>NC_134141.1:126422986-126730730 GCF_033958435.1 Carettochelys insculpta
CCTGTCCCCGCTCCAGCCCCACCCTCCCAGAGCTCACGTGCTGCGAATCAGCTGATGTGTGGTGTTCTGTCCCTGCGAGGGACGGGGAGAAGCAATGACGGGGCGCCAAGCGGCCCATTCACAGTGTTCCAGAACTGCTGCTTGGGGGCCAAAAGAGCCAGGGCACCAAGCAGCTGCTGTACAAGCGCTGGCAGTGGGGAGAAGGGCCGGGGTGTGCTTGTGAGCGGAGACAGGGCAGAGGCTGGCTGGGGTTTTAGGGAGGGGGTGGAACAGAGGGTGGGCCTGCAGCGGAGGGGAGGGCTGATCAGTCCTGCACGAAACGAGGCGTGACGCACACTTCAAGCCAGGGCACGTGGGAGGTGCATGCGGTTGCACCCAGCGCTGGATTTAAACTCAGCCTTCGGGTCATGGTTAGCGCCCGTGCCCGATTCCAAGTCTCCAGCCCACGGAGATGAAGGAGGGCGGCTCACTGGTCTGGGTTGCCCGTCGCTGGTCCGGTAGCTACCCGGAGGCCCCACCAAAGACAAAGGGACCTGCGGTGCGCAGAGGAGCAAGACGAAGACTCTGGCGACCGGTTCTCCATCTTCCCAAAAGATCCCGGCAGGACCAGTTCAGAGCCCCATTTATCACAGCTCATACAGCAGCTTCTCCCCGCGTAGGAGCAGCTGCAGGAGAGGTGGGAACACCCGTAACTGGGACCACCCCATGCAAAATTCATCACAAGTAATGAAACCAATTATCTCTCACCGGCTGAATGGCAGCTGCTCCTGCCCCTTCTCCTACTGCTGCTTGGCTTGGACGCCTCTACGCGGCCTTATCCGCTTGCAGCCAGCCTCCCCCGTTCCGGAGTGCTGAGCCCTCTATACAGCGTTTTTAATATTTATGGGCCAAATCACACGCCTTATTAATCCAGACCTACATCACTCCCCCACCACCCACCCCAAGACCATGTGGAAGGTGCTTGCCCCTATACACACGATTGGCCTGCATTTGCAGACCTGCGGAAGGCTCTGGCTGGCCAGTCACCGCCCACCAGCGAGGAGCTTGTTCCCTGACCAGCTGAGTCCAGCTCGTTCGCTGTCTAATGAGTCACCGGCCAGCCAGTTCCATTGCAACTGGCAGCAGTGTCACACCTGCTCTTCAGAGAGATGGAGAGTCCAGCTCCCTCCACAGCAAGCATCTGATCCCAGGCAGCCACATGACGCAGGCCACCAGCTGCTGCTTGCCTGCAATTCCGCCCCCGTTGGGGAGAAAGCACGTGGTTCTGGCCTGCGGGGTGGCGGGGCAGGGGGAAGAAATTGGGGCATCCCTCACACCTCTTATGGCGCCCCCGACTCAGAACAGTGCAGGGGACAGCTCCCTTCCTGGGGGCAGTAGGAGCTGCATGGTATCTCCACACCCCCAGCCCTGCAGCCTGCAGGAAGGACTCTGCAAGAAGGAGCCAGCCAGAGACTGAAGCCAGCGCAGAGGCAGGTTGAGCCAGGAGTGCAGATGGCACAAGGCTGTTTCCCCACGTTCGCAACTTGCACGTTCCATCCCCTGCATGATTGGCTGCTTGCCCCCAACCTTCCCCCATGCCCTGCCTTTCATCTCACTAGTCCCTGGCGAGCATAACCCCACGGAGAGATTTAAACTGGGGAGTTACTGGCCATGGTTAAGTACTGTGCGCTTACTGCTAGGGCCAGTCTCTGGCTGTGCACTAGCTGATCAGAGTGGTCCCTTCTGGCCTTGGTACCTGTGAGCAACCTCCCAGCCACTGGTGACATTTGTTCTGTAGTTTAACTGAGGAATATTAAACCCCATTTTTAATTACTGTCCCTGGTTAAATGGGGGGGCAAGACCCTGGCCAGGGGCGCGTTCCAGCCTGGACTGGAGCGCCCCCCAGCATGGCCGGGGAAGCCTTGGTCCCTTGGTAACCCAGGGCACGCCAGGGGGAAGGTTGCTCCAGCCTGGCCAGAGCAGCAACCACACGTCCATAGTAGGGGGCCGCTCCAGCCCAGCCAGACTAGAGCTGTCCCATGGACAGCCCCTTCCCTCCCACCCCATTTAATCAGCTAAGCTAATCAAAACCAGGCTTTAACATTCCAAATTTAAACTGCAGAACACATGAGAAATAAAGACTGTGGAACTGACCAGCCACTGGCTCCATCACACAGTGGGCCCTCTGCTCACGGGTCGGATCCCTTCCCTCCACCCTTTGTCTATTGCGAGCGCGAGCTCCTTGGGGCAGGAACCACCTCTTGGTCTACATCTGTGCAGCACCTTGCACAATGCAGCCTGACCCCGCCCGATTGCCACTGACGCGCTGAACAACAGGCAAAGCCCCCAGCACCTTGGCAATTGGAGCCTTTGAGCTCTACTCTTGCAAACTGCCGTACGGCTCCAGCACCCGGAACCAGCCGAATGCAGCCGGCTGATATCAACGGGAGCCGAAAAAACTAAGCACCCTTGGCAGGAGATGCACTGCCCACTGCTGGATCAGTCCCCAGTTTATCTGATTGGCACACAGGTTCTGACCACCTCCCACTTCTCCATCTAAACAGCACCCAGCCAGCAGGCTAGGAGAACACCAGCCCAGCAGGGGTGAATGGGAAGGCACAGACAGAAGTGTCCAGTGCAGATCTGAGCCTGGGAGGGGCTGCCACCTTTGAAGGCATCATGCCACAAAACTAGGGCTGGATTGGTGCTGTGCCACTGCTTACAGGCAGGCTTGAACCTGGCACTTCTGGAGCTTAGTGCAGGAGCTCTGCAGTTTGCACTAAAAACCAGCTGTAGAGAAGCCTCCTCCTTTCTCTGTGTAAGTGGTCTGGGCACCACTATGTGGGACAGTGACCCACACTTAGATGCGTGGGTTACAACTGCACTGGAAAAGGGACAGGATCAAACCAGATCGGGGGGCCCAGACAGGGAGCCCAAAGAACCCCACTAACCAGGCCCTTCCTTCCCCGCTGCCTGGCTTAGCTGATTCTGAAAGCAGCGGGACAGAGCCAGATCTTTACTCTGCTCCTGCTGAGCACCAGCGAGTGCCAGGGGATGGATTGCTCAGCGAAGCCAAGGGGAGAAACAAGCAGCCTTTCACCATTCGCAGGTGGGTAATAAACTCCTTTCCCTTGTTCCCGCCTGCCTTGCTCCAGGTCACTAATCCAATTGAGCGGAGCTCAGTGCTTGTTACAAAGCTGTGACACATTTGTCAGATCGCTGACTAGACCCTTGGCTAATTTTACAACCCTAATTTATCTTAGCATATTATAGCGCTGTAATTTTGTCCCCCCGGATCCCATTACCACCGCCATACCTTGTAGCCAGTGTGTGCCGGTAATTGCTATTATTAGCAACGTACTCCGCCAGAGATGAACCGCAAGGAAAGGATGCAAAAGCAACCTTGCCAGATGGTTGGCCAGTCAGAGAATCAAGGTGGCAGGAGGAGGAGCAGAAGGTGGGAAGAAATAAAGTCCCAGAATCAAACTCTACTTTTAGTGACACTGCTGTAAATCTGGAGTCACTCCAGTAGCAGCAATAGCATCACACTGGTGTTAATCCAGAGTAACTCCATGAACTACAATACAGCCCTTCTGGTGTAAATCTGAAGCAAATCTGCAACAGGACGGAGTTTCTGGGCACAGCTAGAGAAATCAGTCCAGGGCACCTTTGTTTAACATCCCGGCCACTTACAGCCCCCGGCTGTGATTTACTTCTCACTAAGGCAATTACAACCAGCCACCACTGCACCTCTGCCAGCCCCACTGGCCAGCCAAAAGCCACACAAGCAAACCCACAGACTTCTCAGCTGCTTTACCAGCCCAGACCAACAACCCACAACTAAGGTGAGTGTTTATTAAACCTGTTTCACCAAACACCACCCAGAGTCTTCCAGACCCCAAAGGGCCCAGCCCCAGCCCCTGGCCTACGCAGAGCTCACCCAAACAACACGCTCACCAATTCTTTAGATGTAATATCTAAAGATTTATTAATAAAAAAGAAAGACCAGGGTTAGAGAAATGAGGTGCTAAAGCAAAACTTTACGTACATCAGTTCTAACTGCGGATACAGGCCAGCCATGTTATTTTCTGATTCTTGGAAGTCTCTGAAAGTTCATTTCAAGTTACATATTCAGTCACTGGAGTACTGTAGTGCTCGCTGGGGTCCACATGCTGGGACATGGACTGTTGGAGACTATGAGACAAAAGATCCAAGATGGACACTGCTAAATCCACATCATCCCTTTGAGGGATGGGCCCCCAGTCCAGACAGTAACTCCTGAGGACTGAAGAACAAAGAAAGTAACTGACAGGGCCCATCTTGTGGTTTTTCATATGCAGAGGGAAAATTCTCTTCTTCTCCATAGGCCTTGGCTTAGCACCTGACCAGGTGGGTCACTGTGCTGAGTTTCCATTCATTGCAGTCCCAGTAGGAAAACCCCAACATCACAAACTGGGTGTTGGCCATCTGAGCCTTTGCTCAGTCTATTGTCCTGGCTGGGGTGGAGCCCCACCTCCCTTTTGTGAACCTCAGCACCGAAACATTTCTCGCACAGCTTCAGAGCTAGAAATCTGTAACTTTACATACATACATGATACAGCCACACAAGCAGCATAGATAGATTCAGAGCATCATCATCTTTCATCTGACACCACACGTGTCACCCCCAGCACAATATTTGGGGCCTATAGCCACACTGGGTATTAAAATGGTTTCCAGACCCAACATAAAAGTTCAGCCACATGACAAACTCCACCTGCAGGAAGCGAGCCACTCTGCGTAAATCCAGAGTGACTCTCCGAGCTGCAATGCAGCTCCAATGACATAAATCCAGACTGATTCTGCCCGCAGCAGGGGACTCACTCCAGATGTATTACTGGTATACTTCCGGAGTGACTCCACTAGCAAAAAGGGAGCCACAGCAGTATAAATCCAGATTCGCTCCACCAGCAGAAAGTGAGTCATGCTAGTGTAAATCTGGAGTGACTCCACCCACCGGCAGGAAGTTAGCCATGCTGGTGTAAATCTAGAGTCACTCCACCAACGGGAAGTGAGTCGTCCTGGTCTGAATATGGAGTGACTCCGCCTGCAGAAAGGACACCATCCCGGTATAAACCCGGAACAGTTTGCCAACAGGAATGGCACTATGCTAATGCAAATGAGGACCCAGTGTAACGCTGGCAAGTGGGGAACACCTGGTGTGAATGCAGAGTGTGTCTGCCATGTGGAGCAAAAGCCAGCCGCCCTGCAACGTAGGGGCAGCTACATATTGCTGCCAGGCAGCCGCCCTGACCTCAGACAGACCCGCTGATTCTGCCAGGTGCCAAACTCAGTCCCACGAGTTCTCCTGCCATGAGTCAAAACCGTCCCCACATACCTTTGGGATGACCTCATCTCACCACTCTCCGGTCTGTCATGACACATCCTTGTGTCACTGGACATCATCTGCCTGTGGGAGAGCCACAGCCCAGGCATGGGCCACAAAGCTGAGGGATCATTCTGCCTTGGGAGAGACAGGCCAGGTGCCCTTCCCCAGCAGCCCAGCCCCACAGGATGTGTCAGGGGACAGCGTGCAAGGGCTTACATGCTGGAACTGGCCAGAGCAGGAGGTGTGACCATCTGACGAGAGCCAGGGGAGATACTCAGCTATCATAAGCCCTCAGGAGCTGGGCCTTTCCAACTCAGGCCAGGACAGTCTGACATGCCTGCCTGTTCTTAACCACCATGACCAGGCCTGGTCCTGTTCAGCTTAAAAACACCATGAATTGAGCTCACATCCTGCCCGCAGGGAGTCTTCTGCAGAAACCCCCGTTCTCGGGCACTTTACACGCTGGTGAGTCGCCCTGGTCAGCGGTGTTTGCCTCTTTCCGAGAAACTAACAACTCGACAAACTGCTAGAACAGGGCCTGAAAGCGCCATATAAACAACGAGTCAGCACCTGCCTCCTCTCTGATCAGCATGGAGAGGAGAGGAGAGGAGACGGCGGACATGGCACATTAGACTCTGAATCTCAAAGATGTGCTGACACTCAGGTTACCGACGAGTCTTACTCTGGCCGAGATGCTCAAAGTGAAACAAATGGGGCTGTGAATAAACAACCGCTTACCTTTCCACGGGTCTGAATTCCCAGGGTGGCCTCTGATCGCTCATCAAACTCCTCGGGAGTCCTCTGCGCTCTGCACTCGGCGGTGGAGAACTGGGAGCTCTTTTCAAAAGGAAAGAGAAGCTGTCAAAGATCGGCCCGTCTATTCTCCTGCCATCATTTTCTGGGGTGGGTTTCGCCATGCTCGCCCCTCTAGGCAGGGATCTCCCCTGGCTGAGGCTTGGCAGCTGGTGCCCACAGATTCTCCAATGACTGTTGCTGGCCCACCCTCTCATATGTGTTAATTTTGTTAGTTCCTGGGCATGGGGTGAGGGAAGGAATTGATCTGCCCCAGTGTTGTCTATGATAACAATGTGCATCAAAGAGAACCAGCAACAACACCCCTTAGCTAGAACAAAACCACAAGCCACATCCCCATTACGTCATGTCATCCTCCAAGGCTCTGACCCTGAATGTACTGAACTGTACGCACCACGGTTAAGTCCCATCAGCTTCAGTGGGACACCTGTAAGCACAGGAACAACTGTGCGCCCATTTGTAGGAGAAGCATCAATGTTCCCTGGAAGCTGAGCGCTTGAGTGGCCACTCAGGAGAGATTCAGATGCTGCCTAGCTGATTGGCAGAGTGCCCAAGCTGGGTCGTGCGCGCCTACTAGCGTGTGCAAGACATGTGCCTCAGTGTGCATTAAAATTTATTCCGCACATGGATAGAAAAAGACTAGAGGGACCACTGAGGAGCACCTAAGATTGCAGACTGAGTCAGGATGGGTTCTTTGTTTTTACAGAGTTCGGAATAACGGAGTCCAAGCCCAAATCAGGGGGGTAAGTCATTAAGGACATCAAGGATAAACACACACTATAGCCCCAAACTCACTACTGGCATTTGACGGATCAGCCACAAAAGCCTGTCTTGGGGAATATTCATGCTCTTTGGCTTTGATTGGTGATTTCTGGAACACTCTGCATGAGGGGGTGTTCCTTGCACAGAACATTTAGATGCTTCCAAACCCCTAGTGGAGGTACAGACCCCTTTGGGAAGCGCACACACAGTCTGTGGTGGAAAGATACTGCAACAGGTGCCTGAAACTTGTTTTATAAGTTACCACAAGGGCATCTCACACTGTTGATGCTGCAGAGGGACTTTGCCCAGAGCAGCAGCAACATCAGCAAATGTCTATGCCCATCCTCATTTAGGGGATAACCGCAGCGCCCTGGGAACCCAGCAGCAGACTTTCTGCTGACTTCCACGGGCCCTGGCAAGGATTAGAGAACCCAGCCCCATAGGCCTGTAAATGACAAATAAATAAGTGAAACCTCATTGGGTGCCAGGGCGGTTGATTGAGAAACTCTCATTTGCAAAGCGCTGGGAAATAATTAACATTTTTTCCCGGAGCCTAAGGAGGGAAGTGGCCCGTTTGTCACGCCGGCAGCACCCGGCGCGCTGCAATTCATCACGCCTGTCAGGTGTCAGCCACTGAAATATTTAACTCCGCCAGCCCCCAGCTCAGCCTGCGCCGCGCCCCATCACTCACAGCAGACTCTGCCGGACATATGGGGGCCACCGATGGCGAGAGCTAGCAGTGACTGACAGAGATGACAGAGGGCTCCCCCGCCCTTCGCCGAGAGGGCTGCCTCCCGGCTCTGAGTGGCAGAGGAAATAAACAGACAAGGCTGGTTTGGAACTGAATCAGAGCGCTGATTTGTCACCACCTGTCAGAGAGCCGTCAAGGCTGCCCATGGTGGGGGGGGGGGCGGGAAGCTGGTGAGAGGGGGAGGGGATGGATGAGCACATTCTGAGTTGGTTCCTCAGATCCGTCCACACAGATGCAGTTCCCAAGGAGCATGCGAAGAGCACGCTGTCTGGGATGATAAGGGAGAGCTTTATCCATGGCCCTGCTCCAGGTAGACCCTAGGGCAGTGGTGCGGCCTATGGACCCCATGTCTGTCTGCCTCTCCCAGGCACCTCTTATGGACCAGGGCACCGGAGCCCTACACTTCCTACGCCACCTCCCCCCTCCACCAGGGCTTTCGGCGTGGAGGAGGGTCACACAAGCAGCCCCCCTGCTCACTATACGGGCAGAGGGGAAGCTGCCCGCTGCTGCCCTAAGGAGCCCCCAGAGCCAGAAGACAGACACCGAGGTGGCAAGTTACAGCAATGTGATGCAGGAACAAGGCACATGGCTGGGAGCTCGGCAGCTGGGTTTCCTCTCCTGCCCTGTGGGTCTGGCCAGGTTAGACCGTAACTCCCAGGGGAGCCATGCACAGGAGCGCGCGCACACACACACACACACTCTCTCTCTCTGTCTCTCTCACTGAGGGACCAGAACGGCCGATCTCGACGGCCAGAAATGCAGCCCTCTTCTAAAGAAAACTCCATCCACCTCCTCTGAGGCCTCCAGTCACTCCACTCTCAGGCCAGCAGAGGATGCTGGCGCACACCCGCACACAACATAGACAGGGCAGACACAGAGCTGAGCAGTCCTGATTTCACCTTCCACAGACACCAGCAGCCAGCACCCCCCACAAAGCTGTGGGGCCTGGTGCTCTTCTCACCGACCCTGCTGGGGATCAGGAAGTCCTCCTGAAGACAGTGCCAGTCCACTGGCATAAGTGAGAGGAGAACCACATGATAAGCTCGGTCCGGTAAAGGGCCGGAATGGGTATTTAATATTTACACCAAGACGCTGGATCCGTGTGCTAAGTGTGAAACTCACCACATCCCTTTCACAGTGGTACACAAAATGCACACACGGACGTACGCACAACCACCTCTGCCCAGAAACTGAGCCAAATAGAGATGGATTTTCATGGGGACAGCAAAAGGCACATCCCTGACTCTAGGGGGACAACCCACTGGCTGATACGTCCCTGTTCCAAAGCCAGCAGGTGTGTGAGATGGTAAGAAGCAGAGAATCGCAGGACTGGAAGGGACCTCAAGAGAGCCTCTGGTCCAGTCCCCAGCACTCATGGCAGAACTAAGTGTTGTCAGATGCTACCAGCGTGGTGCTCTGCTCTCTCCAATGTTGGTATCACTCGGCTGCGTGCGTGTGTTCCCTCTGTGCGCTGCCCCAGCTCTGCAGACAGCCGACACAGCAGACCCGAAGAGAACCCCCAATAACCACAGAGTCTAGTAAGGTGCGAAGGCACGTCGGCCAGGTTTATTGCCATATTGGACACAATAGTAGTTCCCTGTAGACTTAGTCTAAGTCAGGACATACTACAAATATGCACCCACGGTCAATGGACTCAGCTCAGTCAGTGGCAGGACTTTCCACTGCCCCCTCGGCCAGACCTAGACCACATCCCAGAAGTACATTCTTATACACAGGTACAAACAATTTACACATCATTCCTAACGTATTGAGGTACAACCCTTCTAGGTGCTGCCTCTCACCTTGTACATGTTGGTTCGAACAAAACAACTCTATCCATCATATTACCCTTTTGCCCCTGTCATTGGGATGGATTGGCCTGTTCTTTCTTGTCTGTGGAATGTTCCAGGGTAGGATGTTCTGGTACCATGTACCCACTTCAATATGCTAGGTAGATATGTTTATGCACCATCAACCCTCTTCTTGCCAACTTCTGTGAGCAATGCATCCCTTTAGCTCACAGCTGCACTTTGCTTTCTGTTAGCAAAGTCTTGACCATTACTTTGGTTCAGGCCTAAGGCCTCATACTGGGCCTGTACTTACTACACTAAGTATTTCCTAGACCAGCAGTTCTCAAACTGTGGGGTTGGGACCAAAGTTTTGATAGGGTCACCAGGGCTGCTGTGGGATTTGCTGAGCTGAAGCCAAAGTCCAAGCCCCGCTGCCCAGGGCTGAAGCTCCCTAGGTGTGTGGAGCTCAACCTTCAGTCCCCCTTTCCAGGGACATGTAGTAATTCTGGCTCTCAGAAGGGGACTGTGGTGCAAGGAACCTGAAGAACCCCTGGCACAGCCCATCCCTGACAGGTAAAAGTAACTGAGCAAAGGAACTTCTCCCTAACTTCATTCCGGAAAAGTTAAAACTGATTTTCCTGCCCTTTCCAGAGAGTTTCAGGTTGAAGCAAACACCTCAAATGGGAAATTTCAGCCCCAACGATTAAGAATCACTGAAAACAGCCCTATACGTCAACTCTGGTGGGCCTAATGATCGGCACGGCTACCTGTAATGAATTACACACCAGCTTACTGAGCAAAGGGAATCATTTTCCCTACCTGAAGCCTGTTGCTTTAGAAAAGCTGACCCCGCAGGGACCACACAATGCAGCGGCAATAAATCCTCAGGGCTTTGCAGCGGTGCTGCGGTGTAGTCACTAGACGGTGTGTTTGGCCTTCTCTGTTTGCAGGAGCACAACCTGAGACCCCTGAAAGGGGGCTGGAATTCTGCAAATTAGGCGCCTAACACTGTCTGAGCCTCAGGCTCCATGAAGAGGCCTCAGACTAGGCACCCGGGAGTGAAGGGGTCCAAGATCAAATGTGAAATGCAAGAAATGGCCTTGAAGAGCTCCCACTGGTCAGCCCATGGGGGTGCTGCATGGGAGCCAGGTGGTGGGGAGGCAGAAGCAAAGAAAAGCTGCCTCCATAGCCCTCAGGAGAGCAGAGCAGTTTTATAGGTCTCTCTCCTTCGCTCACATAAATAACAGTGACACGCACTTTATGGATTAAGTCAGAAAGGCGGGGACAGGAAAAAGCCGTGCGAAGGGGAAGCCGAGTGAAGAACCAGGGAGATCGCCAGCCTGCGAACAAGAGAAACAGAGCCCAGCTCTATCGGCAGACGAAATTAGCCTCCCTGGTGCAGGCTGAATCGGCAGGGTCTTGGGTCACGGCTGGGACTCCGTGGTGGGCAGGGAGTTGCGGGGGACAGGCGGTACCTTGCTGGTGGGCCCAGGGGGCTGAACTCACGAAGTCAGCAGAGCCACTGGGGAGGGGAGGATCCTAGCAGTGGTTTGAATGGAAGAAAAGCAGGGGGAAGTGCGGTGTGTGGAGACCAGGCCGAAGGGGCTGGCAGAGCAGTGCTGTGTCCACCTGGCTCTGAACGGTGACTCAGGAAATCACACAGCAAAGCAACACTGACAAAAGCCCCTCTGGGGCCGGCCTGAATTGCAGAGACGGCCCCGCTGGAGGGTCTCCCCTCACCATGGGTGTCCCCCACGTTTTGCATTGTGTGCATGATCCAGCCCTGCGGAGCAGTCCCGGCTGCAGCTGCTAATCGCAGTGTGTCTCCTGCCACGCCACAAGAATCTGCACCACACTCAGCCCTGTCTACCAGCCCCAGCCGGCCTAGCCACAGAGTCACTCCACATGCCCGAGGGGGCAGACAGGCTACTGGAAGCCGGGTCTGGCTGGGCCGGGCCTTAGAGGGAATCCTTGGGGCAGGAGCTGGCCCCACAGCCGCGAGGAGCAGCAGTGGGGGCCACTCTGCTACCCACTGTAGTTTGGCTCTACAGCCTCTATCATGCTGGGCACAGCTGGGTGTGTGGCACTGTGACGTCATGCTGAGGGGTCAGAGCATTGCTCAGCTTTGGCCCTGTGACAAAGCAGAGCGTGTGATGATTTTATTCCCCTGCTTAGGTTGCATATGTTTCCTGATGTCCTGTAGCAAGCCAAGGCGGGTGCCTCAGTTTCCCCAGAAATAGTGCACAGCGGTGAAGGGAGTTTTGGTGTGATGACTTCTCACCTCTAGGCCAGGCCCTCCCTGCTCTCTGTAACCAAGGCAACCAGGTGACCCCTTTCTTCCCCAGGAACAGGACCAAGGCAGGAGGAGGGGCCTGGCTGGTTTGACTTGGAACTGGGCAGCTGACTGGGACAGTCTGGTCTGGCTGGAGAGAGAGGAAGGGGGCCAGGCCCCAGCTCAGGGACCCACTCTGGGCCCCTCTCCCCCAGATGGATGGTACTGACGGCTTCTGGTTTTTGTGCTGACAAGTCTGTTCTATGCTCGGTCCCTGTCACCCCATCACCCCTCTGTCCTCCCTGCTGGATGAGAGTTACATCTGATTGCGGATGGCGTGTGGGGCTTAGGGACCCCCCAGCTCCATGACAGGCCCTGCAGCCCCCTCCATCATGAGGGAGGAGCCATGGGGCAGCGGGGGCTGTTCCTCTTCATCCCTGCCTCTGGCACACACTGTGCATAAAAGGCATGGGGCTGAAGGCACCTCACCTACATACAGCCCCACAGGTGCAGGGTCGTGCATTGCAGCCAGTAAAAGAGGAAGCCTGTTCCCAGAATCTCCTCCTGCTTATGCCAATGTAAATCAGGCGTAACTCCACTGGGGCCCAGGCGTTTACACTCGTGTACAGGAATCGGGGCCTGCACTTTGGCCACAGGGAGGGGAGTTAAAGAGAGAGGGTTGGTTGCACCCCAGTGAACCCTTAGGCTCAGAGACCGACCTCAGAGAAATCTGAGCCCCTTGCAGTCTGGCTGAAGGCAGAGCCAGCGAAGGAACGGCAGCACATTTCACTGATTAGTGCGAGTTATTTGCCTGGTTCTCATGCTTAATGGGGCAAAACGCCCACTGTTTCCAGTAACAGCGGCAGCCCCTAACCCTGCTTAGAGCCAGGCTGCTGCTTTCGAGGCCAACAGACAGGGCAGGCCTTGAATCCAGCCCTGTAGGGAAAAGCAACAGCAAAAACAGCACAGCGCAGGCGTCAGAGTCTGCTTGTGAGCCCAGGACGTACCCAGAGCCCTTGCCACACCTGCTCTGTGCTCTCACCACTGCCGCTAGGACCCACGCTAGCTGAATGTAAGCTATCTTGCACAGGCTAGTCGTGTGCAAATCCCACACGTGACGTTAACTGGGAAACCTTGGCCTCCGGGGCCGCCTATTTCCACAGCCAGCTCTTTGGGGCAGGGGTTGTGTATGTCCCAGGAGTGCCGGATACACGACCCCAACCGAGGAGCGTGCGGGGCCAGCTTTGCAGACATCAGGGCTAGTTTCCCATGGAGAAGCAAGAAATACCAGGGCACCCAGCAGCAATAGTGCCAGCTGCTTTTCCAGGGGAGTTTCAAGCGCCATTAGCTGAGCCGTCGTGCGCTGAACTAGACGGTGCCAAAGCGCTTGCTCGGGGAAGGCGAAGAATGTGGAACAACAGTGCAACACAGCTGCTTTGCTGAGTATTCCTCTGCAGGCAGGTGCGGAGATAGCTGGGCTGAGCCCACCTGGACACCCGCAGGCCCTCGTGTGCAGGGCTTCCTCCCGCCTCAGACTCTCCCCGCCAGCAAAGACTGCGTGCTATCCAGGTGTATAGCTGCACCATGCTCCCCCCTGCCCCCAGAGCACGAGTACACGAATATAACGAAAACAGGTGCATGCCTGGGCTGGAGGGAAGGTCAAGTTAGGTAGCTCCTGACCTCCACAGTTACAGGCAGGACAAGCTCCAGGAGGCCACTCCCCATCCATCGACAAACCTTCATTTCCTGCCCCCCAAAAGCCTAAGCCACCAGACACACAGGACTACACCCAAGGAACCCCAGTGCAGCCCAGCAGCCTGCACCAGGCCCAGGGAGATAGGCTCACAGTGACCTCACAGGTCCCCTCCCTCCTCCCAACTGTGCTCCCATGACTCAGGATCAGGCTGAGGCGGTTTGTCAGAGTGAGCTGCAATATCCCCAGCTGATTTCGGCCAAGGCAGTGGGCCCTGACTCAGCCAGCGCGATGTCGCTCCCACAGGGTTTGTGCACGAGCCCAGACACGGGCACAAGCCTACGTGCTCCCAGCAAGGAGACAGAAGGCAGGTCCCTGTGCTTGGCGCGGGGGTGTCTCCAGGGACAGGCCAATGCGGAGACCCCAGCAGTGTCAGGGTCTGCCAGCAGCAGCTCCTTAGGAGTCACTTCAGGGACTCCAGAAGATCGAAACAGGGCAGGAAGTGGTCACCCTCCCAGGCTCCCAGCCAAGGAGGGTACTTCTGCTGGATGCTGGGGCAGCCAAACCTAGGAGAGAAAGTGGCGACGCCCTTGTCTTCCCCTACCCTTTCCTTTAACCCAGTGAGGCCAACACCCAAGCAGACAACATCCCCAACATGCTCTGTCAGGATCTCAGGGCCACGTCTCCTGGCTGCTGAGTCACATAGGTGGAATCTGGACCCCCTCCCGAGCCACGAGCCCCTTGGACCTGAACTCTGGCTTGGCTGTAAGCAGTGGGGGACGGGGGTGGTTCCGATTCTACCCAGTCTAACCGGCACCTCCCTGAAGAGAGGTCAGGGCTCTCTTCATCCATCCTGGGAGGTGGGCTGGCCAGGTCCATCTGCCTCAGCACCCTCCAGGGTGCAATTCCCGCACAGCTGGGCCACTTGCCAGAGCTCTCACCACATCCCTGTAGGACCCGCTCCATGCAGCCAACTCCTGGAGGCTGTCCTGTAGCTTCTAGGCTGTGGTGGCTGGTGGTTAGGGTGCTCGCTCAGGAGACCCAGTTTTACCACCTTGCTCCGCCCCAGACTCCCTGAGATCTCGGGCAAGCCACTCAGCCTCACTGTACCCAGCTCCTGGATGCCCTGCTGCCTGGTGGCGTCCTCCATCCTGAGGTTCATGCCCAGACTCTCTTCACGTTGTACGGGCAGAGTCAGGCACCAGCCGCAATAGGCAGGGTTTGAAAAGCTCCCTGCGGTTTTGGCCTGAGTCGGGGCTCTGAGCCGCTCATGAACGCCAGGGCACCGTCAGGAGCTCCTCTGCAGAGCCACCACTGGAAACATAGGCGGCTGGAGGGTTGGCTGGGGGCTCTGCAGAGGTTTTGTGAAGGCCCATGGGGCCTAAAAGTGAGACCTGGGCACCGACAGAGGCATGGGGGCATCAAAGGCACTTTCTTCCCCTTGCCTAACCTCTCTGCACCTCCATTCCCCACCTGGGCCACGCCTCATCTCAGAGGATAAGTGCACCTTGATCGCGAGATGCTCACGGCCATGGCTGGGAGTAGGGTACTGTGCCTAGCGGTCAGTGCTGGAGCTGGATGCCACGAATCGGACCAAAGGGTCAAAGCCAGAGCCAGAGGCCAAGTGCCAGCAGCAAGACACTGTAGCGCTACTGGGCTTACAGGCCAGTCTGCTCAATCTGACTGGCAGCCTGCTACCAGCCAGCTGCACTCATTGAGTGGTGCAGAGACTGGCTGTAGAGCAGGCCCAGATTCCTGACCAAGCAGATGCAACAGTGACCAGTGCCACAGGAGTAAGTTAGGTGGACTGTCTTTGTATGAGCTGAACAGACGTGAGGAACTGCGACATGAGAAGAGGATCCGAGAGCAGAAAGACGAAGCAGAGAGTGGGACTGACAGAGCAGACCTGGTAGTTACACAAAACAACAAATGGGATGGAAGGTAATGTGGGTGCTCGTGCTTAGCCACTCCCAATAGGGGAACAAGGAACCACCCGATGAAAATGGAAAGTGACTGGGAAGAGGAGATTAAGAGGGGACAGGACAGAGGTCGACAAAACCATGAGTGGTGTGCAAAAAGTGAGTAAGGAAAATATATTTACTCGTTCCCATAACACAAGGGGTCTGGGGTCGCCCATGAAATTAACAGGAAGCTCCTTTAATGGGGAGCCGGTTTAAAACTAACAAAAGGAAGTTTTCCTTCACACACGCACAGTCGGGCCTGTGGGACTCCTCACCGCAGGATGCTGTGAAGATGAAGACTGTGAAAGGGATCAAAAAAGAGCTAGGTAAACTCAGGGAGGTTAAGTCCACCAACGGCTGTCAGCCAGGATGGGCAGGGGTGGTGTCCTTCGCTTCCGGCAGAGGCTGGGATTGGATGACACTGGAGGCAACACGCAATGACTCCCTGTTCTGTTCACTCCTTCTGGGGCACCTGGCGTTGGCCGCTTTCAGCAGACAGGACACTGGGCTGGATGGACCTTTGGTCTGACCCACGGTGGCCATTTTTATGTTCTAGAGGTGGCAAATTTAAAACTGACAATGGGAACAGCTTTTTTTTTTTTTTTTTTTTTTTTAAAGGTACACATCCATTCAGAGGAACTCCGTCTCTAGACAGCATTAGAACACAGTGCTCAGAAGGATTCGTTAAAGGAGTCAGAGTCTACAGGTGTTATGAAAACATCTCCAGACCCATGAGGATGTACACGTGATGCCGGGTCCAACGAAATTAAGCTTGTTGTAGGAAGTTCTGGGTTTTTTTTCACATTTCCCATGAAAACCTGAGCTGTGCGCAAAGGTAAAAAGGGGTCCTGTTTCACGTGGAGAAAAGCCGCATGAGGAGGGACTGGACAACTGGCCTCCAATACGTGAAGGGCTGCCCTAAAGAAGATGGTGACCAATTGCTTCCCACCTCCCCTGAAGGAGATTGGGAAGGAATGGGCTTACCCTGCAGCGAGGGAGGTGTAGGTTAGAGATTAGAAAAATGGTTCTGACGTGAAGGGCAGCTAAGCTCTGCAGCAGCCTTCCAAGGGAGGTTTGAATTCCTCAGCATCGGAGGTTTTCAGGCCCAGCCTGGACAAACCCCTCACAGGGCAGCTGTAGGTTTACTTGAGCCGGCCTCAGTAACGGGCTGGACTAGAGGATCTTGCAAGGTCCCTTCTCACCATATATTTCTGGAACAGATGGGTCTTTCATTGCCCACTCCAGAGGTCACACCGCTTCTCCTGAAGAAACCAGCACCAGCCACAAATGGAGACAGGACCAGGGTTGGAGGGCCCCTGACATGATCTGGTCTGACATTTCCTCTGGCCTCTCCCAGTGGTGTCTCTCCCTCTCTGACCACAAGCAGAAATCACTCCTAGAAATCTGCTCTGCCACCTTCTGACCCTCTGCCTCCGATGCCGGCATGCCACAGCCATTGCCGTTAAAAGCCTCCGGGGCAACAGACAAACATCACCTCCTCCCATCAGCATATTCAGTGGGGTCACAAAACTGCTGACCCCCAGGAAAAGTGAGGAACCTGGAAGCACACCCACTGAACCAGCAGCTAGAAGGTGGCTGGATCCAGGGAGGGAAGAACTGCATTGATCCTTCTCCTCTCCTGTTACCATCTGTATCCGCTAAGGGTATTCACCGGGAAGTTCTGGATGGTTCATTTACTTGGCCACCCCCGGCACATCTTTCTTCCCTGCCTGTCAGCTTTATCCAAGTCGAATCTGTTGAGGCTCCTTCAGTGATGGCTGTTGCAGAAACACGTGGAAAACACAGAACTCTGTCAAATCCAGTTTTTAAGCCCTTCTATCCTATTCCAGACAGGAAGCTGGATATTTGCATGGATTTACTCTGGGTGCCCCAGTGTTTAGTTAGCGAGCCAGCTAATCTGTGTGAAGGGAAATCTCTGGTGGCTCAAGGTCTGGGCAACCTACATCATTCATCATTTACATTAGCTATTGTGTTAATCCTCTTTAAACTACTGTATAATATATAAAGGGGATGGAGGTCTGGTATGGACAGAAAATCACAAGCAGGAGCTAATCGCCTTGAGCCCATGCAGTACGGTGGATACAACGTCACGGTAGAAAAGTGAAGCTATTGAATATCCCGGCGCTCATTTGTCTCCCGTTCTCTCTGGCATTTCAAAGCCCGCTGCCGCCCTGGTAAGCAGCGTCAGGTTGACCTACACACCAGCTGAGAGGTGCAATTCCTGGCTCGGGCAGCCCTCGGCACTCTAGCTCTGTGGGAGTGAGCATGCTAAAAGCAGCAGCACTGCCCCAGGCGCTCGCCGAGGACCAGAGAAGGGGCTGTACTCAGAGGGCTAGCTCGAGCTGCGACCACCTCCCTCCTATTTGAGCGCCCATGCTGAGAAACTCTCCCCCCCAGCCTCTCCCAGTGCTGAGCAGACACCTCAAGTCTCTCTCACTGGTACCCAGCAATGCCTTCCCGCCCCATCCCCACACACCGTATATTCTGCTACTGTTCAGCAGGTTAAAAGCTCCCAGGTGACTACCTGAGTGTACGTGAACTGGCCTAAGCAAAAGCTGAATCTGAGGTCCAAATTCAGTCCAAACTCCCACAGACATCAGCTCAGAGGCCATGTCTCCCTCCTGGGTATCAGCCCACTGGAGGAATCACTTGGTTCCATGAATGCCAGGGAGGTTGCCAGTGTTCATGCTAATTTTTGACACCTGGGGTGGAATAAATTTTGGTACGTGCACCGAGGCATCTGCTGATGTGCAGCACCAGTAGAAACACACACTACGGGCTGTGGGCACACTGCTAATTGGCGAGACCAGCACCTGAATCTCTCCTGGGCGGCCGCCCAAGCGCCCAGCTTCCAGGGAACCCTGGAATTCAGCTGGCCACAGAGAGCAGACAGTGCAGAGGCCTTGCAGCCCGGGAAGTGGCTGCAGAGGTCCAGTTCAAGGAGAAGAGCTGAGAGGTCTCTGTGGCAACACAGAATTTAAGAACAAGAAGAAGTCCTGTGGCACCTGATAGACTAACAGATCGTTTGGAGCATCAGCTTTCGTGGGCAAACACCCACTTTGTCAGATGCATGAGTGACTGCGTTTTTCCAACACGCTGTAATGCAGAGTCACTCATGCATCTGATGGAGCAGGTCTTTGCCCATGAAAATTTATGCTCCAAAATATCTCTTAGTCTCTCAGGTGCCACAGGACTTCTTCTTGTTCTTAAATTCTGTATAAGTTGCCACGGGACTTCTTGTTGTTTTTGAAGATATAGGCTAACTCGGCTACCTCTGTGATAAAGAAGTTAAGGTTTGCTAGAGCTTCGGCATCACAGCTCATGCCAGGAGATGCTGTAGCACCCAGGGAGACAGAAAACGGGCTCCTTTATGGAAACACAAAGAGTTTTAAAGCGTGTGTAAGGCAGCGGGAGTGGGAGGGGGACCAATAAGGAAGCAGCAAATCAGACTTTGCTCCCCTGCCTGCTGGAGCTGAGGGAGCTAATAACCAGAGGAGAGCTAAATTGTCTTTTGAAATGCTGTAGCAGTATTCACATTACTGCAGCTCCTTCCAGCAATTTCAACTCATTAATAATAAATGCTACATAATTACCGCAGACTCGCTCTTGTCCTCTTCCTGGTTTCTGTCAACGGCTGCTTAACTCTGTGCAGCCCTCAGCCAGCCAGTCTTTCCCTTGCAGGGCAGCCCTGGGCAGGCAAAGGAAAGCCTCGGGCAGAGGCGGATTAAGAACAGGTGGGGCCCTGGGACAGCCCAGTCACAAGGCACATCCGCAATCTGTTAAACATCATTATTTATGCTTTAAAATCTATTCATGCTCATTATGACTCATGATGCATGAAAAAATTACACTTAAATTAATTCTAAAATAAGAGTGACAGGGCACATTTCTGTTGTTCCATTAAAGCCCAAGCGTTTGAACAAAGCCGAGTTATGGAGCCTTGGGGGCCCTCATGCCGGGCGGCCTGGGGCAACAGCCCCTGTTGCCCTTATGCTAATTCGCCACTGCCCACGGGGACCACTAAGCTCTTCAGGGCAGTGATGCTGCCTTCTCAGGTGTCAATGGCATGCCCAGCACAAGAGGGGAGGCGTAGGCATGCTACACTAATGCACACAAGCATGCAGGAGTATAAGTGCAAAGCACGCCCGCGTGCGTGCGTGTCCCTCCTACCTGCGCTAAGCCTTGCTGCTGTTCCTGGGTGTACCGCAGGACAGCCCAGGATCAGGGCCCAGTCACGTGAAGGGCTCTGTACCTAGCAAAGACATGGCCTCTGGGAGCAGGATCGGTTTAGAGACCGGTCTCAGGGATGGCCTGGCAAAGAGTGCATGCAGCTGGCATCAGGAGGAGGTGAGGAACAGCTGAAGCCCTGGGCTAAGCTGGATGGCTCCTTCCTGAGCTGCTGACAGTGGGCTCTGTCAGGGAGTCTTTGCACCCCGGAGCTGCTGGGTGGGATTTGCCCCCACTTAGTGTGTTCAGGGAGCGTGAGCTGCACACCTGCCTCAGGGACACTCCTCACTAAAGCTAAGCTCCCCAGCCACCACAGCTGTACCTGTGTTCCAGATACAGATGGTGATGTTTGGTGGCACAGGGGCGCACCTGTTCGCCCAGCCTTCAGGCGAGGTGTTTTAAACCCCTAAGTGCCTCCTGCACAGAATTCATCTCCTCTGCCAGCTGCCTGCTGCAGACCCATGGAACCCTCTCCTGCTGCTGGTGGGAACACCCCAGAGGTCTTCCTCCAGCCCCGTCCTCTGAAACCTCCAAGAAATACTGGTCCACTTCCGTATCCATCCCAAAATCTCCCCTCATCACAGCTCTACATGCACCAGCCTTATCCCCCTCCCTCTAAACACTGCTGCAACTAATTCTCCAGCCTATTTCCTATACTGCTTTGGTCCCAGGTCCTCTTTCCGCCGGCCCTCAAGTCTGCTTTTCCACAGGACCTTACTCCTGCTGGGCAGAGCCAAGTGGCCTCTCCTCGGCCTGTGCTCTCTGGCTCCCAGCACATAAACAAGTTTATTGTTGGTCTTGGCCTGCAGTGACTCCAAACAGCGGAGGCCCTGTGGGGAGACAGAGGCCCTACGGAGGTACGGCCCATCTGATTGTTGCTGGCGGCTGTGCGGATGGGGGTGAAAGACAAAGGGAGAGTTTGAGAGCATGGGCCTGCAAAGTGAAATTCTGTGCCGACACAGCTCCTCACATAACAGCTGCATCCGTCTATAGCAGAGCAAAGGTCTAATCCACCCCTTTAAGATCGGGTCTCTGTTTTACTGGCTTTTTGGGGCAGCTAACGCCCCTTGGCAGGGCTTTTTTAACAGCACTGAAAGAGGAACAATACTCCAAAACGGATTAGTGCAAAAGAGACCCCAATATCATACACTCCCCGCTTCCATTGCAAACTAACTTACCTCACACCCCTTGTTACAGGCATTGCTACACACAAAGCCTGCTGGAGAGTGAAAAGCCACCAAGCAATTCAGATGCAAGCACACCACTAAGTGAAGGGAACATTAAGACTGGTCAGCTGCATGCGAAGGAGTCAAGAAACCGAAAAGCGACATTACATGTCACCTTAACTCAGTCCCCTTGAGACCTCACGTGCCACAGTTGTTAAGTGATCAGCACGCCTGCGTCTCAAACATTGCAATGCAGGACAGAGGTTTTTCCAACACCCTGTAACTCCCCCATGTCTGTGTGTGTCTCATTTACAACAGCGCCGTTGCACATTTGTTGACTTGCAGATTTTATATCCGGATTTCATTTCTCCCTCGGGTCCAGCATCTCCGTTCCCCTCCCCCACCCCGCTCACCGCAGCACCAATACGCAAAGCTATACAGGGGGCCTAGTTCTAAGGCCAGGTTATGTTCCTAAATAATGCAGCTTATAGTGAAACGGCTTATAAAGGGGAATGGATATCCATGAGGAATAACGTAATTAGCTTGAGATACATTCCCAACACATACAGTTCAGACACGTGTGGCACATATAATGGACCTATAAACCAAAAAATAAAAAATAGCAATAGAATTTAAAAAAAATTAAATAGAAATAAATAATAAGGTAGATAGATAAATAAATAAATAGAAAAAGATAAGCCAGCTCCCCGCCAGTCCCCTTCGGCTCTCTGCCAGCCCTCACCAACTCCCTGCCAGTCCCCACTGGCTCCCCGCAGGATTCCAGCTGGCTCCACCAGTCCCCAGCAGCTCCTGCCAGCTCCCCGCCGGCTCCCCACCAACTTCCCACCGGCTCCCTGCCAGCTGCCCGCCAGCTCCCTGCAGGATCCCAGCTGGCTTTCTGCCAGTTCCCACCAACTCCCCGCCAGCACCCCCCCAATCCCCATCAGCTCCCTGCCAGCTCACTGCAGCTTCCCCAGCTACCTGCCAGCTCCCCACTGGTCTCCCATGACTTCGGGGCTCACTTCCATGGCCCCTGCACTACAGCGCCTTCCGCCCCAGCCACCACAAAGCTCCGCTGTGTTCCTGGCTTACGGTCCCTCAACCCCTACATGACATAAGGGTGGATCAGTGCGACTTATAATGAATCTGCTTTCCTGAATTACTTAACATGTATGCGAAATGACTTACAGCGAAGCAAATAATAACGAGGACCCCCTGTGCCTTATTTTCACCATCACTGACGACTTGACAGGGAAATAGGAAATGGACTGTCTGCTACAAAAACAGGGAGTTTTTACACCAAAAGGAATAGAGCCCTCAGGGCCAGTGTTCTGGGCATTCTCAGAAACGAGCCAGCGGCGAGTGGGGCTGAGTTGCTGGAGGCTAGGAGGGGAAGGCAAGGGGAGAGGTGTTGCCCTCCCACACGCTGCTTGCAGATGAGACCTCTGAGGACAGTGGATTGGGGAGGGGAGAAGAGGGCGGAAGGACCACGGTTTTGGAAAGGACCCCACCTCTGTTCTCTCCTCCCTATGGCAAGGGTGTGATTTACTCAGCAGGGCAGCACGCCCTTTGAGAAGCAACACAATCAGCAGCCTAGGACCCAGGATACCTGGGTTCTGTTGCTGTCTCTGCCGCTGACCTGCTGAGTGACTCCAGGCAAGTCACAGCCCTGTGCCTCAGTTTCCCCTCCCGCTCTGTTCCATCTAGACAGCCAGCTATTTGGAACAGGGTCTCTCTCCTCCTCTGCCTGTCCCCGATCTCAGTGGTAACCAGTGTCCCCCATAAGCTCAGAAGAGATTCGAACACCACCCAGCTGCTTTCTACTGGTGGTAAACATAGGCACACGCACACAACAAAATTCATTCCACACACAGAGGGAAAAGATTGGTCCCCTCCCTAAAATTCCTTTCTCCCCTAGGCAGTGCCCCCTGTAAGCTGAGCACTTGGGGGCTGCCCACCAGAGAGTCAGAGGCCACCCAGCTGATTAAGTATCGGAGGGGTAGCCATGTTAGTATGGATCTGTAACAGCAACGAAGGGTCCTGTGGCACCTTATAGACTAACAGAAAAGTTTTGAGCATGCGCTTTCGTGAGCACAGACTCACTTCATCAGATGCTGGTCTTGGAAATCTGCAGGGCCAGGTATAAATAAGCCACAGCAAGGGTGGGGATAACAAGGTTAGCTCACTCAGCAAGGGTGAGGCTTACTACCAGCAGTTGATCTGGAGGTGTGAACACCAAGGGAGGGGAAGCTGCTTCTGTATTTACCCAGCCATTCACAGTCTTTGTTTAAGCCTGAGCTGAGGGTATTGAATTTGCAGATGAATTGTAGCTCAGAAATTTCTCTTTGGAGTCTGGTCTTGAAATTTCTTTGCTGTAGGATAGCTACTTTTAAGTCTGCTACTGTGTGGCCTGGGAGATTGAAGTGCTCTCCTACGGGTTTTTGTATATTGCCATTTCTGATATCTGATTTGTGTGCGTTTATTCTTTTACGTAGAGACTGTCCAGTTTGTCCGATGTATATAGCAGAGGGGCACTGCTGGCACATGATGGCACACACTTTATTGGTAGATGTGCAGCTGAATGAACCCATGATGGTGTGGCTGATCTGGTTAGGTCCTGTAATGGTGTTGCTGGTGTAGATATGTGGGCAGAGCTGGCAACGAGGTTTGTTGCATGGATGGGTCCCTGAGATAGAGTGACTGTGGTGCGGTGTATAGTTGCTGGTTAGGATTTGCTTCAAGTTGGCAGGTTGTCTGTGGGCAAGGACTGGTCTGCCTCCCAAGGCCTGTGAAAGTGGAGGATCATTGTCCAGGATGGGTTGTAAATCCCGGATGATGCTGTAGAGGTTTTAGCTGAGGACTGTAGGTGATGGCTAGTGGTGTTCTGTTGGTTTCTCTCTTGGGCTTGTCCTGTAGTAAAAGGCTTCATGGCACACGTCTGGCTCTGCTGATCTGTTTTTTCACTTCCTCAGGTGGGTGTTGCAGTTTCAAGCACTAAGATATAATCCAGCTGATTAAGAGAGCACCCACAGGTGGTAGCGTGTGCTTGCAGAGGCTGGTGACCACTAGCTGCAACCACATACAGGCAATAGCTGGGGCACTGCCAGGATGGGACTGAATCAGCAGCGGGCGGAAGGGCAAGAAGCAGGGAAGCTCAGAGAAAGACGAGCCAGTCTGCAGCAGGGGAGCTCCCTTGCTGGATACTCCCAGGTGCAAAGCAGTAGCAATCCCTCCTCCCCAGAGCTTGGGAAGCACCTGGGGGTTGCAGGGAGGAGAATCACAGAACACTAGCACTGGAAGGGACCTCGAGAGGTCATCAAGTCCAGTCGGCTGCCCTCATGGCAGGGCCAAGCACCATCTGCTAGATTTTTATCCAGCCTGCTCTTATGGATCTCCATTGACAGAGATTCTGCAACCATCCTCAGCAATTTATTCCAGTGTCTCACCCCGTTAGGAAGTTTTTCCTAATGTCCAGCCTCAACCTTCCTTATTGCAATTTAAGCCCATTGCTTCTTGTCCTGTCCTCAGAAGTCAAGGAAAATATTTTCTCTCCCTGCCCCTTGTAACTCCCTTTTTAGTATTTGAAAGCTGTTATCGCGTCCTCCTCTCAGTCTTCTCTTGCCCAAACTAAACAACCCCAGTTCTTTCCGTCATCCCCTCCTACATCATTTTTTCTAGACCTTTAATCATTTTTGTTGTTCTTCTCTGGACCGTCTCCAATTTCTCTGCATCTCTCCTGGAATGTGGCACCCCGAATGGAACCCAATACTCCAGTTGAGGCCTTGTCAGCACAGAATAGAAACGCCGGCCCCGGGGCAGTGTGACCTCCGAGAGCTTCCAGAGGCAGCACAGCAAAACAATTCCTAACGTGACAAGGCAGCCAGGTAAGGGAGGGTGGAGGCCTGCTGCGTACCATTTCCCGCGAATGGGGGGGGCGGAAACCCCTGCATGCTCAAATGCTACTTTTCCATTTAGTAAAAAGATTTATATAACTTGCATTACAGCAGCGCTAGGGCCAGAGCCAAGAGAGAGGCCTGGGTCACTGAATCCCTGTCTGGGGTAGGAGCGTCTGCAGTCTGACCTGAGCAAAGATGGGAGAACGGCAGGATTACTTCATCCACTTAATACACAACAGGGAAGTTGAGAGCCAGAGAGATTCAAGTGATTCCCCGCCAAGGTCAAAGACGGCTTCAGGCCCCTTTCTCATAATGCCCTTCTCCCCTTGGCATTGTCCCTCCAGTAAGCTGAGTGCTTGGGCAGCCGCCCAGCCGATTAGCAAAGCACCCTCGGCATGGACAGCCAGCACAATGTGTGTCTATTGGTGGTACACAGCCGCACACGCCTTGATGCACATCAAATGTATTTCGCACCTAGATTGGATAAAAATTAGAGGGAACCCTGCCCCGAGCGCCTGCAGAGCCCAATGCCATCCTTCACCACAGCAAGCCAATGGCACAAAACCCTTTCGCATGAAAGTCCTGGAACAAAAACACTCAGCCACTTGCACAGAGGGGCTTCCCTACATCCTATCCTCCTTGCGTGGGGGCTCACACAAGGTTTCTTTCCTTAGGCTGAGAAGTATATTGCCTCCTGTGGAGCTACGCGCACAAAGAAGTCCTACTCAAGACACGTAAGGGATGCGTGGGATCAGAGTTAGGGACAGGTGGGAGGCACTTCTCTTCATATTGGTCTGTAAAGCACCCAGCATCTAGGATTGCCGACTCTCTAGGATAGTTCTGGAGTCTCCATGTATTAAAGATCGCTATAGGCAATTAAAGGTGACGTCATGTAACAAAAGCTCCAGGAAGATGTCCAACCAAAGCTGGCAACACTAAAGCGTGCTGGAGCGCATCTGGTCTCACCTGTGTCATATTCTGCAGGGAGAGGAACTGAATCGGGATCCACTGAATTATTCTGGATTTGCCCAGGGGCATGCGCCAGGGAAGGCTCAGACATGGAGCGGGCTGCGCAACTGGAAGGTGAATAAACAACTGGGGAATTTTTTGACATCACTTTCCTCTCCCGCCTCAGAAAGCGCTAGTTTGCCAAAACAGCAAGAATGTGTCAGACTTAAACAGCCCTTAACAAATATCGAAAAAAGTTTGGAAGTGGTCAAAATATTTTGATATTTTTGAACTCCAAGAGTCTGGTCTGAAGTGGCCTTTCCTTGTAAAATGTAAGCTCACTGGAGTAAAAAAATTTACAAAACGTGGTTGAAATGCAAGCACGTGCGTGCAAGAGAGAAAACTGAAGAGTTTGACTTCATCTCCGGGGGAGAAAAAATTGTTTGTAAACCTCATCAAATTTTAGGGGGCTTGTCTGAGGTCCCTCCTCTCCCAGGTCTGTTAATAACTAGTGGCTGCAGGACCCCTTCAAAGGACAAACTTATTCCCCTCTCAACAGTGATTCCAGTGCAGTGTTATTCTCTCCTGAGTCCCCCATGGCTGATTCCCATGGAGTTAATGGGGCAGACAGGGTGCCAGTGGGCTGCAGAATGACATCAAAGGCCACCTTGGCAGACAGGGAGGATGCAAATGAAGGATGCTACCTACTCCCTGCCCCAGGGAACGAGTGGACAAACTGAGCATGTTGGCATAATTGAGTCTGATGGGACTGAGAAATGAGAAGATAACAAGGAAAAAACTGTGCCCATTAATGAAAGGACACGTCTTGCAGGCCCTGTGCTGGGTGATAATGGGGGTGGCCCCGTGTCTAACCTCCTTTCAGATCTACTCATGAAATTAGGGTTTCCAGTTTTGGATGGATGTATTCCTGGAGGTTTCACCATGACAACCTTTAAAGGCGAATCTTTTCATAGAATCATAGAACAGAGCTGGAAGAGACCTAAAAAAGCCTTCCAGGCCAGCCCCCTGCCCTAGGAAGGGCCAAACCCATCAGATCAGCCCCCCCAGGGCTTTGTCGAGGCGAGACTTGAACACCTCCAGGGATGGAGACTCCACTACTCCCCTGGGTAGACCATTCCAATGCTTCACCACCCTCCTAGGGAAAAAGTTTTTCCTAATGTTCAACCTGGACCTTCCCAACCGCAACTTGAGACCGTTGTTCTGTGTTCTGCCATCCGTGACCTCTGTGAACAGCCTCTTTGCAGCCTCCCTTCAGTAAGTTGAAGGCTGCTATCAAGTCCCCCCTCAGTCTTCTCTTTGGCAGACTAAACAGTCCCAATTCCCTCAACCTTTCTTCATAAGTCATATGCTCCAGCCCCCTAATAATTTTGGTCAACCTCCGCTGGACCCTCTCCAGTGGGTCCACATATCTCCTATAACTGGGGGCCCAGAACTGGACACAGTCCTCCAGCTGTATTCCACAGTATTCCAGGACACTCCTGGAGGGTGGTGGCCCAAGGACATGTACTATCCTAGAAGATTTATGCAGCCTTTCTGGGGTCCTTCAGGGCAGGGGGCTGCAATGTTGGAGTGAGGGACTCAGAGCAGGGGGTTGTAGGTGCAGGAGACGGGGAAAGGGGTGTGGGGCTGGGGCAGGTGTGGGGGCTGGCCGCCAGCATTGCTCCCAGGAGTCGACATAGGGTGGCAGCAGCTGTGGTCTCCAGCTGCCAGGCCAGGGCAGCAGGGTCTACAGTGCCTGGCTGAGGGCTGCGTCACAGATCTCTGGTGCTGTGAGGGATGTCCTTGTAGAGTAGACCTGTCCCTGCTACCAGGCCCCCATCACATTCCATGTACGTGCTGCTGTCCTGGTATAACTAAACCCCCGTCTTACTCTAAGTTAGGATAAGAGGGAGCTGCATATCAAATCATGGAATACTAGGACTGGAAGGGACCCAGAGAGGTCATGAAGTCCAGCTCCCTGCCCTCATGGCAGGACCACGTACTACCTTGACTATCCCTGAAAGACATTTCTCTAACCTGTCCTTAAATATCTCCAGAGATGGAGATTCCACCATCTCCCTTGGCAATTTATTCCAGTGTTTGACCACCCTGACAGTTAGGAACACTTTCCTAATGTCCAACTTAAACCTCCCTTGCTGCAGTTTAAGTCCATTGCTTCTTGTTCTATCCTCAGAGGCCAAAAAGAACAAGTTTTCTTCCTCCTCCTTGTGGCACCCTTTTAGACACCTGAAAACCGCTATCAAGTCCCCCCTCAATCTTCTTTTTTCTAAACTAAACAAGCCCAATTCTTTCAGCCTTTCTTCACAGGTCATGTTCTCTAGACCTTTGATCATTCTTGTAGCTCTTTTCTGGACCCTTTCCAATTTCTCCACATCTTTCTTGAAATGCGGTGCCCAGAACTGGACCCTATATATCAACTGAGGCCTAACCAGCGCAGAGTAGAGCAGAAGAATGACTTCTCATGTCTTGCTCACAAAAATCTGGTGGCAGTCCCAGCTCTTTACATGCACCAGTTCTTGAACAAACAACCTCACAGACAGACAGACCGACTTTCTCAAAGACATAGTTGCTGAGAGCTAGAGATGATGGTGCTGTTATTAAAATTCAGCTGGCTCTTTACTAAAAGGACGAGCGGCAGAGTTGCTGTAACCACGTCTCACATTCCAGCCATGTGCACACACAGCAGCTTTCCAGTGTCTCCTCCAACCCCTTCCCTCCTGCAGTCTTTGCCCCCTCCTCAAGTTCTGTGCTACCGCAAGAGCGACGCAGAGCTGATGCAGTGGTGTGATAAATGGAGCGGCGGGTGGCACCCACCAAGGTGGGGCGGTAGTAGCTGTGGGAATGCAACCAAGGCGCTGGCTGGACAGGTAAGGTGGCAGAGGCAGTGCTTGTAGGAGGGTGACTGACGGTGCTGCTGTCAGAGTGGCAGGGGCAGGGAGACTCCCGCTCTGCGTGATGCCAGGGTGACACCGTAAGTGACCTGTAAGCACAGCAATCGCTTTGAAAATCGCTCTTTCCGTGTGCAGCGGTCGCACAGCAACGGCAGCGCTGGTGCGGACGTCCCAGCGTCTCCGGGGGGGGAGGCACTCGGAGGCAGCAGAGGGGAAGACTCTGAGAAGTGCATCCTAGCATGAGGCACACCCATTTTTGGCCCCGTGCTCTTCACATGCCTCCAAACTCGTTGGCCAGCTTCTGCACTGCTGTGCCGGCTGCTCTCCCAGGCCTGGCTCCTCGGCCCTGCCCCTGCCGCGCAGCACCTGCCGGCCTTCTGGCGACACCTGGAAGCGCCATAGAGGTCTCACTCCTCCCTGCTGACCTCGTGAGCTGCTCTTCTGGTTCCCAGTCAACGCTCCTCTGCTCCGACTCACCCCCACTGCCACCATCCCAGACCCAACCTCCACTCTCCCACCTCTGCACTTGCCCTAATCCAGGAACCAGCCTGTCTGCAGTAGCACTGTCCAGATCTTTTCCATGAGACACGCCCCCCTTGGCCCCAGCAGAATCCCTCTCAAAAAAACCACTTGTTCCTTGAGGCCTGACGTGAGCCCCAGTGACATGGCTAGAAACTGCCTCTTCTTGTTCCCATTCCCCTCGCTTCTGTCTGCTTCTCTGCCCTTCAACTGGAAGCCCGGGGAGCTGAAAACATCCCTCCTTGGTGCATGGACTCTGCCCAGCACAAAGCAGCTATAACCCCCTAACCTCAGCACTCCAGTGACTAGGGAGACGGTTGGTCCTGCATGGACAAGAACTACCCCCCGGTTACCCCACCAGCATCCCTCCATCAGGGCACTCGGCTTGCACGGCTGCCTCCAGGCAAAGCCTCACAGCCGTCTACTTGAGCAGGGCTATGGGCCTAGGGACAGCTCCCATGTGGCTGCAACCAGAGCTCCCGGGATGATGACAGCACCATTCCAAATGCCAAGCAGCTCCGTGAGCCCTGGCCTGCTGCTTTTAAATGTCAGCAGTAAAACAAGCTGCACACGAGACAGAATTAAACGGAGGAGGCAGGAAAGGGGGGTGGACAGGGAGAAAGCGAGACAAGGGGGAGAACAGACAGTTCTGCTAATAGCAAGTCAGTCAGAAGTCTCCAAATCCATTTAAAGCACATGGGGCTTAATTTAACTTAATGGTTTTGTCAAACATTGGCACTCTGTTAAAAGCACAGGGGAGCTGGTGATTCACATACAGGCAGCTCTGCCTCCCCTGGTGGCTAGAAGGCGGCTCTGGAAGTCCTTGGGGAAGCCATGCAGGCTTCCCAGCACGTGCGGCTCCCCCGCCGGAACGGGTCCTGACTGCCATCCACCGCAGCACGTGGCCACAGACTGCACAGTGCTTGCGTCCAACCCGCACCTCTGGCGCCATGCAGGACCCACGGGGAACGTGGACAAGGAGCGGAGGTGTGCCTCGCCGGACACTCCCATGCCAGGGTGCTGGCAGTACAAGTGCACCCAACATGGGCTGGCTGCCCTCCAAGCTGCCACCCCCAGTCCTGGAGGGCTGGCCTTGTCAGTGCAAACGGAGTGACAGGGCTCTTTTTAACTGAGCCGCCCTTGGTTCACGCCTCCGGCTGCAGCTCAACAGGGGCCCTGTGCTGCAACTCTCCTGGGTCGTCTATGCCATCGGGCCCCAGCTCCCAGCCTCTCAGCTTAAAGGTGCCAGACCCCATGAGCGTAAACGAGGGGGAAAGGGGACCCCCACCAGGCTCCGAGCCCTACAGCAGGGAAAAGGACCCCCACGTTTGTCATTTTAAAAAACATCTCCTGGTAGTTAAACTGTCCCCTGCTTTAGGAGGGGGGCAGTTCTGATCGCTGAAGACTCGGGGCTGGTAACAGATCAGTCCATGCCCCTAAGGCCTTCTCTTCTGTCAGAGGGGATGGAGATTCCTTACCTCCACCACCCACCACGTCACAGCTTCAATGGTAAGCTCTTCCAAGCAGGAACCTCCCCTGTTTGTACAGCCCCCTGCACAGTGGAGCCTCAGTCCTTGACAGCTGACCACTAGGTAGCACTACCCTGCAAGTCAGAGGTAGCATGGGTGAGGCCAGTGGTGGTGGGAAGCAAGAAGGAATGAGGACCACTTACTTGCCTCTGCTCCAGGGTGAGGGAGAGCTCACCTGCCTCAGCCTCAGGGGTGCAGCTGCTCCCCGAGCACCCTGTCCTCACACACAGTGGCCCTGCCGCATGGTAATGAAAACACCAGCCCAACACCACCCACAACTGGCCTAGGCTGGAGCCTGGGGTGGAACCAGGAGCTGGATTTATATCGCATGAACTTCAATCTAGTGTCCTTTCCCTCAGGCTGACCTGCCTTCCCCCCGCCCCCCAACACCACCATCATGAGGCCCCAGCACCTTCAGGGTCCCATTGCCCAAGAACTCCCTCCCCTCACTCCCCAGGAAGATCAGAGCCCTGCCATCTTGAGATCCCATGAGGTGGGACAGCAGCTGAGAGCAGCCACCCCTCTGCTGAGACAGCCATTCTGGGCTGGTCGTACTGGGAGGAGAGAAGGGAAGCCAGGGATGTGGGGATGGCCTCCCCCAACACACACACACACACCCTGGAGAAGGGAACCCACAAAAGCCAAAGCACCTGGATCCCATCTTCACCCTCCCCGTCCCCACACAATGGTAGGGGAATATTCTCCTTGCACCCATTTCATGCATTTCCATTAACCCCTGGGGACTGCAACTCTCCTGGGGTGGGGCGGCTAGTGAAACAGTAGACTCCCGCACCCCATACACAGATCGGGTTAATAATTGAGCTCCTGGGAAAGAAAGTGCTTTAGACGTCCCACAGGGAGCTAGGCGGCGCTGTGGGGCCCTGGGACAGCTCTCCCCCCATCCCCCACCCGCTAGGGCCCAGGTCCCTGTTTGATTTAAGACACAAATGGAAGTGGGTTTAAAGGTCTCTGCCTGGCCCTTGACTCCTTAGTGGGAGGTTTTCCACATCACAAAACCATCAGACAATTCAGTGTGATCGACACTCTTTCAGCAGGAGAGGCCCAGGGCCTGGGACAGGGGGGCGAAGCCGGGGGACATGGGGGCGGGAGGGCTGCAGGTCAGGCCAGCAGCGGAGCTGGGTGCACGGAGCCTGGGGCTGGACTAGCAGGCAGGGGCACAGGCCGGGCAGTAAAACGACGTCGGTTGAAGGTGTGAGAGTCTCAGACAGCATTTTTACACCCTGTGTAACCCAGCCCAGGAGTGAGGGTGGGGGCAGGGCTGAGGGGCACCGCAGAGATGGTGGCAGAGATGGAGGGGAGGGGCTATGGACCAGCCACTGAGGCGGCGGTAGGTCAGGGCTGTGGTGCTGGGACAGTGGGAGAGTTTGCGGGTTTGCAAGGTGTGTGCAAAAAGAACCAGGAGTCCTGTGACACCTTGTAGGCTAACAAGGACCCACTTCGGCATCGTTTGCTCCAACACGTCTGTTAGTCTCTAAGATGCCGCAGGACTTCTGGTTGTTTTGGCAGATAAGGACTAGCCCGGCTCCCCCTCTGACAGGTGTGCGCAGTGCTCCATAGGCTTGTCCTCTGCGCCAACAGTAAAATTCGCCCCAGGGAAAGAAAAGCAGTCGTCATCCACCTTCCTCCGCCGTAATCGCCTCCCCAGCAGGGAAGAGCAACTTCCTCAGGCAAGCACCAGTGATCCCTCCTGCAGCTCCAAAAGCCCTGGGCTACGTAACCAGCCCTTCGCAGGAACCAGCCTCCTTGCTTGGCAGGAGCAACCTGGGCCCCAACCCCGTGGCTGCTTCCCCCCACTGCCTGGCTCTGGCTCTCTTATCTAACTTCAAGTGATTGATCGTCTTGAAGAGAGAATCACCCAACAGCATCCACCCAGGCATCAGCGCAGGCTCTGCAAAACCTGCATGGAAAGCAGCCAGACCAAGCGGAGACTGATCCCAGCTGTAAGGGTACTGTCCCCCCGCCAAAGCCACGAACATCGGAGTACCTGCCACTACCGCACGCGCACACCCTGCGACAGCCTGGCTTTCGGAAACCATACTTAGAGAATATTTGGGGTCCTGCCACAAGCGCAGGGGACTGCACAAGATTAACTCTCCAGGTCTCTGCCTGGCCTATGACCCAAAGGTACTTAACTCTGCACCCCCCACCCCCCTAGCCCTGCATGCTCATGAGAACTGTGAAGTGGGAAGGGACAGGAGGACCCAAGGCCCCTGGGTGATTTCCAGCCTTCATTGTCCTTGTCATTCATGCAAAATAATAAATTATAATCCTCTCAGCTACAAAAACAAAAAAAAAAAAACCCAAACTTTTTTTAAAAGGAAAAACCTCCATCTAGTGCTTTTCAAAGTGCAGCCGCCGCCAACTCCTTTTCCACAACTTGCCAAGAGAGCAATTCATCCTCCGCCTCTATTCTGTGCTAGGTAGAGCAGACCCCCTTTGTGCCTTTCCCCACGGTCTTTTGTCCGACCCTGAAAGCGCCAAGCGCTCCTGCATGAGGAATGTGAAACTGATGTGATGTGATAGGAACAATGCTCCAGCCCCGGCGCCTTCAGACGGCAGATCAAAGCCCCTATTTGCATGGCTTTCCAAAGCCCGCCTGGGAGAGACTGGGGCTGCTCCAGCTCCTTCATTGTCCTTGGGGCCTGAATGCGGGTTGCTGTTCTCCCCAACCTTACGCTCTCAGGGCCCTTTGCACCTGGCACTGGCTCACCCCTCAGGGAGGAGACACTGCAAAACACACACACACACACACACACACACACACAGAGAGAGAGAGAGAGAGAGAGAGCGCGCGCCTGGCAGGACGTCAGGGCCCAACTGATCTTGGCAGAAGGGCATGGAGAGGGTCTGAGAGCTGGAAGAGTGGCAGCCCCCCTAGGAGAGGTGAGGAAGAGCAGATCATGACAGGTGATGCCAAAGGAACAGAGCCTCCTTGTCCAACAGCAGGGCACCAGCCTACGGGCACATCCCCCAGGTCCTGACTCTATGCTGGTCCCAGGCGACACCCAGAACAGGCCACGGAAGCAAAAGGCAAGTGTGATGGAGTGTGCCCAGGTCCTGCATGCATCCACAGTCAGATGTGACTCACTCGGCAGGGAGAACAGAGGGGTTATTAGGTAACAAGGACACGGCCTAGAATAGGCTTGTCAGCACAGAAACCAGAAGCCATCAGTACCATCCGTCTTGGGAAGAGCGACCCAGAGGGGGGTCCCCAAGCCAGGCCCTGGCCCTCCTTCCCCAAGTAGGTCAGACTGTCCCTCTCAACTGCCCAGTTCCAATTCAAACCAGCCAGGCCCCTCCTTCCCCCTTTAGTCCTGTTCCTGGGGAAGAAAGGTGACACCTGGTTGCCTAGGTTACAAAGAGCAGGGAGGGCCTGGCCTACCTGTGAGAAGTCAGCACACCGAAACTCCCCTCACCACTGTGCACTGATGCTGGGTCAGGGGAAACTGAGGCACACACCTGCTGTTACTGTAGGACAGCAGGAAACATGCAACAGAACCAGGGGGAATAAAATCCTCACACCCCCACTTTGTCCCAAGCAGGCAACAGGGATGTGGGCACTGACCCTTGGGCCCTTTGGTTTTGCTGGTTCCCTTCCTTCCATGCTTGCTGATGAGCGACAGATCTCTGCTTCCCAGGCACACTGAAGATCATGTGGCCTTGGGAGCCCCAGACAATGCCCCCCCCGGCCCCCCGCTTGAGCAAGCCTCCGAGCGCCCTGCTCTGAGAGGGGAAGCTATCTAAGGATGATGGGCTCGCAGCTACACCAGTGTGACCTTGGAAGTCTGTCCCACTGATCTCACCTTGAGCACATTTCATCCAAAGCATTTCGTTTATTGACTGTACCGAGGGGTGGGTCTGACCCTGAGCTTACTCCAGCAAAACTCTAGGGGAAAGAGACCCTTTCCCTTTGTGACCCTCAACGTAAATCATTTAGTCCTGTCAGCCCCTTCTCTTACGCTGTGATCCAGCCGTCTCAGAGGAGTGTAGCCAGGCACTCGCAGTCACTGCTAACAGAGACTCATGAAATAGTAGAACTAGAAGGGACATTGAGAGGTCATCAAGTCTAGTCCCTAGGTGACAGGTGTGTCTAACCTGCTCTTAAATACCTGCACTGATGGAGATTCCACAACCTTCCAAGGCAATTTATTCCCATGCTTAAGCACCTTGATGCTTAGGAAGTGTTTTCCTAATGTTCAGCCTAAGCCTTCCTTGCTGCAATTTAAGCCCATTGCTTCTTGTCCTGTCCTCAAGAGTTAGGGAGATTATTTTTCTCCCTCCTCCTTGTAACACCCTTTTTAGCAATGGAAAGCTATTATGTCCCTATCTTCTCTTTTCCAAGCTAAACAAACCCCGTTCTTTCACTCTTCCCTTGAAAGGCCATGTTTTCTAGACCGTTAATCATTTTTGTTGCTCTTCTCTGGACCTTCTCCAATTTTTCCACATCGTTCCTGGAATGTGGCTTCTAGAACTGAACACAATACTCCAGCAAAGGCCGAATCAGCACAGAGTAGAGAGAAAATTATTTCTCAGCTCTTGTTTACAATACTCCTGTCAATACATCCCAGAATGCTGCTCACTTTTTTGCAGCGGTGTCACACAGTTACTCATATTTACCTCGTGGTCCACTCTGATCCCCAGATCCCTTTCTGAAGTCCTCCTTCCTAGACAGACATTTCCCATTTTGTAGGTGTGAAATGCAGAGTTCCTCCTCAGATGGAGACCCTTTGCATTTGTCCTTGTTGAATTTCATCCTATTTCCCTCAGATCCATTGTGCCAGTTGATCCAGAGCCGAACGCCCAGCAGCTCAGAAAGCGACTATGGGGCAGAAACCTGGTCACAGGGTAACAATCCAAAGAGGAGTTTGGTTAGGAGTCCAGAGAAGCCACCCCAGGACAGATCCTCTATTTGGGGTAAACTTGGAATTGCTTCACTGATTTCAATGCTGATTTGCATCAGCTGATGGTCTGGCTGTGAGAAGCTGCCCAGATCTTGCCTTCTCTGAAAGAGGGCACTTCTTGGGTGCCACGGAAGGAGGAAGAAAGCCCATCACTTCCCCTCCCCAGTTGCCAACAGTGGAGTTTTCTTTGCAGTCCCACCCCCTGAGAACTAACCCTGCCTGGTTCTGGTTATCTTAGGAGAACGTGACAGAATCTCACCTTGAACAGTCAGGACCACAAGCAGCAGAGGAGAGGCACTGTACGACCATTGCCAGACACTCCACCCAACACCACCCTGCATGAGGCTTCTGTGCAGAGGGATGCTTTCACCCAGTGCAGCCCACGGGGTCAGCTAGCCAGCATCCTATATTACATACTCCGCCTTTCTTTATCGGGTTGATTGATTGTATCCTTTTGGCTTATGTTTTGTACTGAGTAATTTCAGCAGACATTACTTCATTGCAATTGGCTGTAATGCAAGGGACCTACAGGCCTGCACCCTGTCTGATTAGCTAGGGCACGTTTGCAAAATTGCTTGTAACCGGCAGCATAGACAAATGTCCCCTCCCAGGCACTCTTTTGGACTTTGGGGAACCGAACATGCTTACCAACACTCAGGGCTATAGCAGTAATCACAAGGTACATCGCAAGAACATGGAATTAATGACTCAGAACAAATAGGATATGGGCATGGAGGGTTAGCCGTGGATGTGATTGCTCAGGATAGAGCCAGCATCTTACAAGCCAGCTAACCACCATGTGGAGGCATCCTTATTTTAGGGGCAAGTTCTCTTCAGTTTAGCATTCAGCTAAGCTTCTGTAAGGTAGCTCAGCTACTTAGCGCTCAACCATTAAAGGAACCTGGACCAACAAACTCACGGAGCATGCCAGAGATGAGATTGGACCAGGGCCCACTGGGTCACTCCATGGCCTCACATAGCCCCTGGCAGCCCCCTGGACCACACCTAACCCCTCTCTGGCAAGTAGCTTTTCTAAAGGGCTGGCTCCACTAGGGTCTGTAGGCCTGTGTCTGGGTGCTTTAATTACTCTTTCCTTTATTTCACTAAATATCTCTGAACCCCGGCTTTGCCCCCTGCGATCACCTTTGCCATGCAGGCTGTGAGGCCATACTAAGGACTCAACTCTTTGCATTGTCTAACGCTGTCTCCTGATTTTCGGGATAAAAACTTGAGCTGCTTCTGCTCAGATCATTGGCAAGCCTAGAATAAAATCAGCCCATTTTTATAGACCGAGTTTGCACCAGGTTGGGTTGAAGCCCTACGAAATGAGCCGTGCTCTCCGGCTCCCCTCTCTGCTGGGTTGGGAGCACTATTGATTTGTCAGAGGAGGACTGTCTCTGTGGCGGTTTGGGCCCTGATCTGTGGCCAGCTTTCCAACTGGATTCCCTCCTCTTGGATCTGCTGTACAGTTGCTCTCAGACCCAGCTAATAGCAGCATGGGATGTGGAAGGAGCCACGCAGGCCACGACCACCCATGGAAGACTCCCAGCTCCACAAAGAAGAAAGAAAGGCTCTACTCCACCAATCCCCCAGCATCATGGCTCCTGGGAGGGAGTCGCACCGTCTAGTTGAAGACCACGCCAGCAAGGACAGCCAGAGCAACCTGCAAGGGAAGGGGTGCCAGTCGCTCTGCGGCATCCAGGAGAGCTCAGAGTGCCCCATCCATGCTCTGTGCCCATCTGACCCATTTGCTTTGAAGGCTGGGGATGCACCAGCCCCATTCTCGGGGCTACAAGACCCTCTTCTCCCTTAACTGTTTCCATAGGCTTAGAATAGCGTCAAGCGTCCTGTGAGCTCACCAGGAGGTGGGAAGATTTTTCCAGGCACAGCTAAGGGACAAGTCACAGAGCGTGGCTACAGTCACACAAGCAACTCCCTCAGAGACTCCAGCTTTGCTTGTGCCACAACCGATCCCCTCCTTACACAGATGAGAGGTTATGAAAACCAATCTCACCAAATCCCAACAGGTTCCTCCAGTCCTAAAGGAGCAGTCGCATTCCCAGGTTAATGCACACCTCAGACCTTACCCAACACAGCTCTCTGGGCCAGTCCTTTAGATTCTAACGTCTAAAGGGTTATTAATATAAAGAAAGAAGGGGTGAGTGAAACTGTTAAAGCAATCAGATCACATACACCAAACCACAGTGTTCTTCGGGCAGGCTGGCAGCAGTGGTGGAATAAGCAACTATTTTAAAAGACTCTGGAATACATCCTTTGTTAGGATGGGTCAGTGATCCTTCCGTCATCATCATCATCATCAATAACCATGAGCTCAGCACCTGTTGGCATCTGATGCCTCTCTGACTATTTCCTTCCATCTTTCCCTGTCCAGTGCAGAGTGGCTTAGTTTCTGTAGACTAACTCCGCACCAATCTACTGTATCATCTATCCAGTCTCTGTGGGGTCTGCCTCTCCTATTCGAACCACCCATTATGCCGAATACCAGGGTCTTGATTTTTCATTCGTTGTTCATTCTGCAAATATGTCCAAATAGTTGTAGCTTCCGTTTTATAACCTTCTGCAGCAGGTTCTCTTTTGGCTGTATCTTCCTGTATAATTCCTCATTGGTGACCTTCTGCATCCATCCTATTCTCAGAATCTTTCTATAACAACTCCTTTCGAATGCCAATGTTCTTCTTTTCGAATCTTTTGATCCTTCTGGGCTCAGTTCATAGCAGAGTCACCTCTGAAGTGATGATCTGGATTGAAGACAAAGACGGAGAAACGTCAGGGTTCTCTTACCCTTGCCCGTGGGGAGGGAATTCCATTGTTCTCCGTGTGTGGAAGCACGTCTGAAATGAAGGATGACCAGGCTGTCTGTCCATGTCCCTTATAGGCAGCCATTGCCAGTCTCTGGGGTTATGCATCCACAGCCAAATTCCTCAGATGTAGATTGCAATCTGATAAGTCCTTTCTCTGTCAAGTACAACTTCACTTGACTAGGAACCCTTTCACAACAGGTCGCCACTCATCCTATTGTGGTCTCCCAGAAACTAACATTTCAAATACCAGCCTAGAGCCAATACTTAACTCCACGTATGAAAATGACACAAACGCGTGAGCAGAACAAAAACTGAGTGAATAACCAGCTTTCAACGGACACCTCACTCAGCCCACTTGGCACTAGATTTGGTGCAAATGGTGGTTGCAATAATGATTTGCACGTTCATTTTAAAAATCTACAGATGGAGGCCCAGACAGACTCCAGGCCAACTCAGGACAGTAGCACAGCAGGCCTCTCCAAGGAAGCTGCAGTTTCCAGATCAAAAACCATGTCAGGTTACTCAGCTCTTCCTCAAATTCAAATCCGGATCCTGTATATTCTATGGAGCTGCTTCTTCCCCACTCCTCTCTGCCATTCCTGTAGACATCACCTAGGGAAAGTCCACCTGGTTCCTGGGAGCAGCCAAGTTCTGTAGAGCCCAGCCTGGGAAAGACCCAGTGTGATAGGACCAGGGTTTCTGGGCACAGCTAGAGAAATCAATCCAGGGTACCTTTGCTTAAAATCCGGGCCACTCACAGCCCCAGGCCGGGACTTCCTTCTTACTAAGGCAAATCCAGCCAGCCACCACCACACCTCTGCCAGCCAGAAGCTACACAAGCAAACCCACAGATTTCTCAGCTGCTGTACCCACCCAGAACAACAACCCCCAAAATCAGGTTAGAGGTTTTTCAGCCTGTTTCATCAAACTCCAAATAGATTCTTCCAGACCCCAAAGGGCCCAGCCCCAGACCCTGGTTAATATATACTTGGATCTTACCAAAACAACCATGCAAAGGCCAGATCCTTAGCTCTAATATCTAAGGGCTTATTAATGAAAAAAAAAAAAAAGACAGAACAGGGTTAGAGAGAAGAGTTGTTAAAGTAATGCTTTACATGCATCAGTCATAACTCCTGATGCAGGCCAGTGATGTTATTTGCTGATTCTTCAGAATCTCTGAAAATTCATTTTAGGTTACATAGATTCAGTCACTGGAGCATTGTAGATCTGGCCTGCTGGGATCCACGTACTGGGACATGGACCCTTGGAGACCATGAGACAAAAGATCCAAGATGAACACTGCCAAATCCACATCATCCCTTTGAGGGATGGGCCCCAGTCCAGACAGGCTTAACTCCTCAGGACTGAAGAACAAAGAAAGCACCTGCCAGGGCCCATCTTGTGGCTTTTCATATGTGGAGGGAAAATTTCAGTCTTTTCCAAAGGCCTTGGCTTAGCACCTGACCAGGTGGGTCACTGTGCTGAGTTTCCATTTGTTGCAGTCCCAGTAGGAAAACCCCAACATCACAAACTGGGTGTTGGCTATCTGAGCCTTTGCTCAGTCTATTGTCCTGGCTGGGGCGGAGCCCCACATCCCTTTGCGAACCTCAGCACTGAAACATTTCTCACACAGCTTCAGAGCTAAAAATCTGTAACTTTACATACATACATACATACATACATCATACAAAAACAACATCAAGAAGTCCTGTGGCACCTTATAGACTAACAGATAATTTGGAGCATAAGCTTTCGTGGGCAAAGACCCGCTTCATCAGATGCATGAGTGGTGTGGGTGGGGGGTTAAAAGGCAGGTTTAAAGAGGAAGTCTCAGTCAAAGGGAGGGCCAAAGTTGACAAGGTCTGTTCAGTCACAGAGGATGTGGGCCATTAGCAGATATTAATGTGGAGACGTGAACATCAAGAGCAGAGAAACTGCTTTTGTAATGGGCCAACCACTCCCAGTCTCTGTTCAATCCTTAGTTGATGGAGTCAAATTTGCAAATGAATTGCCGCTCTGAAGTCTCTCTTTGGAGTTTAAGTTTTTTTGTTGTAGGACTGCTACTTTTAAATCTGTTACTGAGTGCCCAGGGACACCGAACTGTTCTCCTACAGGTTTTTGTATGTTACTGTTCCTGATGTCTGATTTATATCCATTTATTCTTTTACGTAGTGACTGTCCAGTCTGGCCAATGTAAATTGTGGTGGGGCACTGCTGGCACATGATGGCATATATTAATACTAGTAGGTGTGCGGGTGAAAGAGCCCCTGATGGTGCGGTTGATGTGGTTAGGTCCTGTGACGGTGTCGCTGGTGTAGATATGTGAGCACAGTTGGCAGCGAGGTTTGTTGCAGGGATTGTTTCCAGGTTTAGAGTTACTGTGGTGTGGTCTATAGTTGCTGGTGAGGATTTGTTGCAGGTTGGCGGGCTGTCTGTAGGCGAGGACAGGCCTGCCCCCCAAGGGCTGTGAGGGTGAGGGACCATGGTCGAGGATGGGTTGTAGATCACTGACGATGCGCTGGAGAGGCTTTAGCTGAGGTCTGTATGTGATGGCCAGTGGTGTTCTCTTGTTTTCCCTTGGAAAGGTCTTGTAGATGTTTGTCTCTGTCTGAGGGATTGAAGCAAAGGCGGTTGCACCTCAGTGCCTGGCTGTACACAATGGATTGTGTAGTGTGCCCTGGATGGAAGCTGGAGGTGTGTAGATAAGCACAGCAGTCCGTGGGTTTTCGGTACAGGGTGGGTATTTATGTGACCATTGCTTATTTGCACAGTAGTGTCCAGGAAGTGGATCTCTTGTGTCGACAGGTCCAGGCTGAGGTTGATGGTGGGGTGGAAACTGTTGAAATCACGGTGGAACTCTTCAAGACCCTCTTTCCCATGGGTCCAGATGATGATGATGATGTCATCAGCGTAGCGGAAGCAGAGGAGGGATGCGAGGGGACGAGAGCTGAGGAAGTGTTGTTCCAGGTCAGGAGCCTTGGGACTTTGTCCTCACCCACAACTATTTCAGGTTTGAGGTCAGTTCACACCTTCCAATCAGTGGCACCGCTATGGGCACCCGCATGGCCCCACAGTATGCCAACATTTTTGTGGGTGACCTGAAACAGCAGACAGAGACAAACAGCTACAAGACTTTTACCAAGCTTCCTTAAAACTACAATACCCACCTAAGGAACTGAAGAAACAGATTGACAGACCCAGACGTGTACCCAGAAGCCACTTGCTACAAGACAGACCCACCAAGGAAAACAGACAGCCTACAGACAGCCCGCCAACCTGAAAAAAATTCTCACCAGCAACTATAGACCACACCACATAACTCTAAACCCGGAACCAATCCCTGCAACAAACCTCAGTGCCAACTTTGCTGACATATCTACACCAGCGATATCATCACAGGACCTAACCACATCAACCACACCATCAGGGGCTCTTTCACCTGCACATCTACTAATATTAAGATACGCCATCATGGGCCAGCAATGCCCCGCCACAATTTACATTGGCCAGACTGGACAGTCTCTACGTAAAAGAATAAATGGACATAAATCAGACATCAGGAACAGTAACATACAAAAACCTGTAGAAGAACACTTCAATCTCCCCAGACACTCAGTAACAAATTTAAAAGTAGCAGTCCTACAACAAAAAAAACCTTCTAAAATAAACTCCAAAGAGAGACTTCAGAGCAGCAATTCATTTGCAAATTTGGCTCCATCAACTAAGGATTGAACAGAGACTGGGACTGGTTGGCCCATTACAAAAGCAGTTTCTCCTCTCTTGATGTTCACACCTCCACATTAACTACTGATAACGGGCCACATCCTCTGTGACTGAACAGACCTTGTCAACTCTGGCCCTCCCCTTGACTGAGATACCCTCTTTACACCATCCTCTGAAACTCCCCGCCCACTCATGCATCTGACTAAGAGGGTCTTGGCCCACGAAAGCTTATGCTCCAAATTATCCACTAGTCTACAAGGTGCCACAGGACTTTTTCCTTGTTTTTGAAGATACACACTAACTCAGCTACCTCTGTGATACATGATACAGACACCTCAGGAGCAAATGTAGATTCAGGACATCATCAGCTTTCATTCGACACCTCACATGGCCCCCCAGCAAAATATTTGCGGCCAATAGCCACACTGGGCATATAAAATGGTTTCCAGACCCAATAGAAGAGTCCAGCCGCGTGACACCAGAACAGCTGCCTGCCATCAGTCACTGGTGGAAGCTAACGGGAGCCTTCTCCAGTTCCTTCTCTTCTGCAGGGTGGTGCTGCAGGAAACCTACAGGGAGACTGAGTGAGATTCTCCCATTTGCTGTATGAGCAATGATTTTCCGACTGCTGCAGTAAAGCTTGCGCCTATTTCTCTTGTGGCACAGCTGTCAGGGGAGAGACAGGACCAGTTTCTAAATGAGATTCTCTGCTGGGGTGACACCTAGACAGTTTCACTCACTGGCTGAGTCAGCGTCCTAAATTCTCCTTTACTAGCCTTATGGCAGGGGAAAAAGAAAGTCACTGCTCAAGAGCAGAGTTTAAGCCCCATTCCAACCTGCAGCCTTGCTTCCGCAGAAGTTCCCCACCTCTGGAGAAATTCTAGCTGAGTTAATTTCTCCGTGGGCCCACAGGCATCATCCAGTGGACAGCAGCTCATCCCCCTCTCATAGGATGCAATAAGGGCTCCCTGCCCCACCTGGCCAAGTCTGCTGGCTGGTGCGGAGACAATGAGAAGTAACTCTAGAGGAAAGAGAGCCCAAAGCTTCCACAGAGGAAGTAGCTAAGTACCCATCTGCATGGGTCAGCCCCAATACAGAGTACAGCGGCACCACCCAACAAAATCCCCAACTCCTGTCACCAAGATGATGGAGCAGCAGGACAGAGGGGAACTGGACAGACAGACGCCATCGAAAAATACCAGGTGAGGAGGACCATATCAGTACCTAGATGGCTAGAGAGGAAAACAAGGTTGTTTCAGGGGCTCACTGGCGTGCTGCCCTTAATTCATTCAGAGCCAGTTCTTGACCAGCCACCAGGCATACGTGCTTTTTTGCTTTCAATTCAGCCAGCGAAACCCATTTACCGTGCCTGTCTCATCCAGTTTGAATCAAACCCCCTCGACTCTCCGGTGGCGAAATACGCAAGTTGACTAGAATGCCTTCTTTTGCAGGACAGCAGCTGAAACAACAGCCGGCCGGGTGCCAATTTCCCTCTGTGGGCAGGAGCTGCTCATTTCGGATTGTGAGCGGCTCAGGACTTTTTGAAATGCATGAAAGCACCAACGTGTGGCGGGGAGAGGGAAGCCGGGGTCTACTGATCCAGGAAAGAGGTTTCCAAGGAGAATATTTTTTATTTGCCTGGCAGTTTACCGTGGAGAAGCGGAGGTTAGTAATTTATTAGGCGAAGCAGCTCCAGGCTTTGGGTGAACGTTACCATGAGAACCTAAACAGCTTCCTGTCCTGACTATGTCACTGCTGTCAGCACCCACAGTCAAATCTCCTGTACTTTAAAATTCCCTCTTTAGGTGGAATCATCTGCTTTTCCCCTTAAAATCCCACGCACGTCTTCCCATTCTGCAACGTATGACCCAGCCCCTGTGAGGGTGCCATGAACATGGGTGGAGACCTCTACCCTGGTGCAGACTGGCGGGCACTGACGCACGCCACTAAGTGCGTAAGTGACAAGGAGAACTTGTCTAGTACCCTTCCCGTGGCAGTGGGGCGAAGGAAAAGCCCTGCTCGTTCAGGATGCGGGTAGCACGCAGGGCTGAGACATATCACAGCGAGCCTCTCTGTAAGTACTGGTATTCTGAATGGTTTGTACTTGGAAATCTCTGTGCCCAATTCTCAAGCACTTTGCTTCTTGCCTGGTCATTCGCACCCACCATTTGCTAGCATTTTGACCAGGTGTAAATGACTGGACAATGGAGAATGGGATCCAGTTATTTCTAACATGCATAAAACCCACCCCACATGCTGCTGGCTAATAGCCCCAGGTATTTGCATTACCTGTGTTATTTATCTGCACAGCTGTAGTGCAAAGAGGCCAGTCATGGACGGGGACCCCTATGCGCTAGGTGCTGTACAGAGAACAAAAAGATGGCACCTGCTCCAAATTTATTTGCCTGGGGGGTCACATTCCAGCGGGCCCCGCACTCAGCTTTGCAATCAGATTTTACAAGAGGTGCTCAAAGCAGCTGAAAACCTGTCGTCCCTTCTGTTCTACTTCCAAACCCTTGAGCAAATCAAGGTCTTAAGCTTTTCAAGCTAGGGAACATGCATTGAATCTGTGTGTTTGTGGCTTTGAAATTACTCCCATGTTTACAAACTTCTAGAAATCCCTTTCTGACTTCTTTCTCCCATCTCAGTATCACCGGTGAACTTCATTAGCTTGATTATGAGGACTGCCTATGCCTTCTAGATAAGTCATGAAGACATTACATAAGACCAGATGTAATCTACTTCCTTGCTAGACCTTGAAGGGCTGGGACCTGTATCGGCCCACAGCTGGGCCGAAATTACACTATTATTGCCAATACAAAATCTCACAGGCCTAGGGGTTCTATTTAATGGAAAGCTATTTATCTGAAAGGATTATGGACAGGCAACAAAAGGTTACACGGTGCTACTTTTCAATAAGGCTCAATTTTTAAAACCATGATTTCTTACTAATTACGCCTACAAGTATTTTGATTGGCAAACAACATGGGCATAACTACCCATTTTAGAGGAAGGCTTTTGGGTTTTGTTTGTTTTTAAGCACTTGTTTTGTTAAATATTTTGAGGCACAGGCTGTGAGCTACTCTGGGTTCTTTGTCTTACAGAATTATGGGCCTTTTTAGATGTTAATTGGGATCAGAGCTGAGCCTATGATACATTTCAATATTTATACCCCTTTTTGAAGGGGTTACTTTTTTCCAAAATATGCTTTGTTGGCATTCCAAAACTTGTTTTTTTGGTTTTTTTAATTAGTGTTGTTGGAAGGGACACTATGGACAAACTAAGGCCAGCTTATACTTCATTAGTCATGTGCTTGTTAATTACGTTTGGTAATTAATTCATTACTTTTGACAGGGCCAGCTGACCCAGGTTATTTCTGCGTTTGCCATATGTTGTTTTGCATAATTTGCTTGAGAGAAAAAACTGACTGTGACCTCAGACTTTTAATGTGCCCAAGTACATGCAGAGCCTATGTTTCAACATTCAAAGTGTAGAGTCAGTGTTCAAATGCAATGTTAGATTTTTGTACCAGTTTTTTAATATGGCTCTTTGAGGCTAAGAGAGCCCCGCTTCCAGAATTCTTCAACAAATTTCAACTCACCATGCTCACACCAATCACCTGCTTTACGATTTAGAGTCCTTCTGATATCAGAATACATCGACCTGCATTGTAATCTTTGACCCAGTCAAGGACTTTAAGTTGGTACTGTGCGGGACAGCTTGTCAAAACCCGCAAAATACAACAGTCATTCAGGTTTTGTTTCTTTGCAGACAATGGCCATTCTGGCCTGGCCTTTGTCATGAAAATGGAGGCTGCAAGGCAGCATGTTCTTGGCCACACATGAGCTGCAGAGGCACTGCCCATTTCCAAACAGAACAAACAACCCAGCAGTCCCAGTTCATCCCCATGCAGAACTGGAAGGTTTTACTCCATTGCTGTGGAAAGCGGCTTGCTGCCTGGTCCCATTTTTCTACAGGGGACCCAATTCTGATGCAGCTGTAAATCAGGAGTAAACCTATTGGAATCAGCATGCCATGTTCCCTCCTACACTGGTATCAGGGCCGGGTGTTTGTAAGTCCCCTAGGTTGCTGTGTGGTTGTTTAATTAGAGCAGCCTGAGGGCTGCTTTAACTTGTTCCCCTGACTGGTCTTTGCATCTTCAGGGTGCAGGTTTGATTTAGCCACACCTCCTCCCATGCCCGTTTTCTCAGTACACCGTCTCTCATCGTGGAGTGCCCACTGTGCTGGAGGGCTCCTGCAAGGGCAGGACAGATCAGGGTCATAGAGCATAGGGCCAGAAAGGACCACCAGATCATCTAGTCTGATCACCTGGGTATCACAGTTCTTCACCACCACCTGCTCACTAAACACAACAGCCTACGTTAGACCCAAGTATTTTAGCCCCCAGAAGACTCAACTATATGTGCCACAGGCAGAGAATTCAATAAAGAAAGGTTACTCACCGTAGTAACGGTGGTTCTTCGAGATGTGTCCCCGTGGGTGCTCCACATTAGGTGTCGGGCTCGCCCGGCGCCGCAGATCGGATCTTCCAAGCAGTTTCTGCCGGACCGCGCATGCGCCGGTGCGCGCCGCTCCCCCGCGCGCTCCCGGCCATGTGCGCGATCCGGTCCCCGCCAGTTCCTTGACCAACCGCCTCGGATGCTCCTGCAAAACACTAAACAGAGATCCGGAGCGGGGAGGATGGGCGGGTAGTGGAGCACCCACGGGGACACATCTCGAAGAACCACCGTTACTACGGTGAGTAACCTTTCTTTCTTCTTCGAGTGTCCCCGTGGGTGCTCCACATTAGGTGACTACCCAGCAGTAACCCAAGATAGGAGGTGGGTAATCGGATTATGTGCAGCTTGTCCCCGAGAGGACCGCTGCCAAGAGACGGGTATCCTCTTGGAATACCCTGTGAAGGGCGTAATGTTTGGCGAAGGTGTCACAGGATGACCAGGTCGCCACTCTGCAAATGTCTTTTAGCGCAACGCCCTTGAAAAAAGACTGTTGATGCTGCCACCGCCCTAGTGGAATGAGCCCTGGGCGTGGCCAGTAAAGGAGTCTTTTTGAGTTTGTAGCACATTTTTATGCAAGATACGATGTGCTTAGAGATTCTCTGCGAAGAGAGACATTCTCCTTTTGATTTGGGAGCGATAGAGACTAGGAGCCTATCCGTTCTCCGGAAGGACTTGGTCCTGTCCATATAGAAAGCTAGCGCCTGCTCACGTCCAGGAGGTGTAGGCGCACCTCTTTGTTAGAGTTATGAGGCTTTGGATAAACAAGGGTAAACAATAGGTTCGTTAGTATGAAACTCAGAAAGAAACTTTAGGAACAAAGGCTGGATGCAGCCGTATGGTTACCGCCTCCTTGGAAAAACAGCGCAGGGCGGCGTTGCCATAACTGCCTCAAGCTCGCTCACCCTGCGAGCTGACGTGATTGCGAGAAGAAAGGTCGTCTTCATCATAAGGAGGCGGAGGGAAACCGTGGCCAAAGGCTCAAACGGTGGTCCCCTTTTCGCATTAAGCACCAGGTCCGAGTTCCACAGAGGTGGAAGCGGTTTCTGAGGGGGGTATAGGCTTACCAGCCCTTTGAAGAACCTGGTAACCATGGGATGGGCGAACACCGTGTGCCCTTCCTCTTCGTGTCTGAACACCAAAATGGCGGCCAGGTGGACCTGAAACGAGGATAGCGAGAGTCCTCCTCTCTTGAGGTCCAGTAAATACTCTAATATCACAGCCATAGGCACCGAAAGGGGGCTAGCTGTTTGGTAGAACACCATGCCGTAAAGCGAGTCCATTTCTGCTTGAAGGTCTTCCTGGTGGAAGTCCTCCTGCTACTTTCTAGGACTTGCTGCACTTCCTCTGTACATGTGCTCTCTAGGGAGCTGAGCCATGGATTAACCACGTTTGTAGTCGCAGGCTTTGGGGGTGCGGATGCACTATGGACCCCTGGGCTTGCGTGAGCAGATCCCGCGCCACCGGAGGGGACCTCAGTGGCCGGTCCGACATGCGCAGGAATAGGGGGAACCATTGCTGTCGATCCCACGTTGGGACTATCGGGATCATTCAGGTTCCTTCCCTCCTGGCTTTCTGCAACACTTTGTGGATGAGCACTGTGGGAGGGAAAGCGTAAAGCAGGGGGCCCCTCCATGAGATCGCGAAGGCATCCCTCAGGGACCCCCGTCCCAGTCCTGCCCTGGAGCAGAATTGTGGGCACTTCTTGTTGTGCTGAGTAGCAAACAGGGTCTATCTGGGGAAAAACCCCATGCGTGGAAAATCGGTTGCAGCAGATCGGGACGGATCTGCCACTCGTGCGTGAGTGCGAAACGCCTGCTCAGCTGGTAGGCCTGCACATTGCGAGCGCCTGGTAAGTACGAGGCTTTCAAGGTTACATTGTTGGCGATGCAGCAGTTCCACAACCGGACTGCTTCTACACATAAGGCACGGGACCGAGCTCCTCCTTGCCGATTTATATAAAACATGGTGGAGGTATCGTCTGTACTGATCCCGACTACCTTGCCTTTCAGTTGGTCTCGAAAGTGTCTGCAGGCGTTGAACACTGCTTTGAGCTCCAGTATATTTGTGTGCAGTGACTGCTCCATAGAGGACCACAGCCCTTGCGTCACCTCTTCGCCCATGTGTGCTCCCCACCCTATGAGGGGGGCATCTGTAGTAAGAAAAACCAATACGTGTGGTTGGTGGAAGGGTACCCTTGTTAGCAGGTTCTCTGGGTTTACCCACCATTGCAGGGATTTGCGCACCTCCGTTGTGGGCGACGCCATCCTGTGAACAGTGTGTGCTGCCGGTTTGTATACGCTCGCCAGCCAATGCTGCATGCTGCGCATGTGTAACCTGGCGTTCTGTTGTACGAAACGTTGCTGCTGCCATGTGGCCCAGCGGCTGTAAGCACGTCAGAACCGGCACCATAGGGCTGAAGGTGAAGCCTTGCGCGAGGGAGCCGATGGCCCGAAAGCGAGTCTCTGGTAGATACGCCCTCGCTGTAATAGAATTTATGCGTGCCCCTACGAACTCTATGTCCTGTGTGGGGTCTGTCTTTGATTTTGTCAGATTGATAAGCAGGCCGAGCGAAGAGAACGTGCCTGCTGTGACACATATTATGCGTAGTACCTCCTCCTTTGAGGCCCCTTTGAGTAGGCAGTCATTCAGATACTGGAATATAAATACCCCCTGTCTGTGCAGGTAGGCTGACACCACTGCCAAGGTCTTGGTGAAGACTCTGGGGGCTGAGGAGAGCCCAAACGGTAGGACCTTGTAAGTCGAGGGCTGCGAACCAATCTCCATCGTCTAGTGCCGTAAGGATGGAGGCGTTTGTGATCATCCGAAAACGTTGCTTGCGCAGGTACCGGTGAGGCCTCGAAAATCTAAGATGGACCTCCCCGTGAGGAAGTACCTCGAGTAGAACCCTCTCCCTTGCAGTTGCTCCGGCACTCTTTCCACTGCCCCTACGAGCATGAGATGGTCTACCTCCTGCTTGAGCCTCGCTACATGGGAGGTCTCCTGGAGGTGGGGCCCCGGGTGGAGGTCATGGCGGTGGGAGCAACTGGGAGGGGATGGCGTACCCCGTGGCTATGATCTCCAGCACCCATGTGTCTGTGGTAATCCTTTGCCACTGGTTATAAAATGGTCGGATGATGGCCTTGAGCACTGGTTTCGTGCCCTCTGGAAGCGAGTCCATGAGGGAGGTCAACCTAATGTGGTTGTTGAAATTATGGTTCGCTAGATGCGCTGCGTAATTTGCCATTGGCAACAGTAGCGTGGAGGAGGAGTAGACCTTTCTGCCCAACAGCTCTAGCTTTTTGGCATGTTTGTTTATTCCCCCACGTTGCGACGACTCCGCCACCAAAGAATTTGGTTGTGGGTGGCTGAACAGGAACTCCATGCCCTTCGTGGGCACGAAGTATTTGTTTTTTTTTTTTTTTTTTTTTTTTTTCGCTCTTTTGTGGACAGGCGGAATAGTCGCAGGAGTCTGCCATATCATAGTGGCAGGCTCCAAGATTGCGTCATCAGCGGTATTGCTATTTTGGAGGAGGCCGGAGGTCTCAGATTTTTGAGGAGCTTATGGTGTTGCTCTTGCACCTTTGCTGTCTGGAAGCCTTGCGTGAAGGCCACCCTCGTAAAACAGCTCTTGGAACTGTTTGAGATCGTCCGGAGGATGGACGCCCCCCGGGGCCGTAGCCTCATCCGGGGAGGAAAGCGAGGAACCGCTGGGGTACGTCTTTCTGGACCCTTCCGGTTCCTGCTGATGATGGTACACCCTCTCACTAGAGGTGTGCGAGGAAAAATCTCGGGGTTCCATAACCAGTCCCCCCTGAGATGCTTAAGTCTCTGTCCCCGGTCACAATTGCCCTTGGGGGTACGAGATCGTTCGTAGGGATCTTTCCCTAGTAGATTGCCGATGGTGTCTATGCCCTGCGTGGTAGGGGCGACCACGGCAGTATAAGCACTGGTCTTGGGAAGGTGACCTAGACCACTCCCTTGGTGCATACCCTTTGCGTCTGGGGGAGGGAGACCGTCGAGACCCTGGAGAGAGCGACTTTGCCTAATAGTCCAGCGGTTCAAATCCCAGGAAGGGTGGAGGTGGTCCCAGCCAGGGTGAGGCTGGTTGCAGAAATGGAGAAGGGGGCTCTGGGTAGGCCAAGGAGGGGGGGGACCCCTGCCTTCTAGTTGGAGTCTGCAACATAGCGGAGGGCTGTGAGAAAGCAACTACACAGCCCTGTGCGGAGAGGGGCTGCAATGCCTCCTCTTGTGTGCAGTCTTCCCCCTCCCTTGAGGAGGTAACTCCACCCCTGACATACAGGGGATCCCGGCCACGTCCGCACCGAGCTCGGCACACTCGAAGTCGGTGCCGCATGTGCGGTGTCCTTCGGTGCCGGCAGGCTGCGTGCCTGCGCGCTCTGCACCGCCGGTTTTCCAGGGGTCGGTGGTACCGGCGCTTGTTTAGCCGCCGCCCTGCCTGCGGTGCGGGGCGGCTGGCTGATTATCGAAGGGTGAGCCGCTTGCACGTGGCTCTCCGTGCCGCCGCCGATCAGCTGTTGCTGCGGCTGGGGGCTGCTCGCTCCTCCCGTCCCGCTCGTTGTTGCTGCCGGCAGGGATCGGGCTGGGGGGCATACAGGGCATTCCGGCGTCCGCACCGAGCTCGGCACGCTCAAGGGCGGTGCCGCACGTGCGGTGTCCTCCAGTGCCGGCAGGCTACGTGCCTGCGCGTTCTGCACCGCCGGTTCCCCAGGGGTCGGTGCCGCTGCCTGCGGTGCCGCTGGTACCAGCGCTTGTTTAGCCGCCGCCCTGCCTGCGGTGCGGGGCGGCTGGCTGATTATCGGAGGCTGAGCTGCTTCCACGTGGCTCTCCGTGCCGCCGCTGATCAGCTGTTGCTGCGGCTGGGGGCTGCTCGCTCCTCCCGTCCCGCTCGCTGTTGCTGCCGGCAGGGATCGGGCTGGGGAGCATACAGGGGATTCCGGCCCCGTCTGCACCGAGCTCGGCACGCTCGAGGGCGATGCCGCATGTGCGGTGTCCTCCGGTGCCGGCAGGCTGCGTGCCTGCGCGCTCTGCACCGCCGGTTCCCCGGGGGTCGGTGCCGCTGCCTGCGGTGCCGCCAGTACCGGCGTTTGCTTAGCCGCCGCCCTGCCTGCGGTGCGGGGCGGCTGGCTGAGTATTGGAGGCTGAGCCGCTTCCACGTGGCTCTCCGTGCCGCCGCCGATCAGCTGTTGCTGCGGCTGGGGGCTGCTTGCTCCTCCCGTCCCGCTCGCTGTTGCTGCCGGCAGGGATCGGGCTGGAGATACTTTCCTCCGTTTCTGCGCTGATGGGGTGAGGGAGGCAGCTTTCCTTTTAAGGGCCCCGGAGGGTCCCTCCTGCTGCGGCCGCTCCGGCACTTCTGGCTGGAGGGCCTTGTCAAGAAGCAGCATTCTTTTTTTTTTTTTTTTTTTTTTTTAAAGCCTGAAGAGGACATTGTTGGTGAGTCTTTGTGTTTTTAAGTGGGTACTTAGCACCTTCTTTGTGCCGTTTTCCCCGTCCGATGGTCTGCCTTAGCCGGAGGGCTGATAGCCCTAGCTCCTGGCCTCCGGCGCTTGTTACTGGGACTGGCTGAGCTGTCCCTCTCCTAGCTTGTTCGTTGTTGTTTTTTTTTTTTTTTTTTTTTTTTTACAAAATAACAAACGGCTAGCTTATAGTAGCCTAAGTGCCTGAAAAAACTTTAAGAAAAAACAGATAAAGCCATTGAATACACTACTTGGCCTTAGCCTAGTTGGATTCCGTCTGCAGCCGACGGCGGTTAAGAGGAACTGGCGGGGACCGGATCGCGCACATGGCCGGGAGCGCGCGGGGGAGCGGCGCGCACCGGCGCATGCGCGGTCCGGCAGAAACTGCTTGGAAGATCCGATCTGCGGCGCCGGGCGAGCCCGACACCTAATGTGGAGCACCCACGGGGACACTCGAAGAAGAATCGATAATCCCAGCGAGCAACCCTCATCCTCACACTGCAGAGGAAGGTTAAAAAGAAACGCCAGTGGTGACGCTGGCACACCAGCTCATGTCAAGATCTGTGCGTCTCAGCTGACTATGAAGCTGCAATCAGTCTGGCTCCTCGCTGCATTAGTATTATTAAAATAGCCTAAGAGGGGGTTTAGATTTTATTAAAAAAACTTGTGAGTTGTGGTATACCTTAATTTTACCTAGAACACTGTATTCCCCACGGCATGGCAGTATGAGAGCATCTGCAATGGAAGACGATGTCAATCACCAGACACGAGAGACACATTGACAAGTGTCAAGGGCTGACCTGACACAGCAGGTGTTACACCCCACCCCCATCGACATAAAATGTAATGGAGACACTAAGAAGGACAAAAGTCATCATTACTCTGTTCTTCCGTCGAGTCCTGCAAGTGGATTCCTCCCATCAGCTGAGTTTGCGGTCCTCAGAACATGGGAGGAGAGTGAAACAGCCGGACGAGGAGGAACTGGGACTCTGTACTACTGGGGCTTGGGCGAGCAATGTTTCTCAGTTGCTTACCCCTAAAGTTCATAGGAGTTTGCTGAGTCTAAAAGCTTGTTGCCTTTTGAAACTTGACTAACTCGTGTGGATCTGTGTTTCTCTGCCAGTAGCTCTCCTGTTCCCTTCTTCCACTGAACACATCTATAGGTAGTTTATTACAGGGTTGGCTACAAGCTTTGTCTTCCAGGCAAGGTCTAAGACGCAACTGACCTGGGGTAAGAGACTGATCCTTTGGGATTGGGAGTAACTTGAACAGTGTTTGGCATAAGGGACAATCACTCAGGTGAGCTGACGTTTGTGATGACAGAGTACCCGAGGGTCCGCCTGCGACTCCATGTAAAGGCTGTTCTAGTGCCTAACAGAGGAGCATGAACTTGATAATTGGTTGGTGAAATCTATGGATAGAACTCACAACTAGTGCCCTGGCTCTTACAAGTCTGCTCTGACGTCGGTACACACAGTCGACATCAGGATCGTGGCCAATCTGTGCTGGGGAAGTCTTCTTCCCAACCGTACGTGGGCTGATCAGATGCTGAGCATGACAGCAAGAACCAATCAGCGTAGCATGTGTGAGACAGACGGCTCAGCGACACCGCCAAGCCCTGTCCCACCCCGTCCAGATCAACAATCAACCAGGACCAGTGGAGTCTGCCAACACAAACCAGACCAGAGCCAGACTTTGTGGAGACCCAAGCAGCTGCGATTGCCTTAGAAGAGTACAGTGTACTCTCAGAAACATAGCCATGCTCCCAGACTTGGCTGGCTAATGCCTGGGATGGAGCAGAGGCCAGAGAGCGGTGGCAGGTGGTAACGGCTTCAGCTCATAGAAGCAACTAGTGTAGTACCAGAGGGGAAGAGACCCAGCCCTCTCCAGTAAGCCCACCGCATCTGAAAAGTACGAACCTGAAAGGGTCAAGCAAATACCCAAGGCACCCAAGATCCAAGGGGACATGGGAAAAATGGAGGCCTGGGGCAAAGAAGCAGCGCGTATGTTTCAATGCAGGGAAGTGCCAAGCTGCAAGAAGAGGTCTGAAATATGTCACAAGATATTAAGCCTCCCGTGGTCACAAGGCAACAAGACGCTGATCAGCGAAAAGAGCTGGAAGAGATGAGGACAGAAGGGCAAAGCCATCAGCTCGGTGCCTGTCAGCTCTGACAGGAATCGCAGTCTCCAGGTGGGCAGGCACGGACAGTTACAATGAGCAGAGTGAGACACCCTCCCCTCCAGAGACCCAGGCCCCTCCAGCTCCGACTGCTGCCGTAGTCTTGTTCCCTGCGTTTACAGTCCGTCAGTCGCCAGCAGCATGATCCCAGGCACAGCAGGAACAATGCAAAGTCAGGGTTCCCTCGGGCTGTACTTCACCACTGCTCTAGAGTAGAAAGGCCTCTCCCCAGAAAGGCTCTCTGCTGCAACCACTTTCGAACTTTGTCAGCTACTGTATCTGAGCCTGTCCCCCAGCCACCACTTCCCGGGGTTCTCCTCCTTGGGGACCAGCATCGTGAATCGTTTCCCCTCCTCCCTCAGATCTATCGGGTGGCCCCTTTCTAAGATGAGCACGATGCTTTTTAAAACACAGCTGAAGTCAAGAGCCATACCGCTAGGGACAAAGGATGTCTGTCACTCTTTGGAGATGGGGGGATGGTATCTGGAAAGGGGGTGAGACAAAGAGGATGGAAAATTCATGCAGCTAACCAGCTGAAGATGATGCGTGGCAATCTCCATCATAGGACGGATAAGTACAGGATCATCTGATAGCAACAGGGAGGTGACATCACAGCCACATGGTACAATAGACAGCCCTAGTATGACCGTTGCTAGGCACTGTCCAATGAGGGTGTTGACCTTTCGTGTACACAAGAAAAAGGGGGTGACTTGATCAGGGTCTATCAATACTCACTTGGGGGAAGACTCCTCTCAACTGAGGGCTCTTCCTTCCAACCACCAAAGGTGGAAAGAGATGCAGGGATTGGAAGTGGACACTAGACAAATTCAGCTAGAAGAGGGGATTTTTTTTTTTTGACAAGGATAGTGAGCCCCTGGCACTTGCCAGGAGAGGTGGTGAATTCTCCATTGCTTGGAGTCTCGAAATGAAGATGGGAGGTTTTTCGGAACATCTACTCTAGCTCTCAAGCAGAAGTTGCAGGCTTGAGGCAGAAATGACTGGGTGTGTTTGTTTGAGCAGTGCTGTATGGGGGTCCACACTAGATGGACATGATGGTTCTTTCTGGGATGAAGGTCTCTGAAGCTGTTTCCAGCTCCGTGTTCTCTACCTGTTCATGCTGGTGTTTGCAGTTGGTTGGTTGTGCGGGGGAGAAGGGAGACAGGACATTTCAACAGGCAGTAAGGATGGCTCAGGAGTTGGATCACGCATGAGGACTTGGGGAGCTCTAGGTTCATTTCCTGTTCTGACATAAACACCCTGGGTGACTTAGGGTAGATCTTCACTACCCAGAAGAGTGACCCAGTCAGGGTTTGATTTCACATGCCTAGTGGTGAGGAGAGGGGACAAAACGATCGAGCTATCGGGGTCGGCAGTCAACCTCTGTAAGCCTTACTATTGCGAGCTGAGGACAGCCAGGTAAGTCAACTGCAGCGATGCAATTTGTATCTACCAACAACTTTAAGGTCTAGTGCAGACCTGGCCTTAGTCTCTCTGTACCTCCCTTCCCTCCCTGTACAACGGGGATACCACCTTCAGCTTGCCTCGCACCAGTGGGGTGATAGCAGAGCCAGCACACGGCTGACTAGGCCTGTCGCTACTGAGGAGCAGCAGCATGGGCTGTGCTTGGACAACCGAGAGAGCAGGGACCATTCAGCAGCACGCCAGCCTTTCCCCTGGCCAGGAGCACAGTGCCAAGCTCTGCCCCACGCACTCCCCTCCCGGTCCCCCAGGATGAGATGCAGGGGGACAAAGAAGACAGTCAGATCCCAGCATGGTTTGGATAAGAGGGTTTTGGTTGAACTGGCGCATAGTCACTCACTACAGGACAGGGACTGGCTGCCGCCAAACCCTTCAGACGGATCGCTCCACCCTACAAAGGCCTTAACTCCAACCCCAGTCCACCCCACACTTTGCAGCCCTCCAGGAGGGACCGTCCCCCTGCTAGACACATCACTATACCCACCTACCTCTGTCCCCCACAGCAGCTGCTTTGCAAACTACATCATGACCTCCCCACAGTGTCCATACAGAAAGCAAATAAACCCCATAAGCATTCTCGAAACTTGGCACCCGACACACCACTAATATTTGGCTCTAGTCCTGCAGCCCTTCCATCCACCAGATCAGATCAGTCTTTTCATCCTCAAAGCCACACAGACCAGCCGGAACGAGGTTGCTTTGCAACCCTCATTGCTGTTTATTATGCGGTGCTTCCCATGGATCTTTGCAGCTTGTTTATATTAGCTTCTATCCCCCCTCAAAAATAATAGCACTATTAACTGGACAGTAATTGCTAGGATCATTTTCCTCCTTTCTTCAGAAGACGGATTCTACACCTCCCTGCATCTTCTGGGACCTTCCCAGTCCAATGATTGTGTTTTTAATTAAGTGCTAGTGATTAGCTAAGTTCAATAGCTAATTCCCTCGATGCCCTAAAGGCCACTTAACCTGATCAACTAACCACTCAAGAGGTACCCCATCTGCCCTCATCCTGGCTTTCATCAATAGCTATTTTGTAAGGTCTTCATCCCTTCTTTAATCGTCTTGGAAGAGAGAGATTTAAAGGAGTTGAGTAAGTCAGCCACTCTGAGACACACACAGATTTCTTTTCCTATTCTTAACAGGTCTGCTTTCTCATTGGCTCTTCTTTTCCTCCTGCAAGATTTGGGAAAACCCTTCTTTAGTCACTGGGGCCTCTGGTTAGCAACCATTCACCACACTTACACTGTATCTGAACAAGCATCTCAGACACCCACAGCGGCACCCCCACAGATGCATCCTACCTCAAATAAAAGGGATGTTTTCTCCACTGATTCCAAGTCACAACAGCGTAACTGCGTCCACATTGGGGATTAGGTCAATCTGACTACAGCACTCAGGGCACAAAACCTTTCACAGCTCCCCAACGACACCTTGAAGCACACAGCAGGCCTTAAATTGTGCTTCTCTCTCCTGCAAGCCAACATGCTACCTCAGCAGGCTCTTCAGCAGACATGGGGGGTTCTGGACCAACTGGCATCACCTTTTAGAAACCTTCCGTCTATTAGCAGATTGATCATTGTTGAGATGCGAAGGGAGAAGTGGGACCACCATAGGTGTCAACGCTGCCTCCTACCCAACCTTGCTCTCTGGATTTCTTCATTCCTGTTTGTGCTTTGATGCCAACAAGGGCATGGCCACTTTTCCTGATTTCTTATCTCACTGTCACTGGTAACTTATGACTGCGGCTAGCACAGAGAAGTTGGATAAAAACAAACCCCCTTGCTGGAAGGCTAAAGAAACAGGACTTTACGTCCTAAAAATCAGAAGATTAAAATACATCAGAACTCCAAAACAGAGACCAAGCAGGTTGTGCCTGTTTTAGGGAGCAGCTCATCCTCCTTGTTCTAAGCTGGCTCTCTCCAGCCTGACGGCTCAAAGCCCATATGCATGTTCCCCTGCAGTCTGCAAGCAGGACCGGGAAAAAACCCTGGAATTCAAGCGACAGCTTATCATTTTGTCGCAGTTTTCAGCACACCACAGTATTACTGCTCCCCTGGATTCTCAAGTCTCTTTCCTCTTTCCATTCATCACAATTGGTAAATCCAGGTTGGGTTTTCTGGGACACAAACGTGATCATGGCACAAAGGAGCCTGCCTGGGATGCATTTCTCACCCATTAGCAGTTTCCGGGGTCAAGTTCCCATTCACAGGTTAGCCTGTAGCTGAGAGGTGGTTCAGGACATTTGTTTACTCGTGGCCTGGAGGTGCCCCTTGCAGCTTTCCCTTTATTTACTGCACTTGATTCTGCACCACACTCTTCACTGTCAAATTCCATCTGCATGGCCCTGAAAATAGAGCGCTTCTGACAGACTGCCACCACCGCTTCCCTCTCTGCCACTCCTCCATAGATCTCCTCGCTCTGTATTGACATTCCCATTAGGAGACTCAGCCGAACAGCCGCCCCGTTTGTCCTCAGAGAGAATCTCAATACCAGCCGCCAGCCCTCCCTGGTCTCCTCCCACTCCACGCTCGTTCACCCCAGCACTCTGGACAACCGTCCTCAGCGCCAAACCTCCCCCAAGGCCCCGACAAGAAAATCAGCCGGTCGAGGACAGACAGGTCGGGTCAAACCCATTCCTCCAAACCAGGCCTGTAATGGATTCAGGGCCATCCAGTCACACACAGCGGTCGTTGGCTGTTACTGTCATCTCCCTCAGCCTTCCCCCGGCTCCTGCTTTCTGCTGCATCCTTTCTATTGTGCTGTGAGCATTTTGGCACCAGCGACGTTTCTTCCTCAGCACTTGCCCAGGCCAATGGGGCCCCGATCCTGACTGAGCCCCTGGGAGGCCACCAGAGCACAAGTCACAGCAAAATCCTCCAAGCTCCTGCCGAGCTCTGGCAAGCAGCCACCAACGCTTGACGTGTAAGCTACATGGTGCCGACTCCTTCTGACCACCCTTCCTATTCATTCCTGCAAAGTGTTTGCAACACAGGGTCGCTGACAGGTGCCAGCTGAGGCCAGGACGTCTGTATAGCAATCAAAGGTGGGGGGGAAAACCAGGCACATAGGCCGGCACACCCAAACCAACTGGAATCTGACTAGCATGGTAGCAATAGCAGGAAAGACCTGGCCATACTGGTTAGCTGTATTAGTCAGGGACCTCCTGGTTGTAGGGTCAGGTTGCCCATCTATGCCTCCACTACTTGATATGCCCGTCCTAGGTTATGTTTGTTTTTCCTCCCTGTAGGGGCACCTATACAGCACATGAAGGTGTGATTGTGGTATAGGTAAACATATCACAGTCATATCTGCACTTGCTGTATAAAGCCGTGTCTACACGTGCACGCTACTTCGAAATAGCGGCACTAACTGCGAAATAGCGCCCGTCACGGCTACACGTGTTGGGCGCTATTTCGATGTTAACATCGACGTTAGGCGGCGAGACGTTGAAGCCGCTAACCCCATGAGGGGATGGGAATAGCACCCTACTTCGAAGTTGAACGTCGAAGTAGGGCACATGTAGACGATCCGCGTCCCGCACTATCGAAATAGCGGGGTCTGCCATGGCGGCCATCAGCTGAGGGGTTGAGAGACGCTCTCTCTCCAGCCCCTGCAGGGCTCTATGGTCATCGTGTGCAGCAGCCCTTAGCCCAGGGCTTCTGGCTGCTGCTGCGGCAGCTGGGGATCCATGCTGCATGCACAGGGTCTGCAACCAGTTGTCGGCTCTGTGGATCTTGTGTTGTTTAGTGCAACTGTGTCTGGGAGGGGCCCTTTAAGGGAGCGGCTTGCTGTTGAGTCCGCCCTGTGACCCTGTCTGCAGCTGTGCCTGGCACCCTTATTTCGATGTGTGCTACTGTGGCATGTAGACGTTCCCTCGCAGTGCCTATTTCGATGTGGTGCTGCCCAACGTCGATGTTGAACGTCGACGTTGCCAGCCCTGGAGGACGTGTAGACATTATTCATTCAAATAGCCTATTTCGATGTCGCTACATCGAAATAAGCTACTTCCATGTAGGCTTCACGTGTAGACGTAGCTTAAGTGTCCCCACAGGGAGAGAAAGTCCCTGCTTGAAAGGGCTCACAACCAGAACAGAAAGAGGGTGGGAGGGGAAAGCGAGTCACAGAGCCAGATGTGACTTGCACCAGCTCAGACAGCAGAGCCAGGGATAGAACTGAGGTCTGTGGGTGCCCAGCAGAGTGCTCTGCCTATTAAGCTATACTGCCCTGATGGTATTGAAGCTTCCAGCGATGGTTGTGAATACCATAGCACAAGACTAGCCGATGCAGGGGCCTAGTGGCTGGGACGACCGCCACAGGCACAAACACAGCTATGCAGCAGCATCGCAGACCTCAGTACCCAGAGGGAGCGAGGGGCCGGGTAAAGGAAGAGGGTGCCTGGTGGAGAAGCAGCTGTTTTGATTTCACATCTCTACCTTTCCTTCACCCTCCACAGCGCTCCCGCCCCTCATTCACAAACAACAAGCAGAGAAAAAGCAAAGGAAAAATATTTTTCTGACCCATACGACACATGCTCATTAGCGGCTTCCTCTCCCAGCCCCAGTCAAACCAGGGAACCGCCACTTTGTGTGTGAACCACCAGAACACTGACCACATCGGGCCATTTAATCAGTCTGTCACGTCTGGCTTTGTTGTGACCCTAGGGCACCATTTGGTTTATTGGTTAGAGCCGAGGCCATTGAGCGTAGGACCCAGGAACCCTGATGTCCATCTCGGGCGGGGCGAGGGGGAGCAGTATAGTCTAATGGTTAGGGGAGATGGTAGCAGACCACTTATTCAAAAAAGAAATTCACTCACTCATTCTTCCCTGTGTATTTCTTAAAACCTCCCTTTGCCTGGATTTCTCCCCATATCCCGGCTCCTGATGCATCTTCACTCCTTCGTCTATGCTTCCCTCCCCACCAGGTTAACCCTCTTTTACATTTCCTCACTGTCTTGGCTCCAGAGCCTGCACCTGCTGTCTGGTATAAGTCGCCCTTTCACTCTTCTCTATTTTCCTTCCTGTTGCATCTCCGCTTTCATTTCAACTTCCCTTGCCTGTTATACATCTACTCACTACAGATGCCCTCTCGCACATTCCCTCCCCAGACACTTCCACCCTCCCCCTTATTACCAGCTGGCCCCCCTTAGCGTGACATATCTGTACCAGGTATCAAACCACAGCCGCTTAGGCCTCATATGCCATTGCCCACCCACCCTCTCCCAGTACAGAGCCATGCTGCTGAGATCTCTCTGGGGGGCACAGAGGTGGGGGTCTCATTAGAGCCTGGCACAGATACAAAATTTGCATCAGCATCTGTGAGCTGTGGATTCCCTCAGCCGTGGATCTGCAGATTTGCGGGGTTGTAGATACAAAGTTTGTGTCTGCAGCCATGCCAGGAAAAAAAAGCCACAGTTACCTGCGGATTGGCAGGGCTCTAGGTCTGACTAGAAGCAGCAAGAAGGAAGTGATGGGGGTGTGGAATTTCAACTGATTATTTGGATTGCAGGAGCACCTGGGGGTTCCCAGCTACAGACCAGGCCCTGGCGCATGAGGTGCTGGACACCCAAACAAAGGATGGCTCCTGCCGACAACCACCTCAGTGGGGGACAGGACCGAGACTGGGGAAGTGGAGTGAAGCCAGGAGGCAATGCAGGGGCGTGACCGCCATGGGTGCGAGCGCAGAGCTCGGTGGGAGAGGCAAGCACCGAGATGTACTGGGCTGTGATGCCATCCAGGCAGGGAAGGAGTAGGCGAAGTGCAGTCGCATTGGACAGGTGGCCATGAGCAATGGGGACTTAGCACCTCGCCGGCAGCGGCTGCATAACACACCGCACAGTGTGGGTTACGCATTCCCCTCTGCATCCGCGCCCCCGGAGAGGGAACCCTGTGTACAGGGCCTGCCTCCTTCCTCCCCTTCCCCCTCGTGCTTCCAGCTCCGGCAGGGCCTACTTCAACGGCTGGCCTAGGTCACGAGACTCCACAGCAGCGTTCCCTCTGTTTTCCACCCATGGGCAAAATGAATTTCGTTCCCTGTACCCAGGCACCACCCATAGAAACACAGACTGCAGGTGCTCTGCTGCTCAGCTCTTCAGAGCTTCTCCTGGGCAGCTGCCCAAATGCCCAGGTGACAGGGAGCGCTCTTCCACTGCCCAGGCCCTGCTGCTTTTCCCGATAGGCAGACTCCATTGCTCAATTTCACCCCACTTCCACTTAGCAAGGCCCACTTTCATGATGGCAACAGATCCCCCTCTCTCCCTGGCATGCAGCTGCTGCCAGCTGTCCCCCCACCTTCTGCCCTTCACCAGCACTGCTCCAAATGGGGCCTTTGCTGAGCTCCTGCTTGCCCTCGTAAATCTGTCCTGCCTAAGCCCCTGAGTGAAGAGCAGAAAAATCTCCCACTGCGGGTCAGCCCTGCAGCTGCGACAGCCCCAGACTCAAACACCAGGAGAGAGGGAATGGCTTCCCTGCTCCACCACACCTTGAAACTGCTGTTAATCTAGGACCCCCAGACCCCGCTCCCCACAGAAGAGCTGCGTTTGGGGGCAGACACGGCCCTTTACTGCCCACGCTTCTAAACTCTGTGATTCGGAGAGCCCTGGACAAATCTGGCAGCTTTGCACATGAAAGCTTCCTGGGGGGTAAGGAGGCCAAACCTGAAGAGAAGAATGCCTGCACCAGCAGATTCAGAGATGCACAGCCCAGCAGAGATGTCAGTCAGCTGCTGCCTGGCCTCTGCGCTGCACCGCGGAAGGCCCAGGGAGCCAGATCTGGGCTCTCCTTTGACTGACCGCTCATTCTCTCTCTCTCCAGCCCTAGCACTGAAGCTGCCTCTGGACTACAGGCTTCCTCAGCTGATCAAAGCTATTGCAGAGCAAAATAAAACCCCTCTCTCCTGCCCCTTTGTCTGCAAGGGCAGGGTCCCAATCTCCCTTTAGCGTGCACAGCCGCGGCTGTTTGCAGGACTGTGCTTCACACCTGCTGATTAAAAATTACAGCCCTCTATAAAGTCTATTGACCACCCACAGCCCAGAACTTGCGTGTGTGTGCGCGCGCACACACACACACACACACACACACACACACACACACACACACACACACACACACGTGGAACCTACCGTAATAACACTTAATGGAGAAAGCAAAACCCCTATGACTGGCTCATAACAGCAGCACATAGCACTTAATGGAATGCAGTATATGAAGTTTAAAGGCCAGATGGCAGCTAGTTAGGTTGGAGATCCCAGCCTGGCAGCACAGGGGCCATTCAGAGCTAATAGGGACACCAGCACTAGTTTCCCCACCAAGGCAGGGCTGGGCAGAGCTGTGAGCAGATAGATGCCTTTCAAAGGGAGGAATGGGAAATATTGTGGCCATGCTCCCACGGAGGCAGTGGTATTATCATGGGGCTATGGCTTAGATCAGAGATGAGCGTTTCGTCCCTGCAATTAGCAGGGTCCTCCCAACCCCGTGTAATCCCCACCGATGGGAATTTTGGTTATGTTGTTATGAAAAAAAAAAAAAGAAAAACCACAACCCTTTGGCACGTCTAAGAATGTAGAATATAAAAACTTTATGAATCGGTATATAAACGTGAATACACAGACATAAAAACAGTAACAGATTTCAACATTTTTATTGAGATGGATGAGCCTGAGTCCCAGCAGCCGATTGTACTGTGCCCCCCTTACATAATTTCATGTCCCCCTTGAGGGGGCTTGCCCCCTCTCCACTTTGCTCAGCCCTGGCTTGGATCAGAGTGTCCAGCCCTCCCTTCTGACAACCATATTTACTACATGACCCCAGGAAGCAGGACCAAAGTCTGAGCCCACCACCCCAGAGAGGGGAACCAAAGCCCACCAACCAGCCCTGGTGACCCCATTAAAAAAGGGGTTGCGGGCCATCTGAGGGTTCTCAAGCTTGATGGCTGCTGGCTTACAGCCACAAGATGCAGCTGCCCTACCTGAAATGCATCATCAACTCCTGGAAATCTTTATTAGCAACAGATGTTAGAGGGCCCCTCCAACTGAGCACCACTGTCATGTCAGGCTGAGACACTACGCCCATCTATAAAAAGCTGAATAAGAATAACCCAGGAAACTACAGGCCAGTCAGCTTAACTTCTGTGCCAGGAAAGATAATGGAGCAGGTAATTAAAGAAATCATCTGCAAGCACTTGGAAGGTGGTAAGGTGATAGGGAACAGCCAGCATGGATTTGTAAACAACAAATCATGTCAAACCAATCTGATAGCTTTCTTTGATAGGATAACAAGCCTTGTGGCTAGAGGAGAAGTGGTAGATGTGGTATACCTAGACTTTCATAAAGCATTTGATACAGTCTAACATGATATTCCTATAAAAAGCTAGGCAGATACAAATTTAGATGAGGCTACTCTAAGGTGGGTGCAAAACTGGCTGGATAGCCGTACTCAGAGTAGTTCTTAATGGTTCTCAATCCTGCTGGAAAAGTATAACAAGTGGGGTTCCACAGGGGTCTGTTTTAGGACTGGTTCTCTTCAATATCTTCATCAACAATTTAGATGTTGGCATAGAAAGTATGCTTTTTATGTTTGCAGATGATACCAAGCTGGGAGGGGTTGCAACTGCTTTGGAAGATAGGGTCATAATTCAAAATGATCTGAATAAATTGGAGAAATGGTCTGAGGTCAACAGGATGAAGTTTAATAAGGACAAATGCAAAGTGCTCCACTTGGGAAGGAACAATCAGTTTCACACATACAGAATGGGGAGAGACTGCCTAGGAATGACTACAGCAGAAAGGGATCTAGGGGTTATGGTGGACCACAAGCTAAATATGAGCCAACAGTGTGATGCTGTTGCAAAAAAAAAAAAGCAAACATGATTCTGGGATGCATTAACTGGTGTGTTGTGAACAAGACATGAGAAGTCATTCTTCTGCTCTACTCTGCACTGGTTAGGCCTCACCTGGAGTATTGTGTCCAGTTCTGGGCACCCCCGTTCAAGAAAGATGTGGAGAAATTACAGAGGGTCCAGAAAAGAGCAACAAGAATGATTAAAGGTCTAGAGAATGTGACCTATGAAGAAAGGCTGAAAGAACTGGGCTTGTTTAGTGTGGAAAAGAGAAGATTGAGGGGTGACATGACAGCAGTTTTCAGGTATCTAAAAGGGTGTCATAAGAAGGAGGGAGAAAACTTGTTCTTTTTGGCCTCTGAGGATAGAAAAAGAGGCAATGGATTTAACTGCAGCAAAGGAGGTTTAGGTTGGACATTAGGAAAAAGTTCCTAACTGTCAGGGTGGTCAAACAGTGGAATAAATTGCCAAGGGAGGTTGTGGAATCTCCATCGCTGGAGATATTTAAGAACAGGTTAGATAGACATCTATCAGGGATGGTTTAGACAGTACTTGGTCCTGCCATGAGGGCAGGGGGCTGGACTCGATGGCCTCTCAAGGTCCCTTCCAGTCCTAGTATTCTATGAAATAGCTGGGCTCCCCTGGGATTATACTGGGACCATTGTGCTTCAACGTTCACAAACTAGATGATTATGCTTGGTCCTGCCATGAGTGCAGGTAACTGGACTTCACAAATACTACAGGTTCCTTCCAGTTCTATGATGATTTTAGGATGAACTGGGACAGTTCAGCTTGGAAAAGAGATGACTTGGGGGTCGGCGGGGAGGGGAACATGATCGAGCTCTTTTAAAAAAAGAGAGTCATGTGTGGTGTGGAGAAAGTGAATAGGGAAGCATTATCTGTTCCTTCACATAATGCATAAAAAACAGATCATCCAAAATTAACAGGCATCAGGTTTCCAAATGTAAGCAAAGTTCTTCTTCATGCAACACACTGTTAACCAGCGGAAATCATTGCCAGGGGATGTTCTGAAGGCCAACCATGTAATTGGATTAACAAGTAACTAGACTAATTCACGGAGGATGGGTCCATCAATGGCATTAGCCAAGATAGTCGGAGAGGTAAAGCCATGCCCTGGGCATCCATAATCTTCTGATTGCCAGAGAATAGATCACTTGATAATTGTCCTGTTCATTTAATTCCCTCTGAAACATGAGCCAATGTCAGCAGACAGGATATTACGCTAGATGGGCCTGGTCTTACTCCATACAGCCATTCTTCTGTGTTCTTGTGTTAGGGAAGTGAATTTTTCGTGCCCCCTGAGCCACACAACCAACCCGGGCCTGAATGACAGACACTCCCTGTCTCAAAGTGCTTACAGTTGAAACAAACAAAAAGGAAGTATTATCCCCACTTCACAGATGGGGAAGCAAAGAAAAGGAGACCATGTGATTTGCTCAGGGGTGCACAGGTAGGTCAGTGGCAGAGCAAGGAACCAAAAGCTGATTGAGTCCCTGTCAAAGACCTTTGCCACATGATCTTCCTCTTTCTTTAACTAGAGTTTATCTACATAAAAATCAGAATAAAACAGCAGTCCTGTAGCCTTTAAAAGACTAACAAAATAATGGATTAGGTGGTGAGCTTTCATGGGACAGACCCACTTCTTCCGATCTAGCATAGCATTTCTAGTTCAGACAGTTATATAGTACAGAGGTCCAAAAAAAATTGCAATAAAAACTGACAAATCAAATACATGGAACTGAAGAAGGGGTTGAGGGATGTTAAGTGTCTTGCGTGAGATAATTACGAGCATCAAAGGAAGGGAAACAGTCCTTGTAATGCGTGAGAGAATTGCTGTCCCTGTACATACCAAGCGTAATGTCAAATCTGAGTATTAACCCCAGTTCCATGTAACTGGTGTGGGGGTTTTTTTTGGACCTCTGTACTATAACTGTCAGTCTGTACTGCAAAAGCTATAGATCTGAGGAAGTGGGTCTGCCCCACAAAAGCTCATCACCTAATAAATTATTTTGTTGTCTTTAAAGTGCTACAGAACTGCTGTTTTGTTTGGTTAGAATACAGATCAACATGGTGACCTCTATGTTACTACATGAAATCAGTGCTAGAAACCACGGTAGACATGCAGAGGCACACAAGTGAGAGGTGGGGGAGTGGCTAGACAAAATAATATGGTAAGGACTTATCTGCAGGGAAGGGCAGAGTCAGACAAGGACTTGAAGATGGCGTAGATGTTCACATGTGCTGGGGGAGTGGGCAGGCAACGTGCTCATTTCAATAGGACTGGAAAACCATTTTTCCAGCTGCATCTGAATAAGTTAGAGGATTAGGGACTCGCTGGCTTGTGAAACTGAGCTGCTGGGATTTGGAGCTTTAAAACAAGGACACACACACACACTCATCTCCAACTGGCCAGGAGACTGCAGCAAGCCAGCCTCACAACCTTTGCACAATCACAATATCCAGATTTGCACCTAGGGACAATGCCCTGTGTCAGAAGGCAGCGCCATGACTGGTCACCCAGGCAATGGTCCCTCCATCTGCTGCAATCTGTGCTGGCTCCCCAGTGAGCAGCCCCCAGCTCACACCCTCAGTTCTGCTCTGCAGGGCTTTCCTCAGAGCAGAGCCTGGCCTCGCTGCACGAGAGACCTCCCTCCTCATCGGACCACACCTACCTTCGCTAAAAACACAGCTACTGGGCTGGCCTCTGCTGGACCACACAGAACCAAAATCATCCCCCTACGTTAGATGTTCAGGGACTGTGGTGCCAAGGGCTCAGACAAGAAGCTACAGCGACTGGAGAGGGGAGCTGGGAGGCTGGGGAGAAAGAGGTTGCTGTAATCTTCTGTTGGGATAGAGAAGAAGAGTCAGGTCTTGGAGAAGCTGCCAAGAAAGGAGTTGGACACTAGAGCTGCGTCTACACGTGCACGCTACTTCGAAGTAGCGGCAGTAACTTCGAAATAGCGCCCGTCACGTCTACACGTGTTGGGCGCTATTTCGAAGTTGAAATCGATGTTAGGCGGCGAGACGTCGAAGTCGCTAACCCCATGAGGGGATGGGAATAGCGCCCTACTTCGACGTTCAACATCGAAGTAGGGACGTGTAGACGATCCGCGTCCCGCAACATCAAAATAGTGGGGTCCTCCATGGCGGCCATCAGCTGGGGGGTTGAGAGATACTCTCTCTCCAGCCCTTGCGGGGCTCTGTGGTCACCGTGGGCAGCAGCCCTTAGCCCAGGGCTTCTGGCTGCTGCTGCTGCAGCTGGGGGTCCATGCTGCATATACAGGGTCTGCAACTAGTTGTTGGCTCTGTGTATCTTGCACTGTTTAATGAAAGTGTGTCTGGGAGGGGCCCTTTAAGGGAGCAACTTGCTGTTGAGTCCGCCCCGTGACCCTGTCTGCAGCTGTGCCTGGCTCCCTTATTTCGATGTGTGCTACTTTGCCGTGTAGACGTTCCCTCGCTGTGCCTATTTCGATGTTGGGCTGAGCAACGTCGAAGTTGAACATCGACGTTGCCAGCCCTGGAGGACGTGTAGACGTTATTCATCGAAATAGCCTATTTCGATGTCACAACATCAAAATAAGCTATTTCGAAGTTGGGTGCACGTGTAGACGTAGCCTAGGCCTGGTTGCGATGGGGCAAAGGAGCACTGAAGGCAGCCCTCCATGTCACATGCGTGTAGGCCAGGTGCATTGCGTACGCATATACAAAGGCATTGCATGCTCATGCCTACACGCAGAATGCCGGTGTGTGTTCATGGAAGCACATGGGACAAATACAGTGTCCAGTGTGTGCATTACGATACCCTGTGTGTGTGAGACCCACCATGTGTTTGCACACGCCAGAGCACATAATGCATCTGTGTGTGTTTATCTCTGTGTGTCCCCTTTCTGTAGGGCCCGGGGAACGTGATTTTCTTTTAAATACACACAACTAATTTAAGTGAACAAATTCTAGAGCATGAGCCTTATAATTAAGGAGTGTTTCCTTCTTAACATGCTGGCAAGGTGCCTGCAGTTAGCCAGCCCTTGATTCATGGCAGATTCCCCACAGATCAAAAGCACCTGATACAGTACATCTGTAGGTCCTTCTGTAACCCAGTAAAACTCTCTCCCCCCCCGCCACTCGATTTAAACCCTGGTGCGATTTCTCACACCTTCCAACTCAGGAGCGCTTAAACAGACACCCTGGGCCCAGCTCAATGGGCCAGACTGGATCCACCAATGTAATTGGCAGTGCAGGTGGGCTGAGGCGGATGCAAGCCAGGGCGAAATTATTCTCATTAAAACAGTGAGTGAGGCAGCACTCGTCCCGGCTCAAGGAAAATTGCTTCCCGCAATGACTCCGCCAAGCCAGCCTAGAAGAGAGCCATGGAAAGAGCCAGAGTGCCGTATGTGCTAATAAGATCCCCTGGACATGCAAACGACGGTCAAAGCAGCCACATTAACGCGGTGTGGGAGACTAGGGAAAACCATGTGGAATTTCCCAGGCAGGCTTTCAGGCCACCACAGGCGTAGGCCAGTGCATGGGGCCATTAAGGGGATGGAAATGTTTTCACATGCTTGAGCAAAATTCCTCACACTTTCAAGTCGACAAGGAACCCCGGTGGGGCTTCCCAGGCTAACGTAAACACAGGCCCACGGCAGATCGTTAACACGGGCAGAGGGCTGTGGGAAGCGGGGCAATTAGGGGTCCCATCTGAGCGCCCGTCTCACCTTTGCTGAGTCACCCTCACTACCTCCTGCCCTTTGAATTCCACGGATCGGCACTTTCGAGGTGAAGGAGGGGCCCCCACCTACCGGCCGGGCAAAGAGCACTCAGGGTGGGTGGAAGGGGTGCCAGATCCCCAGGGCCTACCTAACGGATGGGAACTTCCTGCGTGTCCGTGAGGGAATGTAGCTCCCACCAAGAGGAAGAAGCTCATCCACGAGCTAGAGGAGGGGATAACAGAGTCAGCCCCAGGATCAGCTTCCTCAGTGCACTTCTGCTGGTGGCCCCCAGTCCCCCAGGGCGGCTGCCTGCTATTCGAGCCCTGCACACTCCATGCCCTTCTGCTAGCAGTATTCCAGGCCTGGGCTCCCCACAGCATCGCTGCCAACACCCCTCACTCCCCACCTTAGTGAAACGGACTATTTTCGCCCTGGGCCCCCCAGCCCAGGACACCAGCACCCCTCAGTTTGGACAAGAAGCTGTCCAGAGAAACAGATCATGCTCCATTCTGGGGCACATTCCAACTAGGCTCTGGCCTGTCAAACTCGTTTTGCTTCTTGGATGCATATGGGTGTTGGGGTCGGCTCCCTGGACGTTTCAGTGCAATGGCTGAAGCCATCCTAGGGTAGCCTTCCAACCCATACAGCCGGTCAGGGAAGGAAACGTCTAAGCCAACAGCCCAGGAAAAGGGCTCCGTTAGTAGGGGCCTCAGCATCGCTAAAGCCTTCAGCTGTCAAGGAAAGACCGCTAGTCCCGTTAGGCTGGAGCGGCAGCCGGGGCATATAGAAATGGAGCAGAAGTGGTCACATAAGTGGACAGGCGACATCCTTTCATCCCATATCTGGTCCCCCTGTCCCAGCCTTCCTGCCTGTGCCCACCCAGGCAGGGGGATGCGAGATGGTGCTGTTAAATTAAAACCCTGCAATGGCACATCTGGAGTGGAGAGAGCAAGAGAAACGGGCCATGAAAGCGCAGCTGGCGTTCTCCCCCCAGATTTGTACGGCTGCCGTCTCTGGGGGGCTGTTGAAAGGCTGCTTCACGTGCACAGACTCTGCATGGGCTGTAAATCAAAGCAGAACCCAAGTCTTTCCAGGGCCGCTGGCTGGCTCAGCCTCAGAGCAAGAGCAGAGGTGAGGGGAACGTCCAGAGGGACAAGAGCTCTCAGCTCCATGGCCAGGACAGAGCTGTCCAGATAGGCCCGCCTGGCACAGATGTGACCTACACCCTGTCACATCCCACAACCACATCCTTTCTGCGCATTTGCTGAAGCAGCCACCGGTGCTATTGCCTCCTATGGGGTGGGGGTGAAGAGCCCAACAGAAAGGGGTGCGCTCTCAGATGAGGACAGCTCGGCTCTGTCACCCTACCTTGATGGTTCGCCCTCTGCAGTCTCAGCCAGCTGAGCTCTCCCACAGCCCCATCCCATAGCACGTGAGCAGCACACACTCACTAGACACCCCCCACCCCTGAAGGCTGGGCAGAAATTGCACAGCTGGGGAACGAAGGCCCAGAGGGTTCCTTCCATTGCTGAGAGCACATGGACCGAGCACAGTGTCCTCCAAAAAGGCCTCCTGTTTACCCTAGTCACTTTCTCCATATACTTCATGATTTTCTTGACATCTGTTATAGGCCACCTTAGCCCTCCTTCTAAGCCAAAGAGTCGTGGTCTTTTTAACCTTCCCTCCTATGGGAGCGGTTCATACGCTATCGTTATTTTTCCCCTCCTCGGTCTCTTAAGTGAGTTCCTTCTAAACCCCTGCATGAATGCCATGTGGTCCTAGTGACTTATTACAGTCTTGTTTCAAAACCTCCTCTGCTTAGACCTGAATCTGAGACAGTTCCCCAGATTTGTCACCTATAAAGACTAGCTCCGGTCTGGGAGTCTCCCTCCCATCCTCTGCCACAAGGGCCGATGCAAAGAATTCCCCTACCTTCTCTGCAACGCCTTATCTTCCAAGTGCTCTTTCAGCAGCTGGGTTATCCAGTGGCCAGTGATTGTTTGGAAGACTTCCTACTTCTGATTTTTTTTTTTTATTGGCTGTTAATAAGGGAGGCCAGAAAGAAAGAATTAAGGCTTGACTTCCAATTTTTGAAAGGATGCCTTTTGGCCTCCCACTGCTTCTTGTACTCTGCTCTTTAGAGAGGACAGCCTTTTTTTTTTTTTTTTAAATATAATCTTACCTTTTTCCATTTGAGGCTACACATTTAGTTGGAGCCTTTATTGTGATGTTCTGAAATAGTCTCCCTGCAGTTTGCAGGCATTTCACCCATAAAATTGCTCCTTTTAATTTCCATCTAACGAGCAGCCTCATTTTGGTATAGTTCTGCTTTTTGAAATCAAATAATACCATGATTGGCTTCTTTGGCCTTTTCCTGCAAACACGATGTTACATTTAACACCACAATGGTCACTATGACCGAGCAGTTCAGCTTTATATACTTATTGGACCAGATCCTGTACTCCACTCCGCGATAAAGCAAGAACTGCCTCACACCTTGCCGGTTCCAGGACAGCAGACATTAATGACATCTAGAAACTGTATCGCTGCCTCCCATCCTGACACAGCACGTACCGCCGGTACGGGCATAAATGAAAACCCCCATTATTATTGCATTTTCTGTTCTTGCAGCCTCTTTAATCTCCCTCAGCATTTCGTAGTCTTCACCACCAGCCTGGGCAGCTGTCCGTAGCATATTGCCTCAGCTATATTCTTAGAGCATGGAATTTCTACCCAGAGAAATTCTATGGTGTTGTTTGAATCACTTAAGATTTTTGTCGTCTTTGACTCTGTCCTTACGCATATAGAGTCACTCCCCTACCAGGGCAACCTTCTCTTATCACTGTGCACTTCACACCACGCTCTTCTCTGATCCTTCCCCGAGGGTGAGGGGGTGCAGGTTGGATCCTAGGTAAGCATCATTCACAGCATTGCAAACGCCCACTCGGAGACACAGGTGGCTAACGGAGTCTTCCACCTCAGATCCTCATCAGAATGCTGCTGTAAAGACCATCCTCCTCCCGTTGCCTTGATCATCTCAAGCCTCTGTCTGTCTGTGTGTGTAACCCACGCACCTAGGTGTGGTTTACTGTCCCATGTAGTGGTACCTAACCATGTCACAGAGACAGAACAAGTGTGCTCTCCAGGCGTGGCTGACAGCCAGCTGGCCTTTAGCTAGAGAGGCCGCTCCAGGGGTCCTAGGTTTGAGTCTGCCTGTGGGCAGTTACATTTGCATCCTTCCACTGGCTTGCCCATCACTTGCTATTCAAGGCCCCTCACCCATCTCACACTTGCCCGTCTGCAGCTGACTCCCATCCAAGCCTCAGTCGTGTACATCATATGCTTCCACACAAGCCCCTCTGTGCTTTCTCCTCTGTTACCCCTCACCCCAGGGAGACACTCCCTTAAACGTGCCAAGCTGCCAGCTCCACCCATTGTTTCCCCCCGCCCCCAAAAAACCCAGACTCTGGTGATGCCGGTGGTGAGCTGAGGCTGTGGTCTGTGATGCTGTGAAAAATGGCCTCCTGGTTTCCTTGTTCTTTCTTGTGTTTGTGTCCAGCCATCACCTCTTAGCTTGTGCTCCAATTGTGAACTCTTTGAGGCAGGACACGCCTCTGTGTTCAAACACCTAGCGCCTGGGTGGGGCCCAAGCTGTGATGAGGGTGTTACAGTAACAGACAAGGTGCAGACCAGTGGGGAAACATGGAGGGCTCTGGTGAGTTAGACAGTTCACCTGCTGTTCTGACTTCAAGGTGCAAGGAAGTTTCGCTGCAGCTGGCAGGGGGAAGGTGCAAAACCCACCGTGGGAAAAATCAGTTGCAAGCAGCCACACCCGTGGGGAGAGGCCGGGGCCTCAAGCAGGATAACCCTTTTCCACATGGGAGGGCCATATGCATCTCCCCTCCCTTATCCTGATACCAAGTAATCCCCAGGGGGTATGGACCCTGCCACGCTGGGAAGCCTCCCCCTCCTACCAGTGGATGGCTGCTTTGGACTCAGAGCAGGACTCAGCCAGGACACAGGTCCAGGGGAGTAGTGGGTGGAACCCAGCCACGCCCCCACACCTCTACACCCCAGCCCTGTGGAAAAGATGAAACATCTGGGGCTTCACTGAGGCACCTCTTCCCCAGGAAGCCTGCAGGCCCAGGGGGTTAGTTCCTGGACAAGGGACAGTGCTGTAGCCTTTGCTGCATGGGCAGTGTGTGTGTGCGCACCAATGAGGGGAAATTCCACGAGAATCCTTGACTTCAAGGCCTCTCTTGCAGGAGAGGAAATGTCAGGCCTGTCACCACCAGCCCACCCCCAGCCACACTGCCCTTCCCAACCAGCATGCATCCCGCGCAATGCTGTCTAAAGGGCGGTACTGGGGTGCGCTTTGTTTCAGGGAGCATCAGGTCTTATTTGCAACACCACGCAACAGTGGGACTCCCCACACGGCGGATCCCATCAGGCGTTCAGGAGCTCTGCGATCACGACAAGGTCAAACTCCTGAGACTTGGTCTCTCTCTTGCTACTTCAATCCTGTTCCTCAGAGCAAGCCTTGAAAAGCAGGCAGGGGGAAAGAGGTCACACGAGAGGGCTGACAACAGAATACACCATTTTTGCTTTGCAAAGCACTAGGACTTGGCTGGCAGTGAACAAACAGCAGAATTCTGAGATTTATTGGTATTAAGACAACCACACCGCACACGTCGCAGCTGCCCAGCTTCCGGAGCTGTTTTGATCTACGCAGCCTTGGCAGGAGACCGGCACAAAGTGCCAGAGAAACAAAACGCAGTTTTGCTTTATCTGTCATCCAAACAACAAAGGGGGAAAAAAATCCAACCCCCAAATGATCTGGCTTTCAAAACAGCTTGTCAAGCAAACTTCCCCCACCACCACCACCCTGCTTGTCTTCCTCGTGCTGAGGCACAGCGCATGTATGAGCATACTGCTAGCATGCAGGCGACCCGCTCGCGCAAACTATTGCGAGAGTTCCGACAGAGATGCCCTCACCTCTCGTAACATCCCCCCCCCCCCCAAACCGGCTAACAAAACTGGTCCGTGGAAGGGGACACTCCTGGTCCAATGCAGCTCACGGCAAATCCAACTGGCTCAGCCAGGATGGGGCGGAGGGAAAGACATTTTTAAAACATAACGGCCACACTGGGCCAGACCAAAGGTCCATCTAGCCCAGTGTCCTGTCTGCCGACAGTGCCCAATGCCAGATGCCTGAGAGGGAAGGAACAGAGCAGGGAATCAATTGACTCATCCTCTTGTCGCTCATTCCCAGCTTCTGGCAAACAGAGGCTGGAGACTCCATCCCAGCCTTTCCGGGTCAAAAGCCACCGATGGACCTGTCCTCCACGAACTTCTCTAGCTCCTTTTCTGGAACCCTGTTACAGTCTTGGCCTTCACAATTTCCCCTGGCGAGGAGTTCCACAGGTTCACTGTTGAAATACTTCCTGTTTGTTTTAAGCCTGCTGCCTGTTAATTTCATTGGGTGACCCCTACTTCTGTGTTACAAGAAGAGGTAAAGAGCTGAATTCTGTATATGCCCAACCCTTAGCAAGGCTGGGACTCCCAGCAGCAAAGGGGCAGGAACCTAGGGTTGGTGTTGCTAGGTCTGTGTACACGCTATGCCAGCTAGCCAAACTGCAGAGCACCCAGGTCAAGTCCGGGTGGGCGACAGGCCCTCTGAGCTCCACTACTCTACCAGAGAATGATTCCTGACCACCAATGTCTACTCTGCCCTGGGCAGCCATGTGATCCCAGTGCAGTCCCCTCAGGGTTTAAGCAACGCTGCACAGAGATTGTTCCACCGAGTCCTGAAGTAGCATGGATGGTGGTTTCTGCATCACCTGAGGTCTTTAAATCAAGATAGACAGTGACGCCAAGAGGTGCCAGGGCCCCAGAGCAAGATGGGAGCGGCCAGCTCTGGCCCTGGAAGAGGCAGAGCCAATGGCAGAAGGGACGGGGCCTAGGATAATCAGCCCTCTGGGCCACCCGCACTGTGACAAGGGGCTCTCCCCTGCCTCCCAGCTATGTGCAACAGCACCACCATAGTAGTTCAAAGGGGCCCGGAGCTCCAGCCACTGCTGCTGCTACTTTGGCAGCAGTGGAGACCAGAGCACGGGACCCCTTTGAAATGCCAGGCCTGGGGACAACTGCCCCCTTTTCCCTCCCTCCGCCACCAGCACGCCTGAAGACACGGTGCCTCTAAGAGATCTGCTCTAGCTTCACCCTAAGTGACCACCCCCGAGCCTGCGTGAAACCCCAACTGTCTCTTATGGCCTTTATAAAGGAAATCTACAAAATGGAGCCACCTCTGAGGAGGAGGAACTCAGATGCCATTTGGCACCACACAGAGGTCGTGCCTATGCTCGGTGCCAAAATGCAGCCACCTCTAGGGTAGAGCACAGCAGCTGTTCAGAACCTGTGGCAACAGTGTACCAGTGCTAAGCCTCAATCTTCCTCCCCCAAAGTCCAGCGACCCTCCTGGATAAGGCCAATGCCTTCTCTCCAGCACTTAGACTTCTAATCATCAGGCACCGATGTAACTGAATTTAGTCCTTTTACTCTCCATGCACAAGGTTGAGCCTTCTCTTAACTCCTTCCCTTCCAAAGCGTTCCTCCTCCATTCGGCGCAGGCTGGCTCAGTGTTGGGTCACCCTCACACTCCACTCTGTGTGCACGTGGTTCACTAGTAGAAGGCTGTTCTCACACACACGTGATCACGCTCGTTTGAGAGCGCAGGGTGACTTACGCACAAGGGCCCACGTGCCGGTTTTGTTTGTGTAGGGTTGCTGAAGCGCACTAGGCGGTATGCAGCCATTTGTTAACGTAGGGTCGCTCAAGCGCCCTGGGGACATGAAAGAGGCAATTGGCAGGCTGCTCACGTACACCGCCGGAGAGCCTTGCTTTTCCTTCAAGGGCTTGGAAGCTTTTGGTTTGAATTTTAAAGCACTCCCATAAAGAGCCAGAGTCTTTGTAAACATGTGAGGAAAAAAAGGAGAGCCTTGTGGAGCCTCTTGACCTTGACGATGTCTCTTTAATTATTAGTCTGTGTTTATTTTCAGCTAAACCCAAACTACTGAATAAACTGTGTCAAGTTGGTTTTCATGAGCAGGTGATTATCCTCTCTGGCTCCTCTAATGAAAATTATCACAGGGCTAGTGACCTCACACCACACATGCTAAATAATACAAGATGCTCTGGGATCAGACAGGCAAATCATAACCCTGCTTTATCTTATCACTTCCTGAACAGCTCCAGGCTGGTTTTCGATAGTGCTTGGCAGCGTTAGCCAGATGCTAACCCAGCGAAAAGCTGAGCCAAGCCTTGAGAGCTGTGCAGAGACATGACCCACAGCACCAGGGTTTTGCAGGGCAATGGGGAGGAGGGTATATTTCAACTTCCGGCCAATTTCACAGCCTGCAAGGTGACATGGTAATTAACCACCACCTGAACTTCAGAGAAAAAGGGTTAAATACTTTTACTAATGAGAATATGAATAGAGATTAAAAAGAAAAAGACTTTTCAGCTTAGAAAAGGGGAGAGAGAGTGTAAGAGGGGGAATATGGAGAGGTCTATAAAATCATAGCAGGTCTAGAGGAAGTGATTTAAAAAGAGTTATTTATTTGTTCCTATAAACACAAGAAGTAGGGGTCAGCAAATTAATAGGCAAAAGTTTTAAAAACAAAACAAAACAGAATATTTCTTCACACAGCGCACAGTCAACCTGTGGAACTCCTCGCCAGAGGGAGCTGTGAAGACCAGGACTTTAACAGAGCTAGACACATTCATGGAGGACAGGTCCATCAATGGCTATTAGCCAGGATGGCAGGAATGGTGTCCCTGGCCTTTTTGTCAGAAGATGGGAATGGGTGACAAGGGACAGATCACTTGAGGATTCCCTGTTCTGTTCACAGCTCTGGGGCACATGGCATTGGCCATTGTCAAAAGAACACTGGGCTAGGTGGACATTTGCTCCGACCCAGTCTGCTTATTCTTATGATCTTATTGGATAAGACAACTGAAAGCCAATAATAAGGAGGAACCAACTATGACATTCCTCCTACGGACTGAAAAAAAGTTACAAGCAATCATCCTGCTACAGGCCAAATTCTAAGGAAGATGCTTCTCCCAGGGACAGGCGATAACCCGAGTAGGTCTGCATGAGCTGCAATCATACCCTATAACTGCTGTGTCAAAGAAGCTTACGGGTTGCTCAATTCTCCTTGCAGCAGTGCTGGAAACATCCCAGGGAGCAGAGACCGATTCCTCAGGGGCCCAGGGTGCATCCCAGTGCTCCCTGTAAACCAACTGCGTGGGCGGCTGCCCAAGAGAGATTCAGGTGCCACTCAGCTGATTAGCAGAGTGCCCACAGCTGGTAGCTGGTTTCTGTTGGCGGTGCACATCTGTGCAGGCCTTGGTGCCCATTAACATTTATTCTAGCCATGGGTGGGTGGAAAAAAAAATTAGAGCAAACACTGGTGCATCCACCTTGTAATACAGCACGCCGGCTAGTCTGCGTTAGCTGACTCAGGCTTGCAGGGCTCTCAGACTGCAGTGTAGATGTTAAGAATCTGAGACCCTCCAAGGCTTGCTCCATCTCAAGTCAAAATGTCTGCCCTGCACTTCTACAGCCCCTTGAACCTCACTCAGTAAACCCTGCCCCCCCGCCAGGGTTCTGTTGTTGTGGACTTGCCCTCTGCACCCCAATGTCTCACAGGCATGGCACCGCCTACCCGGGTGGTGATCCGGAATGCAGAGGACATGACTGCAGCCACGGTAGACAGGGAGGGTCCAGAGGAGAGGTCATTCCCAATTCGCTGACAAGGAAGAGCTGATGCCGAAGGGGAGCATTTAGAGACACCCTCGTGCTCACACCCACGAGCTGCCTGAATTGAGCATGGGAAGGGATGAGTTTGCAGAGCGCAGTAACACAAGGAGGCTGGCTTTCAATACACAGATTTTTTGCATCTCACCCCTTTGGTGTTACTGAGCTGAGCTTGGCTACAGATTCTCCTTCCTCCCCTGCAGCCAGAGGTCGTTTTCTCCTCCAGCCCCCCCGATTCCTGGCTTCGGAGCTCTGGCCCAACCTCGGCTCCTAATAGACTTATTGCGGCTGCCTTGGGAGCAAGCCAAATTGTACCCATCCTCCCAACATGCCTGTTCCTCTCCAGCCACTCCCCTAGAAGCTACCCATCCGGAAGCACGTGACAAGAGGGAAAGAGGCTGATCTGGTGCCCTGGGTTCACAGGTGCCAACACTAGATGGGACCACCACCAAGGCCCTCTGAGGAGGCCACCTGTTTAACCGGCACAACCCTTCCCCAAAATAATTCCAAGAGCAGCTCTTTAAGGTCCAAACAGCGAACCTGGCAAAGAGATCCCTAATTATATCCAATGCAAGCGCTGAACTGGGAAGAGGGACAAACACCAAAATCACACAAAGGGAACGAGATCAATCGGAAATACCAGCAAAAAGAGAGTGAGGTTCCTCATGGGAAATACAAGAGAAGTCAGCTGGGGGAAAATGACCTATAGCAAAGATACTCCGCAGGAAGCAGCAAGGACCAAAACAGACACGGAAGTGATGGGGCCAGCCAGTTAGAAATGGATTTGAAATTCAACATCACAGAAAATAGTGCTAACATGATCTTGGGCTATACTTGCCAAAGCCTCCTCCAATCGGCCACAGGGGGATAATAGCTACTGTTTATACAATTCTATCAAGACTGCACTGGGGAGATTAGATTGACTCCTGGGTGCCTCGCCTCTAGAAAGAGGCCGGCGAATTGAAGGGCAGAGGGCCCATTTATGTTTTCTGTCCAGGGAGCTGTAGGAACAAGGAAAGGTTACTTGGGACAAGAATGTCATGAGCAATGAACAAGAAGGAAACAATCGTTCTCTCTCCCCAGAGGTTTTTAGAAGGCCACCCACCATCTTCGCAGAGAAGTTAACACACACTTCAGATTCTCCCCTTCTTCCAGTCAGGACAGCAGTTGAATTGCACCTGGTTCCTCGGCTAGTGTACACCGAGAGCCCTGCTGAGGTCAATGGAGATATGACCATTTTCACCAGCTTAGGATCCAGCCTGTAAAGAGGCTGAGGTGCTTGAGAACACATCCAGGAAAGCTACACTGAGGTGTAGGTTCAAATAGCTGAACAGTATCAACCCCAGAGGTGGGACTAGGGGGAGCAGGCAGCTAAGGCAAATGTAGACTGTAGCTCAAGATCAGACCAGAGAATTGGTTCCCCTAGTGGAGGGCTGGGACCCCCAGCACGAGAGAGTCATTCTAAAACTAGACTGTGTAACATACTAGAAACTCTAGCATAAACAAAAACCCTGCTTGGGCACCCAGAAGTTAACAGAACTTCCCCTTTCACATGTCTATAACCACCCCAAGCTCTTCCCACCAGTAGATCTCAAAGCACTTTAGAAAGGCACCATTAAACCTCCTTTTACCAGTCGCACAGAGAGGCAACCAGCCCCCAGGTCACACACCCAGCCACAGCGAGCTGGGAACAGAATGTGGGTCTTCCGGCGTGCACGCCAGTGCTCTCTCACTGGCCCTTCCTGCCCGCCTAGGGCATAAAGTTACAAAATCCAAGCCTGGAAACTGACACCATTTTTCCTCTCCAAGATGGGAATTCAGACGAGACATAGGGCACATGTTAACACCGAGGTCACTCAACCAATCGGGCTGGATGAGATCTCCATCGTCGACAAGACACCATGTTTTTCTAGAAGACCAGAAGCGGGTCTACGCCCACGAAAGCTTATGCTCCAAAATATCTGTTAGTCTATAAGGTGCCACAGGACTTCTCGTTCTTGGAGATACAGACTAACATGGCTACACCTCTGATACCTACTTCACACAGGCATTATCAGATCAGTCCTATGGCCTCTGCCCCTCAGTGAATTCCATCCAACACACTGGCCTTTGCTGGAGTACAGGACTCATGGAGGCAGAGCAAGCGTCCGCTCTGCACTACACCCTGCCCACAGGGCTCAGGAGTGCCCATCCCCGGGGACGAGACCAGGTGACTTTCCCAATGCACAGTCGCGTGCTTGGTCTTTTGGTGAAGCTGCCAGGAAAGCAGCCAGGGTCACTATGCTGGGGGTTACTGCTCACGCATTACCCAGGACAGTGATGAACTTCAGCCAGGGCCACCTAGGACTGGATTTGAATGGGACACACTGGAGTGCTCCTCACACAACATTTCTGCTGCCCATGAGTCTCCTGGGCCCCAGAACACAAGCAGCGTTAACCCCTCGCTCGCCTAACCCTGCTCAGGCCCTGGAGCTGCAGGCTGCTTTCCTTCTGCCTTGCATGCATCCCCAGCCTGGGCACTGCTAGTTGGATGACAGGGTCTTTATGCTCGGTAATGCCGGAGACAAATGGCTGCACCCTGGGAGAGTTTACAGGGTTAGTGTCTGGGGAAGGCAAGCTCCGAATGCCATTTTGGCTGTTGCTTTCCACATGGGCAGTCCCCAGACTCACAAGCAGAGGAGCGAGGAAGTGGAGAGAGTCCCCACTCTGCACAGGCTGGGGTCAAGTCATTAGCTCATGTCCTAACGAAGCTGGACTGCAACCACGTGACCGGCAGGTGAGAGGACCCAGCTCCCACTGGGACCCAGGAGACCCGGGTTTCTGTTGCCCTGGCTTTTGAGAAGCCGGCTGGCAGAGCGGACATCCTCTGTTTCCCCACGCGGGCAAGGACGCCTCGCTGTGTCACGGGGGCTCTTGGGGCTGGTGTCCCCATATGTAATGCAAGGTGGCAGATCGCCATGACAACTCCTAAGCAGGATATAGACTACTACCCTCTTGGGTGTTCCCCTGCTCCTTCTGCCCAGTTCTGACCTCCCATCCCACAAGTGCCCCAAAGCCCACTCCCCAGGGAGGTAAGGAAGAACCATCAGCCCCATTTGACACTTGGCAGATAGTGACCCGTTGACAGACAGGAACTGACAACCTGGTGTCGCCCTGTGGTTGGAGGACTGGGGGGAGGGGTCATTTGATGCCCATTTACAGACACTATTTTCCTACCACCCGTTCAGACGAGGATCTCAAAGCAATACGCAAACATTCGAAGCCTGCATGCCAGGAGGAAGCACACGGTGGTTGCCATTCAGTGACCCACAGCGTGGCCCAAAGAATAGGGCAATGGGCAGGGAGTCAGGAGGCCAGCATGTTTTCCCTGCCTCTGACTTCCCGCATGGCTTTGGACAAGTCCCGCTTCCCGGCAGCCTTTGTGGCCCCCCTCCACTCCCATCCTTTGTCTTCAGGCTGGACTTCAAAACCATTGTGGCAGGATCTGCAAGTGTGCATCTCTCTGTTGGTCTGGATTAGACATGGGGAGTCGGTCAACATGTGTTCGCTAACACTCCCCTTTCCCTAGCAGAGATGCAGGTGAGGTCTCTCGGTCTGGGGAGGAGTAGGGTGTGGATAACAACCCAGCAGTTAAGATGGGCCCTACACTGGGAGAACGACACAAGGGGTCATTGGCAGAATTTGAAAAATGATTGGAATTTTAAATCCGTTCCAGGATGGCCAGGAATTAATTAATCCTGGGAAGTCCTGTGGCTGTGCTGTGCACAAGCTCCGACTAAGGAGCACAAAGGTCTCTGGCATTAGTACCTATGAATCTCTGCACCCCTGGGACAGGACGCCTGTGAGAGAACTCAGTGCTCAGCAGGCGAGAACGGTATGTAAGGAGTTTTTATTAATAGCTGTTACTTAACCCTGTCGTCAGGCATTCTGCAGCCATGTGGGAACTCCCAGCTGTGCACTCCTGCCCCACCAAAAAACATCACCAGTCCAGAGCGCACACAGGGCCCAGGCCTTCCTGCTTTGAGAGCACCAGCTTCCGTTACTGGAGCTGACAGTCTCTGCCAGCAGAATGGGAGCTATGACACATAGTGGAGCAGTCCCGTTGCCACCAAAGAGGCCAATCTACCGCGGTATCACCCCTCATTTAGCGAAGGCTGGGGACGGGGGGTAGGGTCAGGAAGGAGAAGTGACTGCCCAAAGTAACGGGGAGTGTCTGTGGCTTAGCAGGAGCAGGACCCAGGCCATCCAGCTAACCCTCAGTACTTCAAGTTTATTAGCAGACGCTCCTTGCACCACAATACTAGTTTGTTTCACTTATCGAATGAGAGATTCCCCAGCAAGGCCAGTGGGTCTGGCACTTACTAAGGCTATCTAGCCAGGAACACCATGCTGGCCCACCCTCTAGTGCAGGGGTTTGCAAAGTGGTGGTTGGGCCCCATGGGGAGCATGAAATTTCATAAGGGGGCGTGCAGGACCATCAGCTGCTGGACTGCATGCTCAGCTATCATTAGAAGCATTCAATGTTACTGATTTTATGTAGGCGTATACTGATTAATACAGTAAACAGAGAGGGAGGTGTACTAGTCTATATACTATCAAGAAAAAAAAAAAGCAGTCAAGCAGCACTTTAAAGACTAACAAAATAATTTATTAGGTGATGAGCTTTTGTGGGACAGACCCACTTCTTCAGACCATAGCCAGACCAGAACAGACTGGTCTGGCTATGGTCTGAAGAAGTGGGTCTGTCCCACAAAAGCTCATCACCTAATAAATTATTTTGTTAGTCTTTAAAGTGCTGCTTGACTGTCCCCCCCCCCCCCCGCTTTTTTTTTTTTTTTTAAAAACAGAATAGTTTTTACATTCTACATCCTTACTTCTTCGGCATGCTGAAATTTCCAGTAGTTTGGATTACACTAGACAGGTGGGGGTGGGGCCTGAAAAAGTTTGCTCCCCCTGCTCTAGGGTACTAGTGACAGTACAGTGGATACAGGAGACAAAGGCCTTCGCAGAGCAGGGTCATAACAGCTCAGAGAACCCTTTCCAGTAACATCTCTATGAATCACAGGAGAGCACTGTGTCAGCCCCTTCTGCAACAAACAGGCATAATATGCCCAGAAATGCCGGTCTGTGAAACACATGTGGGCTTTAGCTACAGCACAGGGTCTGGATTACAAGCAACTCCATAACGGGGGGCTAGGAAGCCATCGGGAAAGAATCACTTGCCATTCGTCACAGCTTGAGAGCAAGAGGAATGCACCTCTGATTGCCACACGTTTCAGTGCGTGAGAAGCTGGGAGAGATTTTCAAAAGCAGCGTGGGATGTTGCATGGGATCCTGAGCCTCAGACAGAGCTGAGAACCAGCCCCCGCTGGGGAACTCCAGAGCTGAAACTCCCATAACTCACCAGGTGTTTGGGGACGGCTGAGCCGTGATCCGGAGGATTGTTCTCTCGCTCTTTCCACTCCACACGAGAACCTTGAGGCACAGCCCAAGTATTCAGAGTCGACCTCACGCCCCAGCAAAGGATGGGGAGGAGGGGAAGGGGGATTTAATCCTCATTTCAAAGACAGGGCAGGCAAGGCTCAAAGACACTCAGCGCCTCGCCCGATGTCACCCAGCGGCCAAGACCGGGACAGAATTCAGGCCCTCAGAACACAGAGCTCAGATTCAAACCACGGGAGAACACAGGCTACCTCGTAATTGCCAGCATTATTTTTAGCCCCCAAAGGAACAGGCTACGGGCGAATGCAGGCATTTGTACAAACAGGACATGTTTTAGCTCGTGAATGAGGAATAATAGGCCGCCACAATGACCCCAGTGTTCCCCTGGCCTTCTCCATGGCATCCGATCAGCAGACGAAGCGAAAGTTCTTCCTGTGCGTCCAGTCAGCGCCTAGAACTCCCCCCACCCCTCTGAGCGAGGGAAAAAACTTTGCTTCTTGTAGCTGGTGCAATAAAGCATCACAGCCGCTTTGTGCGCCTCGCTTTGAACAGAGGCAACCTCAGTAAAACTGCCCTAATCTACAGCTCCATCCTTGGGCCATTGGAGTGCTCAGGAACCACCCAGCGCTGGCATGGCTCTGCTGGGCCATTTGCTGTATACAGCTGGGCAGGGTGGGGGTTAACTAACCCCAGTTAGGGACTAGACCGCTTGCAAGGCCTAGCTACAGACACCCCTGGGGGCTGCCACATACAACATAGTAAGCACAACCCAAAGGCACTGAGCCATTTCAAGGGACTCTGTCACTCACTATCACACCCAAGCACTCAGCTGATGAGGGACCCTGGATATGCCCCAATTTCCCACCACCCTGCTCATCAACCCCTTCAGTGCTCGGACTGGAAGCCACAGAAGCCAGCACAATTAGGTGTTAGAGTAGTTCCAAGGGAATGGGGTTACTCAGCATTTACACCTGGGTAATTAAGAGCAGACCCCTCCACTCATTAGTGATTTGTATCAAGCCAAATCAATGCTAAACACAGGGCTGCTCCCAGATCTAGGCTCCCCAGACAGTGTTTACAAAATGCCAGTCATGGTGCACCAGTGCCATGCAAAAATAACTCACCACCCCAGCAAAATGGAGAGCTCAGGAAGCAGGATCCCCCCCTCTGCCTTGCAGCAGCTCTCCACCTGCACCTCCAGGTGCCTGGGAAGAGCACAGGTCATAGCCAGCAGCGGGAATGCCCGAGCACAGGGCAAACGCCCACCAAGTGGAGGAAGAGCCAGTTGCAAAGCCTGAGTGCACCCAGGCAGTGGCCCCATTCCCCACCTGCTATGGTGGGGAAATCAGCTGCAGCATAAGCACAGGGCTTGCTGAGCGGGGACAACGTAGCATGAGGAGGGAGCAGGTCACAGACAGGAGGGTGGGTCCCTCTTAAGCCTTCTTTAAGAATTGCTCTGTGTGGTTAAAGCCGTGCCATGGGGATCCACTCTGCCCTCCAACACTCGCCCAGGTGTAAGAGGGTCCCACGTCAGCTGTGCACCCAGTGCCTGTGACTTCATGGAACTCAGCCACAATTACTGCAGCAAAAAAAACCCCAAGAGCAGCATCAAACCTGGCCAAGGACCTCAGGCAGAGCTGCAAGGGCATTGCACGTCCACCGAGAAGCCGCAGGTAGCTCAGGGCTGCTCCGTGTCACAAACGGCTGGTGAGTTCTGGCCTAGCACAACACACCAGCAACACACTGGGAGTGTGCACCAAGAGCCTCCTTCTTGTGCCTGAGCCACACACAGGACTACAGCCTACTACTACTACCTGCTGACAGAGTTCTGCCTTTCACTCAAGGGTCAGTAAATAGTCTGTGGGATGATGCTGAAGGTGTTGGTTCAAACCCGGCTGATCACCCACGGGGGCAGGAGTCATTAAACTGGCTTTGAGGGTGACGTGTCAGTGCCATGCCCAGGCCCCCTGTCATTATCCCATGCACTTTGGGGTGTTTAGTGCTTAACATGCAGCACCCGCTACTGGGATTTTCCCAGCTCCTATTAGTATGGCAGCCAAAAATACAACCTTCCCCCAGCCCACCCCCCACTTATGCATCTGCATGGTCCTGGAAGCACTTCGCAAAAATCACACACGTTGTCCAGCCCCCTGCACTCATGGTGGGATTGTCTAGATCATTTAATTAAGCCCCAATATTACCTGAGGTAGGTAAATATCACTCCCTTTTAAAGATGGTGAAGGTGAAATTAGCAGATTTGACCAAGGTCACATGGGGAATCGGTAGCAAAGTCAGAAAGAGTGGGACCCGAGAGTTCCCCCAAATCTTGTTTTTACCATGGGACCACACTTCTTGCTAGGCCCATAATGGTGCCCCAGCTCACGCCATATCTGCTTACCGGGGGGCTGTGTAGACCCACGTCCTGCTGCTGCTCATGTACTTGCAGCAACCAGACACGCTCTGGGTGCAGCCTTATTAATTAAGTTCTACGGGGCGGGGGGGAAGCACAGCCTCATGCCCAGCAGCATTTCCAGCATCAGAAAGAACTCCTGCCATTTCCAGCATCACTTTCAAGCCCTCGCTTTCCGTGCATTGCGGGCTGCTTGCACACAGCCAGCTCCACGCTGCTTAGAGATACTTAATGGCTCCCAGGGCCCCTCCACCATGCCGAGAGGTGCAAGGTCACTATTCCTAGAGCAGCCACAGGGCCTTCAACAACTGCAGCTTCCTTACAGGAACGCTTGAGCGCAATGCTCCCGCCTCCTTTCACCCCGACAGACAGGCAAAGCAGTACCCCCAAGGGAAGAGAACAGCTATTTTGCAGGTAACCGGAGCTATTATTAATTCTTCTGTCAGGTGCAGCTTTCTTTCACCCAGAGAGCTCCACACATTTTAGCAGCATCACTAGCCAGGCAACAACCCTGTGGAGGTGTCGAAAGTCACACGCATGAGAACAACTTCGCCTACCACAGACACTACAGCTCTCTCTCCTGGGGAGCGTCGATGGCAGAGTGGTACCAAACAGAATAGTCCTCAGGACCAGAAACAACCAATACGCTAAGCAAGCAGCACTGCCAGGATGGGAACCAGCTGCTCCCTGCCAAGAAGCGCCCCCTCTTCCAGACCCGATGCAAGCTGAGGGAAAGAACACCTAACAGGACACCTATCAAACAGTAACACATCCACAGATGGAGTTCAAAGTTGTTCAAAAGTCCAAAACCGGCATCCGGGAACCCTGCCAATCTATGTGGCTTTAAAAAAGCCCAAACACATTTCTTAGCATTTTTCTTTCCGCAGTTGTTGTGCGAAAGACCCACGCAACAGCTGGGGAAATGATTATACATACACAGGAAGGAGAGCCAGCAAAAAAGTGACTAGACTAGTTACAGTGCTGTCAGATACTCTAGAAAAAAGCCTTTTGCTAATCTTTTGGTTCTAAACATTTTAGGTGCAACATACAGAAACAATTGGCAAACACTGTCTAGACAGAACTGATGTTTGAGATGCATGTCAACATTTCTTTGAAATATTACATGAGGGCTAATGACAGACAGCCAGTAGCTCCTGCAAATAATGCAGTGTCACATTGCAGAAGGCTTCTTAAAACTAAGGATTTAGAAATTCATCTTTCAAAAAAATCCATCAAGTATTAAGATTTTTGTGCAGAATCTAGATTTCTGATGTCATCACGTACTGAACAAACTGTAGGTACCTGAATATTTTCCCATTTCTTGTCATGCACAACTCTAAGTAGATAAACACTGGAAAAATACTTGCAAATATGCCAAAGTTATTAGCTAGCAAAAATTTTAGAGATTAATAGTGAATCGCTTGCATATGAATACAAAGTCTTTTTGCAAGGTTTGCTGCAACAAGAACAATGCATTCTAACATGCAATAAGTATTTGCAGATATACGTAAATACCTTTAAGCTCAGCAGGCTTTATCATCATTTGTACATATATATATGCAAACGTATCTAGAGACCGAGAGAGAGAGAGAGAGATGGAAGCACGTGCATTCTATTTGACAGAGCAAAAACTATTCACAAGATCAGCTGGTCTCAGAAGGTTTCTCCTGTTTTGGGGCATGACCTTGTGTAAGCAGTGTCTGGGGACACCCCATATCACCACTCCTGTCTGAATCAGAACCCTACAATGATCCAGTCCTGGATCTAGCCTCCAGCACCACTGCTAACTTCATCCCACCGCCTCCTTGCCTTGTCACGGGAGAAAGCTGACATCATGCCAGGCACTGCTTGGGTTTCAAAAATCCCCCAGAGACTCCCAGCCTGTCCAGCCTCTGCCATCTCATCTGTGTCTCTGAAAGGCAACTTACCTAGGGCTGCTGCAACTGACCCCAGCACGTCGGCCTCTGGGAGAGCAGTGAGTACAGGCACTTTGACGGAAGGTCTCTTCAGCCAGGTTTCAGAGCAGCAGGACCCTTGTGAAGGCCGGAGGATTTAGGGAGGAAGAGGGCAATTTGAGCTAGATGGGAATCTGGCCTGGGCACTGGCGTGTCTGCTCTTCCAGGAGCGGGAGTGGTCAGTAGCAGCTCACTTCTAAGCCTCTTTCAAGAAAGATTCTAGCAGCACCTGTGCCCCCTCGTGGCGTTCGGGGGAAGTGGATCAGCACCAGCTCAGGGGCAATAGCACCACCTACTGAATCACCGACTCGCATTAGGGTTTGCCTCAGCAGGCACCCCCCAGCTCTGGCCAGGCCGGACTCTGCTGGTGTGAACCTCCCCCCTCAAGTAGTGGGGCTGGTGCAGTACTGATGAGGTCAAAGGAAGTGATGATGATCAAGGCAAGAGCAGCTGGTAGATGGGCGGTACCTCCCAAGTGGGAGATCATGACCTAAGGCTCAGGCTGCTGCTGTCCCCTGCACTCCCTCAGCACAGAAGAAAACACCTGCTGTGTCCAACTTCCCCCATGCTCGAGTGACACTGCTGCGCCACCACCTCCCAATGCCCATGGGGCCGGGGACATGAAAGGAGCAGGGAGCAGCCGTTTCCAAGATAACGCTGCTAGGCAGCTCTCCCCCAGACCAAAGTCACCAGCGAGCTTGAAGTTACTGCTGGAAGCCTGTTGACTGGCAGCAGTAGAGAGAAATCCACAGGGGCAGAGGTATTGCTCCCAAGCTCTACTAGAGTTACTTGTGTGCTCCAGGGCTTGACCTTGAGCTGTGATGGGGTTAGCAAATGCCCTTCTGCACTAAGGGGCTCCCAGCATCCCCTCACATCACCCCATCCAGCCCAGCAGATGACCCGACCATTTTGCTGGTTCCAGGGATACCAGACAGGTAAACAAAGGGCTTCTCAGTCAGCCAGACAGTGTGCTCAACTTGGCTGGGTTTGTAGTAACAGCATTGGATGAGGCCTCCCAAGACTGGGGCTCAAGTCCTGGTGTTGCCCTATGAGATCCTAGGCTAGGCACTTAAATCTCAGCAAGCCTCAGTTTTCCTCAGCTGTAAAACAGGGATAATACTCTTTCCCCAGGAGAACAGCCACACTGGGTCAGACCAAAGGTCTGTCCAGCCCAGCATCCTGTCTTCCAACATTGGCCCATGCCAGGTGTCCCAGAGGGAGTGAACAGAAGATGGAATCATCAAGTGATCCCTCCCGTCACCATTCCTGGTTTCTGGCACAGGCTGGGACACCATCCTTGCCTGCACTGGCTAATAGCCACCGATGGGCCTGTCTGCTGTGACTTTAGCTAGCTAGCTCTTTTTTGAGCCCTGTTATCATCTTGGCCTTCCCACCCCTCTTGCAGAGCTCCACAGCTTGACTGTGCGTTGCAGGAAGAAATACTTCCTATGGTTGGTTTTAAAGCTGGTGCCAATTCATTTCATTTGGTGACCCCGGCTGTCTGTTAGGTGTAAAAACTCCTCCTTATTCACTTTTTCCACCCAAGTCAGGAGTTTGTAGACCTAAGTCATATACCACACCTCCCCAGTCACCTCTTTTCCAAGCTGAAGAGTCCCCAGGGTCAGGCACCCGCAGCCCCACCCCTAAATAAATGCCCTCCCCACCCAGAGCCAGGTACCCCCAGTCCCCCCATTCCAATTCAATGCCGGCAACTCACCACAGCCGCCACCATGCACTTCTCCCACCAGGCAATGGGGTGCACGCATGGAATAGGCGGACGGCACTCCCCGCAGGCAGCTCTCAGGAGGAGAGACATTTAAAGGCTGCTCCCATATTCACCACAGCATGGTGCCCTATTTACCACGTGTTGAGTGGTGAACGTATTGGCCACCGCAGCTCTACCCCTTTAACGGTTCCTGACGTTCTGCTGGGTTTGCTGACTGCCACTGCACAGAGTGGATGTTTTCAGGCAACTATCCACACGGACTCCAGGCTCTCCCGAGTGGTAACACCTGATTTCCTCCCTCTCATACCCTGCTTGTTTTGTCTAGTGACACTGTAAGCTCTTTGGGGCACAGACTGTCCATTTTTCTGTGTACATACAGCACCCAGTGCACCAGGGTGGAAGGAATGTTGAGGTATTGGGGTCGGGGGCGGGGGGGGAGTACAAATAAACCACAGGGCCAAATTAGGGAGCAGGGGGGAATTTTTATCATGGCCATAAATTGGCCTGAGAACGTGTATCTTCCATAGAGGCTGGACAGCCATCTATCTTGTGTGGTTCAGCAACACTAAAGCCCTCATCTAACCTTATGACTGTAGGGTTGTTTTGGGGTTGGGGACAGAGGTCAGGATGAAGTGGAGGTCTTCTGGTTTGCAGCTTCTCGTTTCTCATCACAGAGGATGCACCGTTCTGTAACGGTCCTTCTCTGCGTGCTCCTGGGGAAACGCACCCAGAAGAGAGCGCAGCCAGGGCTGGCATTGCATCCCCAGAGCCGACAGGGCAAATGCACCAGGCTTCTGAGAAGCCAAGAACAAAAGTGGCACAGAGGAGAGAGGGGCTGGCAGACCCAGAAAGCTGGGCGGAGCTCAGGTGTGTGAGGGGTGCTGTCAGTCAAGGGGATAAGAAGGAGTTTAGCCCAGTGCCCTGGGGGACTCAGTAGCTCAAATGGGTTGATGTTAAAGTAGAACAGTAGGTGGAGCACAGGGAGACGCTCCCCCGGGGAGTATCTAGTTACAGCCCCCAGGGCAGGAACAGGAGCCCCTCTCCTGGGGCATTTAAAGGGAGCACTAATATTCACTCCGAGGATCGGGCCTGCGTTGGGGTCCACAAATGGCCCTTCCCACACCGGCTTCTGCTAAGCAGAACCGTGCAGCTTTAATCCCAGCCCACAGGGGCTGGTGGTACTGGCGCCCAGGGAAAGGGGCACTGCCCTCCCAAGCCAGCACCCTGCGCGGGGACACAGGAAAGGGCCCCTGCCCAGAGAGAGCTGCTGTTGAAGGTGCATGAGGGCAGAACTGCTGGGCAAGCGCTCAGATACTGACCCGGCGCAGTGAGCCCCTTTCAGTGGGCGGGACAGCCACGGGCAACACTCCCGTCAGGGCGGCAGCCAGCCTCAGGCCCGGAGCACTAGCCAAGGAGATTTCTTCCTCCTCCCCGCACGTAAAGACTTGGCTGCAGGGAGCCCAGCTGTGCGCCACCAGCCCCTGTCAAGCTTAGTGCTCCTTGACGGGCTCAGCTAGGTGGGGCATCTTGAGAACGTGTCAGGCTTTTGCCCCCCCAAATCCTTGCAGGACCCTAAACCCCTCAGAGGATGAGGATCTCACTGCCAGGACCCTCAGCCCTTCTCAGGCTCCCAGAGCTCAGAGACCAACATGACAGGATTGTTCCAACCAGCCCTAGCCATAAGGGGCCCTGCAAAGGTCACAGTCCCATGTAACTCATGTACTAGACCAGAAGCTCTCAGACTGTGAGTCCAGACCCCAAAGCAGGTCCCAGCTCAGTTTTCATGGGGTAGCCAGGGCTGGCTTAGACTTGCTGGGACCTAAGCTAGAATGCCACCACAGGAGCCAAAGTGGCACTGAATGGGGCTCAGGTTACAGGCCCCTGACCGGGGCTGAAGCCTTTGGATTTTGGCTGTGTTGCCCTCCCCCACCCCGATTGGCAGGGCTCATGTAGACTGAAGTTTCAGTCCCTGCCCCAGCATCCCTCCTCCTGCCCCAGGTGTGTACTAATTTTTGTTGCCAGAAGAGGGTCACCACACAATGAAGTTTGAGAACCTCGGTCCTACACGGTCACCCTTCGTCACCCAACTCACCACGCCCAGGCACCGGGGAGCTGGAATCACAGGGGCTCACATGTATGGGGCTCCTGGGGCTGTGTGCTGTAGTCCCATGTCTTTGGTACCAGCTGCATCACAGTATGAGCAACAAGGTTCATGTGCCTCAAGGACTCACCTGCACAGCCAAGTGGAGGGTGAAGGCCACAGCAAGCAACCCAATAGGACAGACACCCACTGGGGGCACATCCCACACCCAGGTAGCCAGGCACAGCTCCCTACAAGTCCAGGATGTTGGACTTGAATAAAACAGAGTAAGGGAGCTCCGGGCAGAGCACAATGCAAAACTCAAACAGCTCTCCCGCCTGCGCCGCTCTCCAAACACTACCTGCAGCCTGTGCAAAGGAACACAGCCCGGCATACACCCTTATACCCAGGGTGGCATGGTCAGATTTGTGTGCATGAAGCCAGGCCCCAGAGAGTGGCTCCAACACTCCAGGTGGGACAGATCGCCTGGGATACAAGATTCCCCAGCAGCTCCACAAGTCAGTGTTTGACAAAGTCCCTCAAGAAAGAGCACAAAGCTTCTGTTCTCAACATAGCACTCTGCTAACTGGCACTAGCTGGCTGTAACTTTGGGGTGGTCGGTGGGGGTTTTTTTTTGTTTTTTGTTTTTAACTCAGCATGAGCAGAGCAGCGCAGGGAGAAGCAAGAAAGTAGATTTCCCTGTTATTTGCAAAGAACTCCAGAGCAGCCCTGGCTCCATCATTTGCTACAGTCGACGCTGCTGAGATACGGCAACGGGAAGTAAAAACAGCTCCCCCAGTTTCATCCCGAGGCAGTTTGCCATGGCTGGGGATTTTGGCGGGGAGTCGTTAGGCACGTCTACGGGGCTATCTCACAGCACACCAGCCCTCAGCCCAAGGGCAGGATGACAGGGCGTGAAGGGGGCAGAAGCCTCCCTGAAGAACAAACTTTAACACACTTCTTGGCGAGGCGCATTCTTCTTCCTGGGGCAGCGAGGAGAGGGCACAACAGGCCAGCAGGACACAAGCTCATCTGACTCTTCCCCCAAGTGTTTCATGTCTCACAGGCGCAGCCCCCGGCCTGACCCCTGGGCAGCCCACACTCCATCCCACAGGCAGATGGAGGGGAACAAACTGAGAGGACTCAGCAGAAGAGGAGGTTAGAAGCTCCTTGTTGGCCTGTGGCTCACCCACGCCCAACAGGATTCCCTGTCTTGTGGGTGCCCTGAATCCGCTCAGCCTTTAAAGAATAAGTCACACCCTGTTCTCTCCCGCCAAGACCCTGCACCCCTTTCACAGGGCCAAAGGGGAGGAATAATTTTCCCGCCTGGCTTTGAGCAGCTGCTCTGTGCTGCCAGAGCTTCGCAGCGACCCCACCAAACTTCAGAGCGCGGGGCGGGGGCAGATTGCATTCCCTTCCCCCCAAACGAAAAACCCCTTAACCCTGCACACAGGCGGGGAAGAAAGCCCGGATCTGAGCTCAGGGGCAGCTCACGCTGGCACAGCCAGGCAATCCCTGGGACAGCCCTGAGTCAAGAAGCGCTTTTAGAAAGGGGGGGGGGGGGGGCTCTGTCCACCCACCCCCCCCCCCCCCCACACACACATCCAGCCTGGAGCCGGGGTCCTGCCGCCCAGCTCTCCCCACGCTGGGGAGGGCGGCTGGGAACCCGGCCCCCGGGAGCTGCCCGCGCGGCGCGGCGCGGCGCTGGGGGGGCGGTGGGAAGAAAAGCCGAGGCGGGCAGGAAGAAAGCGTTTCCGCTCCAACTCATCAATCAGCGCGGCCAGGAGCTCCCGCGCGGGACGCTGACACCGGGTCGCCGCCTGCCGTGACCCCACCGCGCCCCCGCCGCGATGAGAGGCGCGGCGGCTAATTGTCTAGCGGGGCCGCGAAGCGAGGACTCCCGGCGCGCCCGCCCGCCCCGCCGCGCCCCGCTCCAGGGCGAGCCAGCGCGCGGCGCCCACCCCGGGGCGCCGGGCTCCGCCGCGCACCGCCCGGCTCTCGGCCAAGCCCGGACGCGCCCGCGCAACCCCCGCGGGCCTGGCTCCGCACTGGGGCTCAGCAGCGCCCACAAAGCGCCCTGGGGCGGGTGCAAACCGACCCCCCCGGGCACTACCCGGGGCGCCCCGCAAAGCCCCCCCCCACCCTGCGCGCGCGCAAGGGAGCAGGACTTTGCGCGCCCCCCAGCCCCGGACTCACCGCGCCTCGCCGGCGGCCGGCACGCCCCAGCCGCGCTCCGCTCGCCGGCCGAGGTAGCCACCAGCGCCGTCTGCACCGGCTGCGAGGCTTTTCAGCGCTTTTCAACTCTCACGCGTCGCCCATGTGACCGGAGAAGCCACTGGGAAGAAGCGCCGGGCTGAGCCCCGCACCACCCCACCCCCCCACCAGCCCAGGGGGGCAGCAGCGCGCCGCGCGCCCGCGCCCGCGCCCGCACCCGCACCCGCACCGCCCGGGGAGCGAGCAGGGCAGCCACGCGTGTCCGCCTCCGCCCTGAGCTCTGCCCAGCCCAGCCCAGCCCCGCGCCCGCCGCCCGGCTCCGGGGCAACCTGCCGGAGCCACCCCCCACGCCAGGGGAGCCACGGCAGAGGGGGCCGCCCGCGTCAAGGCTACACACCCACGGCTGCACACGGGTCCCCGCTTGTCCGGCTTAAGCGGGAGCCTCCCCAGACTCGGGGCTTTGTCTTATGTAGGTTCCTATTGCACACACACACACACCCCAACTGTTCACATTTACTCTCTGGAGACACACACCACTCTGCATGCACACACTTCTCCACACCCACATACAGTGTGTAAGCACAAACCCCTCCTTGCACACACACTCCTCTACACACCCGCACTTCACACATGTACTCATGCACACACACTCCACACAGCCACACACATCTCTGCCTGCACACACACTTCTCCATGCCCACACTCCACATAGGCACCCACCCCTTGCACACAGATCCACACACTCCTCTCTGCACACACACGTTTCTCCACACACACTACACTCACTCATGCGTGCACACAACATATATACACACCCTTTCCCACACACACATGGGTCTCTGCATGCACTTACATCCACATGAACACACCCTCTGCATGCACACACCTTCCCACACTCCCATGCACTTACACACACCCATCTGCACACACACACTCCTGCACGCAGACCTCACCACACATATACACAGACTCCTTTACATACACTCCACATAGGTACACACCCCTTTCTGCACACACTTCTCTGCATGCACACAGACCTCTACATACACAGAGCCCCCTCCATACATATTCATGCACGCACATTCTTGTACACACACCCTCACTAAAAGCACACACCTGTGTGTGCACGCACACACCCCCCATCTCTACACACACACCCTGTCTGCTCCCTCACACACACACCCATGTTCAGCAGGTTGGAAAATCCCCCGGGCTGGTTTGTGAAAGCAGCTCCCTCCTGAGCCTGGGATGCAAAGGCACCTTTCTCCTTTCAGACAAAGCTGGCAAGCTGCTCCCTGCGCAGGGGTGTCCTGTCCATTTACAAATCAATACCGGCCTCCGGAGAGCCGTGCATTAAGCAGGAGCCTTGGCAGAGCTCTGAGCAGCAGTGTTGCTGTTCCCAGCTGGCAGCCGGGGGCGGGGGGGCTGCTCTGCTCCCTCTCTTAAGGACGCACAGTCAGGGTCCCCTCCTTTGGAGGCCTTGCGTGCAGAATTGGAGCTGCTCTGTGGAACTCATTAACAGGATTTCATGGAGGGAAGCTGCGGAGCAGGGAGGGTGCCATTCCAGGCTGGCGCTGCCTCGAGGGGTGGCATGTCTCTCTTGTTTGTGCAAACACAGGCACACCTCACAGGCGTAGGTACTGTAAGGCCAGGCACAGGCAGGGCGAAGCACGGGCAGGCAGACGTAGGCAAGGTCAAGCAAAGCAGGGGCAGCTGCAGGTGTGCAGAAGAGTGCAATGCCAAGGCAATGCACAGAATTGAAACTTTAAAGGGCGCGATCCATAGTCTATGCAGACTGAAGGATGCCTACTACTACTACTGCACAGAAGCGACAGGCGTGCACAAGCGCACAGATAAAGCAAGGCGATGCACAGCAGCTGCAGGCGAGCACACGAGCGTGGGATCGGCTTAAGACCCAGCTGCAGGCGTGCACAAGTGCACCCCAGTAAAACAAGGCAATGCACGGCAGCAGCAAGCGTGCACAAGTATATGGGAGCAAGGCAACACGGCAGCTGCAGGCTATGTGTGCAAAAGTGCACGCAGGCGGAGCAAGGCAAGGCACAACAGCTGAGGCGTGCACAAACATGCAGTCTAGGCAAGGCATTCATGTAGGCAAAGCAAGGCAGGTGCCGGTGTGCAGAAGAACAGCAGGTGCGCACAGGCAAAGCAAGGCAGGCGCACATGTAGGAAGAAGTGGATTCAGCTTCATTGGGACCCTGGGCACAGGGAATATTTTGAACCCTATTCCCCAAGGGCACTTTGGCCCCCCTCTTTTTAACATGGACTTAGTAGCCTCAGGCAGGCGTGGAGCAGTGGTGGCTAGCTAATAAAGTGCTCAGCTCTCCCACACACAAGGTGCAGCCCCTGCCAGCAGCACCTACCGCTGCCAGGTGTGGGACTGAGGTGGGCCTCAGCCCCCCTTGCCTGAGGCCCCGCCCCCGATCCTCTTTGGCCCCGTTTCACCCCAGCCAGAAGTCAGAGTTTTGCAGTCGTGAGAACCAGCCAGGAAATCTGGTCCACTGTGGAGCACCAAATCCTCCACCTGCCCCGGCTGGCACAACCCAGTGGTGGGAACATGAGCAGAGCTCTGCTTTCCCCACCACCCAGATTCTGGCTAGTCTTGGACCAGCTGGCCTAACTTCTAACAGGTGGACTCAAACCTCGGTCCTCCAGAGCGTAGTGTGGGAGCCTCTACAGTCTGAGCTAAAGGCCAGCTGCCACCCAGCAATGGCTGCAGAGGAGACTCTGTCTTCCTCTGTGTAACTGGTCTAGGTGCCACTACACGGGACAGCAACCCACACCCAGGAGGTGTGTGGCTTACCCTGGCCCAGTTGTTCCAGCCCCCATGGCATTCTCAGCACACAGCCTGTTACTCAGGCAATGCCTGTGAGGGAGGGTTGGACTTCAGTGTTCTTCCAGCCCACCCCCAGTTTCTTCATCCCCCAAGCACAGCTCCTTGTGCTGCCCAGAGCCCAAAGAGCCCGTCTTCCTACGGTGAAACCAAGCCAGGGATAAATTCCCTCCTAGGGCAAATAGAAAGCCATACATTGGCTCTCGAGGGCAGGGGCCAGGGAGAGAGGCTGGTGACGTTGCTAAAAGCCACCAGTCACCCAGGCAGAAACGGTAATGTTTTGTCTGTGACTGAATTCCCGCATACCGTGTTGGTTCATAATATAATGGCAATGAAAAAGAATAGAGACCTGGATGTGATTTCTTCTACCCCAGAGACACTGTTACACACCTCTGTCCATACTGCCCTTGAAGGAATGAGAATCTTAACCCGGGGCAAGGAAGGCAATCAACCGGAGACTGGCCTCCTGCCTCCACAGCTCCACCGTGGAGGACTTCGGAGGCCAGGGGTCAGATGGCTGTTCATCTGGAATCTCACCTTCAACCCTGCTGGTCAGAGTCATTTGTACAACAAAGCAAGCAGGCCTGCGGCACCTTAAAGACTAACGGCTTTCTTTATTACGTTAATGAGCTTTCGTGGGAAAGACCCACTTCTTCCGATTCTGGGGCAGAACTGTGAGAAAACTGAGGAATCAGCTATATATAAAAAGTAAGCAGCAGGGAGGGGCAGGGAGAGAAAGGAGGGAAAGAGAGAGAGAAAAAAAAGCCTCTGGGAATGTCAGTGAAGCTAAGTGGGATATCTGCCATCCCTGCGAATATCAAAGGTGGGGAAATTTGCCCCATAATGCGTAAGGTAATTAGGACCTTTATTGAGTCTAGGGTGATAGGTATCAAACTTTTAGGATTAGGGCCTCTTTGCGCAAAGGACTGCAGACACCCATAGCGAGAGACAATCCCTGCTCCAATGAGCTCACCATCAAAATAGGCAGGGGAGAGAAAGGCTGGTGGGAGGGGAAACTGAGGCACCAAGCAGCAAAGTGACTTGCCCGAGGTCAGGCAAAAGCCAATGGCAGAGCTGGGGGTTGAGCTCAGCTCTCAGAGACCCAGCCTGGCCTCCTTGCCACCAGGCCAGGCTGCAGACCAAGCTTGCACCTCCAGACAGGAATATGGAGCAAACGAAAAAGTAAAGAGTTTGGCAGCAGCCTTGTGCACAGAGCGAGGCTCCGTCGTCACAGATACTGATCAGTGCCATAGAAACAAAGGCAGCGACAAAAAGAAAAGATCTGAGCTGAGCGGGCGGCATTCACAGAGAAGCGCTGCAGGAGTGGGTGCCAGACAGGAGTCAGCAGCAGGAGGCATGCAGCGGCTGGGCGGACCTGGATGGAGGGATTAGTGGGGAGCAGAACCGAGAAAAAAATTTCTGTGGGTCTCATAGTGAATTTCAGTCTGCAGAGACATGCCAGTCACAGCTCCACAGCCTGAAATTCACTACGAGATCTACAGAAACCCAAGATTCTGGAGTTAGTGGCAGGGCCAGCTTCCTCCGCACACTGACTCACCCTGGCCACCTTTCAGGATACCAGAGGGCTCCGCAGCCCAGCCTTAAAGGCCACTTGCCACTCTGCTGCGGATGTCTGGCTCATAGCACGCTAGCAGCACAGGGGCAGACATCACCCATTCGCCCATCAGGTCCTCAGCTGGTGTCAACTGGTTGTGACTCCACAGGCCAGATCCTCCTCTGCTGTCCTGTGCCTTGTTATCACTTGTCCAAGCGCTGAAGCCCAGCAAGCCAAATTTCCATCAACTGAGAGTCTTGCCAATCTCTTTCCAAACCAATTGTTCTATATCTTTTGGCAAACATCTGCCTGCATCACCCACTGGTTGTTCAACCCCCCAAGCCAGCTGGTGGAGGGATTCATGGGGAGTCCTTTATTCACAGGAAAACCTCAATGTACCTGGGTAAATGGTCTGTAGAGAAAACACCAGTTAGGCCAAGCACTCCAGCATTCCTGCTAAATGGGGGAAACTGCAACCCCTCTGGTTTGCAGCTGGGGAGACGCAATTTTCTAACTCACACCCGAGACGTCTGCAGAAACATCTCCTCTCCGGAGAGCGACTTGCTGCTACGAGGAAGGAGCAGAGTCTACAGGAGACTTGGGAAAAGCAACCCTGAAACTCCCTGCAGAGCTTTAGTTCAATAACAACATAGCCGGTGGGGCTTGGATCCTTGTTTCCATCTTAGGCACAAAAGAGGCTCAGGGGGAGGGCGGGAAGGAAAAGTGGCAAGAAAAACACAGAGGATGCAGAGGATGAGCTGGCCTGATCTATTGCATCCAGAAAGCTAGAATTATCAGGCAAGAAGCAACAGAACCCAGGAGCCAGGAAAGCAGCCAGCTGTTTGCCATCCAGATTGGCTCATGTTCTCAGAGAAAGTTCTATGTAGAAACAAGAAGGAGAACAGCAGCTCATGAAAAGACCATAAGAAAAGGAACTCCTCGACCTGCTGCTGCTCCTGGGCTGATTGAAATTCCTCAGGAGTCCTGACTTGAGAGATTATTTTATGTGCCGCTTCACCTCATCCTCAGTCAATTCCCCAGACTTCTTGCCGGGGGGTTCGCTGTGCGAACCAGCTGTCGGTCACTTTGTGTGTGTGTGTGTGTGTGTGTGTCTGCGCGCGCGCACGCATGCATTTTCCAGTGGTTTCCATGTGTGTGTGAGCAAACATGTGCGTGTGAGTTTGTTACCTCGGTGTGCAAAGTGAACCATGTTTACGCACAGAGGGGACGTTGTCTGCATACCTGCATCGGGTGATGCACTGAGAGTGGGACAGTATTCCCATGTTGCCATGTATACCCAAGGTCGCATGGAGGAGCCCATCCTCCTGCCCGCAGCAGGACTGACTTGGACGGTCACTGCCAATGGCTGGGATCCCCCAGCGCAGCAGTCCCAGCTGCAACGAGCGCACAGCTACTGGAAGTGAGCGTTCTTATTGGAGCGTTCATAGGCCCTGCGTCGGGCCTGGAAGCAGCCCGACAGCTCACACACCCACTTGTGGTCCCTGCGGATCATTCTGCATCGCAAACGCTCTGCCTGTAACAGACATCTGCGTTTGGCCCTTAGGGAGAAGGAGGTAACAGCACAAGTGCTCAGCTTCTTCTTTGCCTACACGCACCCTCTCCCCCACTGCAGCCAGCAGCCCAGCCTGCGTCCTTTGCAGGGAACGCACAGAAAAAGAAGCAAGCATGATGAACTGCAAATCAAACACATCCCTGACCACTTCAGAGACACCCCCTGCTACCCCGCTGCCTGGGGCGATGTCTACACAGCAGTGTTATTTTGGAGTAAACTATTCTGGAAGCAATCTTCTGGAACAGCTGATTTCAAAATAGCACATCTACACACAGAATGCCTATCAAAATGGTGCTCCGCTATTTCGAAAGACAGGCTCCACACTGATTGGCATGCAGGGCACCATGGGTGGAGAGGGAAGCCCCCGTCTCGAAATAGTCCCTGTTGCCTGTCTATACAGGCCCTATTCCAAAATATCTAGTCCCTGTAGAATGAGGTTTACAGAGTTTGAAAAAAGCCCTCTGCTATTTTGAAATGATTTCAGAATAGCAGCTTTGCTGTGTAGATGCTCACAGAGTTATTTTGGAATAACAGCCGTTTTTCTGTAATAACTTTGCTGTGTAGAAGCACCGTGGGAGACCAGTGCTCCATAGCCTGCTCTGCCAGAGACGCCCCGGGTGACCTAGGGCAAGGCACTTAGCTTCTCTCTGCCTCAGTGCTCCACCTTCATCATGGGGCTAACAGCACTGCCCTGCCTCACAGTCCTAGGTGCTGGAAGGATGGGAGCTTCCACACCACCTGGCTTGAAACAGGCTCCATCAAAGACAGGGGTTACACTCGGTTCGATGGCTGTCAGCAACCCCTGTGATACACAATTCTCCAGCACCCCTGCCCATAGGTGTGTGATGAGAATAAATACATGAAATGACCATGATGCGCTCTGATACTAGGGTGAGAAATACCCAAGATAGATTCTTTTTGAGGGAACCTCTGCACAGAGGACAAAATACCCCAACAGACAGACAGGTGTAGGCTTGTGTTCTACAGGAGCTCAGACAAGGTGGTCCTTCCCAGCCTTGGAATCTAGGAAGATGTCAGGAAAAATTTCCACAAACAGTCTCATGATTGTGCTTTTGTGGTCAACATTTTGGATATTGGGCCACCAGCCCCAGCCACTCTCCAAGCAGGGTTAGACAACCAGAGACCCGACTGCCGTCCTCTGTCTGGAGTCAGTGTACACGGCAATGAAGAACCCCCAGAAGGATCAGAGAGGTAGCCGTGTTAGTCTGTAGCTTTGAGAACAACAAAAAGCCACAAGTCTTTTTGTTTTCCCCAGAAGGATGTATGATTTCCCAGATCTTTCTCTCTCCCTCTCTCTCTTTCTCTCTCTCTCACACACACACACACACGCATCCCTATGTGGAATTGCTTATCTGCTTATCCCCTTGTGGGTGTCTAAGCACCAAATGGGGATACCACTTCCCCCTCTAGTGCACACCACAACAAGCAGTGGGACGCTCTAGCTGTGTTTAACTCCCATGCCTTCCCCCAGTCTGGATGGGTCTAAACACCCCTCTGTTCCAGGACCTGGCTCCCCCCGCCGACCAGCTTCTCAGGTACGTGCAGCAGCTGATGCAGCAACAGGGCCCTTTGTTTCGGCTTCCCACCTTGTTGTACCTGGGGGTTGGCAGCTCCTGGAATTTTCCCCCAAAAGCTGCTTTGTTCAAAAGCAGCTGTTTTCCAACAAAGCAAACTCCCAAGAGCTGCCATCAGTGCCCCTCCCTGCCCCTTGCTTTTATTTTGCCAGATTTCCTTTCAAATTTTTCATTTTGACCCTCAGCGTGGATTCCGTTCCCATGGAGTTGTGAGGGGAGGAGATGGTTTTTGGTCTGCTGAAGAGTTTGGATGGAAAAAGTGGCGAGCAACGGGAGACGGGCCCATTTTGAACTTGCAGAGATGGAAACACTTTGAAAATATCAACATTTTATCAGGAAATTATCTTCCCATGGCCCAGCCAGCTGCCTGCCCAGAGCCCTTGGGCCAAAATGTCAACCCCTTACTGCTGGCACATGGCATTGCTCAACTGCTACAAACGTCCCCAGGTTAGACAGGCCCCACTCATAAACCAGCCCCCTCTGCCAGCCTTAGCAGCTGTATTCTCCTCCCCTCCCCCACAGTTTATTGGATACCCTGTTTTATTCCTTCACTCTGGCTTCCCATTCTCACAATGTTCAAAAAAACCTCCATGAAGGCCTGAGCTGAGGCCCCCCTGGTCATCACACTAAGCTCAGTATTGCTTAGGTAGTGTGCAACTGCCCACAGGCAGGCTCAAACCCAGGACCTCTGAAGCTTAGTGCAGGAGCTGCTACAGTTTGAGCTAAAAGCTTAGACCTGCTCAGCTAAGGCTGTAGAGAAGACGTCTTCTGTCTGTGTACATGGTCTTGGTGTTGCTACATGGAACAGTGAAGCTGGGTTCATAGACTTCTAGGGCTGGAAGGGACCTTAGGAGGTCATCTAGTCCAGCTCCCTGCCTGAATCAGGATCAACCCCAACTAAATCATCCCAGCCAGGACTTTGTCAAGCCGGGACTTAACAACCTCTAGGGTTAGAGATTCCACCACCTCTCTAGGCAACACATTCCAGTCCTTCACCACCCTCCTGGGGAAATAGTTTTTCCTAATATCCAACTTACTCCTCTCCCTCTGTAACTCCAGACCATTGCTCCTTGTTCTGCCGTCTGTCACTACTGAGAACAGCCTCCCTCCATCCTCTTTAGAATCCCCCCTCAGGAAGCTGAAGGCTGCAATCAAATCATCCCTCACCATTCTCTTCTGTAAACTAAATAAGCCCAAATCCCTCAGCCTTTTCTCATAGGTCATGTGCTTCAGCCCCCTAATAATTTTTGTTGCCTTCTGCTGGACCTGCTCCAATGCATCCACATCCTTTTCATACTGGGGGCCCAGAACTGGATGCAAGACTCCAGATGTGGCCTCACTAGCGCTGAAGAAGGGAAATAATAACTTCTCTAGATCTGCTGGAAATGCTTTTCCTAATGCACCCCAATATGTTGCTAGTGTTTTTGGCTACCAGGGCGCACTGTTTATTCTATCGAGCTTGTCACACACTGTAAGCTCCAGCCCTTTTTCTGCTGCACTGTTACTTAGCCAGTTGGTCCCCAGCCTGTAACAATGACTGGGATTCTTCTGTCCCAAGTTCAGGGCTCTGCACTTGTCTGGGCTGAACCTCATCAGACTTCTTTTGGCCCAATCATCCAATTTCGCTACATCATCTTGGACTCTGCCCCTAACCTGCAACATATCTACCTCACCCCTTAGCATAGTGTCACCCACAAATTTGCTGAGGGTGCAATCCATCCCCTCATCCAGGTCATTGATAAACATGTTGAACAATACCAGCCCTAGAACTGATCCTTGGGGCACTCCACTTGAAACCAACCACCAACCAGACATTCAGCCACTGACCTGGCCATTGGGCCTGGCCATCTAGCCAGCTTTCTATCCACCTTACAGTCCGCTCCATGCTTCCTTAAGTTGTGGGCAAGAATGTTGTGGGAGACTGTATCAAAAGCTTTGCTGAAGTCAAGGTACACCACATCCATTGACTTCCCAAGGTCCACGGAGCCAGTTACCTCATCATAGAAGCTAATTAGATTGGTCAGGTACAACTTGCCCTGGGTGAATCCATGTCAGCTACTCTTGATCACTTTCCCCTCTTCCAAGTGCTCCAAAATGGATTCCTTCCAGGATTTTCCCAGGCACTGAAGTGAGGCTGACCGGGCTATAGTTCCCTGGATTGTCCTTCTTTCCTTTTTTAAAGATGGGCACTACATTTGCTTTTTCCCAATCATCTGGGACCTCTCCCGATCTCCATGAGTTTTCAGAGATAACAGAGGAAGGCTCGGCAATGACAAGTTGGTGTCATAGGACAGAGACTGTGGGAACCTTTGTTTCCCAGCATCCTTAGGGGGGATCAATAAAACTTTCCCTTCACTGCTTCTGGGTATTCTTATTATCTCCTTTCCCATTCTCTTGCTCTTCCTCAATCCCCCCTCCTCCTCTTCCTTTCCCTCCCTCCCTGTCACTTTCACTCAACCTCACTCTCCTCCCTTTGATTCAAAACTGGGTTCATCCCCACCAGTGTCTGTTCTCTGCCTCTCCCCTTCCACTCATACCCAGAGCTGGGACCAGCACCAAATGTCCATGAGGAGATCTCAAGCCAAGAAGGGCCCACTGTGATGATCTCTTCTGACCTCCTGTAGAACACAGGCCAGACGTCCTACCCCCAAAACTACTCCGAGAGCTGATCTGTTAGAAAAACAGCCCCTTTTGATTTAATACTCATCAGTGATGGAAAATCCACAACACTCGATATCTGTCCCCACCACGGTGCTCCTCACTTTTGCTGGTTGAGGACAGCCCTCGAGGTACACAGGCAGGGTACAAAGAGCAACAAAATATCCAGACTAAATTGTGGAACTCATCTGAATTCAAAGGGCTTCCAATGGAGTTAGAATTGTTCAAGGAAAATTGTGTGAAAATAGGCCAGGTCTAAGGAAAGAGCACAGCAGCTCCTAAAATTACCAAGAAGGGCTCTGTGTGGAGCTGGGGAAATATTTTTTTCCTGCCTGAAGAGAATTTCTGAGATTTCAACATTTTTTTTTCTTGAAATCTCAACATTTTTCTCGAACCAAAACTCAGAAGGAAAAATTGGACTGGACATATTGTAACATTTCATTTTGATAATTCTGAAATGTTTCCTTTTGATTGTCACCTTTTATATTGGCCCAAATATCAAAAGAAAATGTGGCTTTCAGTTCAGAAAACAGAACTTTTTCACTTAGAAAATGACCCCATTTTTCTTTTCGGTGAAACATTTAGAAAACGCAGGGAACAAAGAGCGACAAAATATCCAGACTAAATTGTGGAATGCCTCTGAATTCACAGGGCTTCCCATGGAGTTAGAATTCTTCGAGGAAAATACCACAAAAATAGGCCACTCCTGCGCAGGCACCCACTAATTTTTGATATGAGAACCATGAGGTTTCTTCCCCCATGGAGATTATTGATGTTACCTATTCTGGGTCATACTGCTCTGGCGTAGCTGCTGTACAGCACTCACCACCATGAAACACAAGCATTGATATATTGGCCTTTAGCATATCAAAAAAAATTTGCAAAGACAACAACAGACCTCTGCAAAATATTCACAGTGAAACATAGAGCCATTATAATTCTAGATTCTTAGCCAAGCACTCCTGAAAGGTAATGTAAATCACATTGTATCTTGCGGAAAAATCAATGAAACGTAGTTTTCAACAGGGATGGACATAAACCCAGGTTTTCATGGGACTTCAGAACTGATATCAGTGCCAGGACCTTCTATTCTGCCGGAACATCATTCTGCAGGGTGATAAGTAACAGTCAGCATGAACAACCTTTATCAAACCAACCTGATAGCTTTCTGTGACAGGATAACAATCCTGGTGGATGGGTGGAAGTGGTAGATGTAGTACAGCTGGACTTTAGTAAGGCATTAGCTACCGTCTTGCATGATCTTCTCATTGGTAAACAAGGCAAACATCCTGTAGCAAAATGATGTATTAGGTGATGAGCTTTCGTGGGGCAGACCCGCTTCTTCAGATCTGGAAGGCTTTGGCCCTATGGACTGTAAGAAAGACAAGTGCAAACTACTACACTTAGGAAAGCCCAATCGGTTGCCCCCATACAGAATGGGAAATGACTGCCTAGGAAGTAGTGTTGCAGAAAGGAATCTTGGGGTCATAGTGCACTACAAGTTAAAGATGAGTCAACAATGCATTGTGGTTGCAAAATAAAACACATAACTCTCCCCCCCCCATGCATAATTCTCAGATGTGTTAAAAGGAGTGTTATAAGTAATTCCTGTAACAGCAACAAAGGGTCCTGTGGCACCTTATAGACTAACAGAAAAGTTTTGAGCATGAGCTTTCGTGAGCACAGACTCACTTCATCAGATGCTGGTCTTGGAAATCTGCAGGGCCAGGTATAAATCAGCCAGAGCAAGGGTGGGGTTAACAAGGTTAGCTCAGTCAGCAAGGGTGAAGTAATTCATCCGCTCTACTCCGGGCTGCTTAGGATTCAACTGGAGTACTGTGAGCAGTTCTGAGTACAACACTTCAGGAAAAATGTGGACAAATTGAAGAAGGTCCGGAGAAAAAAGAAAGGAAAGAAAAAGGGTTAAAGGTCTAGAAAACATGACCTATGAGGGATGATTCAAAGAACTGGGATTGTTTAGTCTGGAAAAGAGAAGACTGAGATGGGACATGATAACAGCTTTCAATATCTAAAAGACTGGTAAAAGGAGGAGGGAGAAAAATAGTCTCTTTATCTTGTGATGACAGGACAATCAGCAACAGGCTTAAACTGCAGCAAGGGAGGGTGAAGTTGGACATTAGAAAAAACGTCCTAATGGTCAGGGTGGTTAAACACTGGAATAAGTTGCCTAGGGAGCTGTGGAATCTCCATTATTGGAGATTTTTAAGAGCTGGTTGGACAAAAATCTGTCACGGATGGTGTTTGGTCCTCCCAGGACCACAGGGGAAGGAACTCGATGACCTCTTGAGGTGCCTTCCAGTTCTATGATTATAGGTTTTTTTTCCCCACTTGGAAAGACAGATTGTTGTTAAGAAATATTTCAAAAACCTGCAAACTTCTCACAGGCAAAAATCCAGCCTTGTATGAACACCTGGAAAAAGTGAAGTCCTTCCCCAGTCACTTTGGTGCTAAAAAGGGGCCAGCTTGGCAAAAATCAGAACCATCCTTTTTCCTTATCACTTTGATTCAAAATGAAGACCAACTTGGCAAAAAAAATTGAGCTGAGTGAAATTGTCCAAATTTTAATAATCCCTTCAAATTTCAACAGGAGAAAAAAAAATCACTGTATGACTTCTTGATTTAAATTGGTCCTAGCAAACAGTGTTGTGAAACCATGGCATTTCCGGGGTGTGGGCCAATCCGCAAGAAAACTGGGCTTTTAACAACTTTTCCTTCTTGTGTGTGCAAAGCCTCGCCCCAAAGCTGCGACAGTTTTTCCGTGCGGCTGAGTCTGCAGGTTGTGGCGGAAGCATTTTGCATGCCTCGAAGCTCCAGAAAGGGGACACCAAACTGCAAAACAACGAGCACCCCTGTGGATACAGCAGGTGAGCTCCCTATGATGGGGGAAGGAAGATCTTTTAAGTCAAGCCCTCTTGAACTCTGCTGCAATTTCAGAGTGCACTCCACATGCATGACAGCCAGAAGGACATTTTGTCAGGCTGAAAGAGACTATTACAAGGCAGAAAAGATGCAGCTTTCACAAGCCACTGCGGACTATTGCTCCAGTTGCGTCTGGTGGGATGGAAATAAAATCAAAAGACCCTTTGCCTCCCTCCTTTCTGACACTCATTCCCAGCGCGGCTGGAATAATTCTCCTTGCCTGCAGCGCCACCTGCTGGCAGGGCCTGCCTGGGGACGCCTTTGTTTCGGTCCGGGATTTTGGTTGAGCAGTGATGGCGAGATTTGGATGGGGACAGGCTGTCTGTCTTGCCAGCGTCTGTCGCAGCAGCAGTGGGGGCCCGGGGAGATGCTCAGCCAGCAGCAGATCTTCAGAAAGAGACACTCCACAGGAAAGAGACCCAAAAATTACCTTCCTGGGGGAGCTGCTGGGCATGAGAGGTTGGGTCTTTGCCCATAAAAGCTAATGCTCCGAAATATCTGTTAGTCTATAAGGTGCCACAGGACTTCATGTTACATAAGAACATAAGAACGGCCATACTGGGTCAGACCAAGGTCCATCTAGCCCAGTATCCTGTCTGCCGACAGTAGCCAATGCCTTGTGCCCCAGAGGAGGTGAACCAAAGACAATGATCAAGCGATTTGTCTCCTGCCAGCAAAAGGCTAGGGGCACCATACCTTACCTCTTGCTAATAGCCATCCATGGACCTAACCTCCAAACATTTATCAAGCTCTTTTTTAAACTCTGTTAGAGTCCTGGTCTTCACAGTGTCCTCTGGTAAGGAGTTCCACAGGTTGACTGTGTGCTGTGTGAAGAAAAACTTTCTTTTGTTAGTTTTATTGCTTGTTATTATCTTATCTCTGTGTGTGCTCAGCTGTTATAGTGAGAGGGCCATATAGTAACCTCTGGAAAGGTTGCATAGTCCTCTGGGCAGGGCAGTGATCTGGTGATTAGAGCACCCAGGGTCTAATCCTGGCTCTGCCACTGTCCTGCCGTGAGACAGTGGTCACATCCCACCATCTGCCTGTGCCTTGGTTTCCCCTCCCATTCATTGCCTGACCTGGTTATTCAGCCTGTTTGTAAGCTCTTTCGGACAGGGACTGTCTCTTGCCATGTGTGTGGTATAGGAGGGCCCATCTCTTAGTTGTTGTTTCTAAGGGCTACCAAATAATAATGGTAAAGTACTGTCTGAAGCAGAGTTGAACGACAGTTGTGGTTTTCACAGCTCTCCAGATGAATCCACTGGTGACTTCCACGCCATCCAGCAAAGCCACGCTTGGGAACAAATGTTTTGGGTCTGGGCCTTTGTAGTTGATTCTGAAATATTTCTGAGCTATTGGCTGAAGAAGAGATGTCCGTTCCCAGGGCTGATTCCTTACCATTGTGTGAAGCTCAGCTTGACAGGTCCAAACTGGGACATTCAGGATGGCAAAGGTAGGGGGAGACAGTCATGTAACCGCTCTGTTCTTTTGTTTTTCTGTGTTATAGGAGTGTCTGAAGGCTGTCACTATTTGTGTTATAGGCTCTAAGTAAGAGCCACGCCCCACTGTGCCAGGCAAGTGTGAGAGAAAGAGTCCTTGCCCCAGGCAAGGCAGACAAAGGAAGTGGGGATAGTGGCTCAGAGAGGTGAAGTGACTTGACCAAGGTCACAGATCAGGGCATTGGCAGAGCCAGGAACAGAAGTCTCTCGAGTCTCAGTCCAGTGGCTAGTCACTAGGCCATGCTTCCTCTGCTGTTGAATTTTCCCCAGGTCAAATTCCTTGGCTCTTTGCTTCAAAGGTTTTGGGCATGTTTGGATCTAGTTTTCACTGCACTGAACTGTGGGGCCTGGGTCCTTGAATTCCACTATTTCTTCTGAGCGTTTCCCATTGGACATGCTGAAGGAGCGGGAACACTTGACCAGCTCTCCCAACATTGACTTATCTTCATTGATGCTTAGGACTCTCCCTTTTGAATACACCCTGAATCATGAATCCCTCCTCCCAGCCTCAGGCAGTTTGACTCTGATGGATACAACAGGTCAGTGTCGGAGCTCAGAACGGAACCCAGGAGTCCTGGCAGTGTCAGAGAAAAGCCATCCAGAAAAGCCTCCCGAGGTGGATGGCTCCGGCTCCAGATAGGCTGTAGGCGACCCAGAAAGAACTCTGGGCCTTGTTGCGTCTCAAAGCTCATGGCATGAACAAATGATCATGAAGACTGAGGTCAATTCTGAATGTCCCAGCTGAACCCCTTTAGGATGGTATAAACCCACCTATGGAAAATTGGTCCTGCTTTAATCCCAGGCTTCAAACCAGATTCTCCTCTGACTTGCACTAGTGTTTATGCCATGGGATGCTATTGGTATCAACAGAGTTCTTCTTGAGTTAGGCCTGGGTTCAGCAAAGAACTTTAGCATGTTCTTAGCAGGACAGGGCAGGGTTCTAAGATGTTATGCAGAATCTTCTTCCTGGATGGCAGACTGGTGTCTCTCATGTGCACACTCATGGTCCCCGCGATCACCAGATTCAGGGTCAGGAAGGAATCTTCCTCTAGGTCAGACTGGCAGGTACCATGGAGATTTTTAATCTTCCTCTGCAGTCTGGTGCATGCATCACCTGTTGAGGTCATCTGTGTATGTTTCACTTAATCCGGTCCACTACCATTGCAGGGGTGTTGGTCTTTCCTGTTTTGCCCATGGCACACTGTTTAGCTTCCAGAGGTCTGAAATGCTGTAGTGCAACTCAAGTCTTTGGGGTAAATACTGAGGTACCTGCATGAAACATAATGGACTGTGATATACAGAAGATCAGGTTGGATGGTCCAATGGTTCCTTTTGGACTTAAATTCTATGAAACTTTACAATCATATTTCAACTCCATCCATTTCAGTGGGACTTCGGTCCCTGCTGAAAGGTGTCATTCAGCAGCGATGGACATAAACCCAGGTTTTCATGGGTCTTCAAACTGATGTCAGTGCCAGGCCCCTTTATCCTGCCGAAACATCATTGTGCAATGTGCCTCCAGCAAACACACAAACATCAAAGCTGGAGAGGTCACGAGTAAGACTTAATTTCGGCTTCAGAGTTGGCCAAGTCGCGTCTGACAAGCCAATACACAGTCACAGCTCTGCAGCAAACATGGCAGCCGGCTGGCACGAAGGTCTCAAGTAGCCACAGGGAACCCCAAAGGAGGCTGTGCTCATGCATTGCCTCCTTTCTGCCATCACTCACCCGAGCTGCAAGGAGGTAGCTCCTTTTAGTCTTTCCTCACCAGGTCAGTCTCCTCTATTGCTCAGCTCATGCTGTATGCTTTTCTCGGGGTGCCCTGCACTTTCTAGTAACACAGTGCCGCGAAATAGCTGTGTCTCTGTGGCACAGTCCCCAGGGACAAAGCCGGCTTGAAATTCAGACTGACTTAAGGATGTTGGAAGGAGCAACATCACTTGAGGCCTTTCACCTGAGACTGGATTTCTCTTGAAGTGCTGCAGCTCCAACAGCCTCATTATGGCCTGTATTGGGATGGTTCTCAGCTCTGTGCCACACTGGAGGTCAGACTAGCTGATCAGAATTTTCCCCTCTGGCCTTAAACTTTATGGTAGGTAAAGGCTGAAGAGCTTGGCTCCAGCCAGGAGATTTAGAACAAAGGGTTTTGTAACACTCTTGCCATCCTCTCACACACCCCAGGTTCAGCTTCTAGACAAGTTTGCCACCTCCCGCCTGTGTCTTTGATTACCCCCATGGCTCACGCAGAGGAGACTCACTGTCATAGCAAATCCATCCAGGATGATGTCGTCTCAAGGCAGAGCCCTCCCCATGCAAACCAGTCCAGAAAACCTACCATAGGTGCCACCACTCGAGTGGGCCAGAGCGCTGCAGTGTAGACAAGCCCTGAGACACCGGAGATTCAGGAAAAGGCAGGGTTTCCTGTGGTGGACCTGGAGGAGGAGTGAGGCCATGGGGCCTCTACAGATGCTCCAGAGACCCAGGCATCATCAGTTTTGAGATCCCACTCTCATCCCAGCATTTTCCTTGAAAACCTCTGCCAGGGCAGCCTCAGTTCCTCACCAATATTAGTCCCATCTGCAACACCATCATCAGGAGAGGGGCAGAAAAAACAGTGCCAAGCTAGAGAGCCAGAGTACGCCCACACGGGCAATGCTGCCTGCAGAGTTGGTCAAATAGGCAATATTAGAAACAGACGAGGGCAGATCATGACAGCAAACATGATTAGAGGTATGGAGCAGCTTCCATAGGAGGAGCGATAAAAAAAGACTGGGGTTTTTCAGCTTGGATGAGAGATGACAAAGTGGGGATGAGACAGAGGGCTGTAGGGGAGAAGGTGAATAAGGAAGCGTTATTGACTCCTTCCCATCACACAAGAGCCAGGGGTCACCCGATGAAAGGAACGGGCAGCAGGTTTCAAACAAACCCAAGGGAGTAGTTCTGCACACAAGGTGCAGTCAGCCTGTGGAATGTGCTGGCAGGGAGGGTTGTGACAGCTGTAAAACCAGGATCCAAAGACCTGGGTAAGTTCCTGGTGGACAGATCCATCAATGGCTATTAGCCAAGATGGGCAGGGAAGCAAGCTCCAGCTGCGGATGAACCTATACGTCTGCCAGCAACAGGGGATGGATCTGGGACCCCGGGATTGGCCACCATCGGCAGTGAGGACACCGGGCTAGGTGCATCGTTGCTTGTTGTGTTCACTGGGTCACAGCAGCACTTAACCGAGCCGCTCCTCAGCCTCGCTCTCCCAACAAGGAGCACATACCTTCCCACCGCGGCTTCCAAATCCCGGATCCCAAAGGTACGTACGGCCTGAGGTGGAGGGAGAGAGTTAGGCAACTGGAATTGCAAATGAGGAGAATTCTTGGCAGCGACAAGCAACACAAGTTGGCAAGAAGAGAGGGGTGGGCCAGAAAGGGGAGTGGGCTGGGACTGTGGATAAGTCCCAGCTGCAGAAGCTGCTCAGATCTGAGGCTTGCTGTATGCTAGGCAGATAACTCGGTTGCAGGTACGTAATTCCAGCCATGGCAATTGTGTAGCTAGCATTGACTTATCTGCAATTGACTTATCTGGCCATCTCACTGAGGAAGGTCAGTGGGAGAAAGACTTCTCATTATTCCTTGTGATAGCAAGGCACCCGGGGTCAACTGCTGACCCCAGCTAGTTCTGCCACGTGTGCAGCATCGAACCCTGGAAGATCGACCCTGAGCAGGTCGACCTTCCGAGTAATGTAGACATGGCCTCAGATGAGCAGTGAAAGGGGAAGGTTTAGACCCTTGCTAGCTTTTTGGCATTTGACATGTCTTGCAACTTGATTTTATGGGCACCTCTCAATAATTAAAAACAACAAGAAGTCCTGTGGCACCTTAGAGACTAACAGATATTTTGGAGCATAAGCTTTCGTGGGCAAAGACCCGTTTCATCAGAAAGCTTATGCTCCAAAATATCTGTTAATCTATAAGGTGCCACAGAATTTCTTGCTGTTGTGAAGATACAGACTTACTTGGCGACCTCTCCGATACTTCTCAATAATTAGTGCATTTGCACAGAAAAGCATTTGTTAAATTAAAAAAAAAATTCAAATCCTGTCTCCTTCTTTTGGTGCCTTATTTTATTTTCACGTGTTGTCATTTTTTATTTTTATTACAGCTAGGGGCTGCAAAAGCTGGACGTGGCCTGGGACACTCTGGACCTCTCAGAGGGCCTGCCGATCACCCTCGGGAACAATGCGCGCTAGCAAACAAAAGCCACTGAGGCAGGGAGATGGGCGAGTGTGGGGGACGTGTGGATAATCAGTTTCCTGGAAACTTTGTTCCTTCCAGACCAATCAGCATGCTGGGACTACCCACACCACTAGACACACAGTGGCTACGTCTACACGTGCACCCAACTTCGAAATAGCTTATTTCGATGTAGCAACATCGAAATAGGCTATTTCGATGAATAACGTCTACACGTCCTCCAGGGCTGGCAACGTCGATGTTCAACTTCGACGTTGCTCAGCCCAACATCGAAATAGGCACAGCGAGGGAACGTCTACACGGCAAAGTAGCACACATCGAAATAAGGGAGCCAGGCACAGCTGCAGACAGGGTCACGGGGCGGACTCAACAGCAAGCCGCTCCCTTAAAGGGCCCCTCCCAGACACACTTTCATTAAACAGTGCAAGATACACAGAGCCAACAACTAGTTGCAGACCCTGTATATGCAGCACGGACCCCCAGCTGCAGCAGCAGCAGCCAGAAGCCCTGGGCTAAGGGCTGCTGCCCACGGTGACCACAGAGCCCCGCAAGGGCTGGAGAGAGAGTATCTCTCAACCCCCCAGCTGATGGCCGCCATGGAGGACCCCGCTATTTCGATGTTGCGGGACGCGGATCGTCTACACGTCCCTACTTCGATGTTGAACGTCGAAGTAGGGCGCTATTCCCATCCGCTCATGGGGTTAGCGACTTCGACGTCTCGCCGCCTAACGTCGATTTCAACTTCGAAATAGCGCCCAACACGTGTAGACGTGACGGGCGCTATTTCGAAGTTACTGCCGCTACTTCGAAGTAGCGTGCACGTGTAGACGCAGCCAGTGTGTTTGGAGAGAGAATGCTGCTTATGTCTCCATAGTCGGTTTTGTTTCCTAAGACCCCAGTGTGATTGAAACCACTCAGAGGGTTTCCTTTTGGGGTGTAAACATTACCCCTGCAGCCAGCCAGAGTTGCAGGTCCACATTTGCAACCCTGGGGCTAGTGCATGGAGAGTAGGCAGTGAGTGGGGTTAGAAACAGGGGAGTGAAACTGATCAGATCCCTTTCACAGCCATCTGATAATGACTTTGTTGATGTAGACAATGAAGAGGGTGGTGTGTCATGAGGGGTGGTGATAGGGTTGTTTTATTGTGAGGTGGGTAATAGTTCCAGAAACATACAAGTGACTTAGGAGCCTATATCTCAGGGAGGTCTCTGGGACTAAGTACCCTGCAGACACTTTTTAAAGCTTTACCCTGGATATTCTTCTACCTCCCCAACAATCTGTCTTCTCAGACCTGCACAGAAAGACCTTGTGCCTGCAGTGAGCCCCATTGATTTCAAGCTGCTCCTGCAGGGACCTAACTGCTGGGATAGGTCCTTAGACTGCAAACTCTTTGGAGTCCGGAGTGGGCTGCCTCATGTGTGTACGGCCAGCATTTGCTAGAAGGCCCATATCAGTAGCTATCAAGGGCTACGTCTACACGTGAAGCCAACATCGAAATAGCTTATTTCGATGTAGCGACATCGAAATAGGCTATTTCGATGAATAACGTCTACACATCCTCCAGGGCTGGCAACGTCGATGTTCAACTTCGACGTTGCGCGGCACCACATCGAAATAGGCGCTGCGAGGGAACATCTACACGCCAAAGTAGCACACATCGAAATAAGGGTGCCAGGCACAGCTGCAGACAGGGTCACAGGGCGGACTCAACAGCAAGCCGCTCCCTTAAAGGGCCTCTCCCAGACACAGTTGCACTAAACAACACAAGATCCACAGAGCCAACAACTGGTTGCAGACCCTGTGCCTGCAGCATGGATCCCCAGCTGCAGCAGCAGCATCCAGAAGCCCTGGGCTAAGGGCTGCTGCCCACGGTGACCATAGAGCCCCGCAGGGGCTGGAGAGAGAGCATCTCTCAACCCCCCAGCTGATGGCCGCCATGGAGGACCCGGCAATTTCGACGTTGCGGGATGTGGATCGTCTACACAGTCCCTACTTCGACGTTGAACGTCGAAGTAGGGCGCTATTCCGATCCCCTCATGGGGTTAGCGACTTCGACGTCTCACCGCCTAACGTCGAAGTTAACTTCAAAATAGCGCCTGACGCGTGTAGCCGCGACGGGCGCTATTTCGAAGTTAGTGCCGCTACTTCGAAGTAGCGTGCACGTGTAGACACGGCTAAGCTGTGCTAAACAAGCGCTAGTGAGCAGAGTCAGTGAGTGATGGGGAAATGAGTTGCATGTCTCTGGGCATTTCGTACCTGCCAGGCAGATGCTGGAGAAAAGGAGCTATGGGAAGCAGCCTGAGGTCCCAGCATAGATGATATTCACAGTAAAAGTTGGGGTAGAGGGATTAAGAATAAAATTTGGCAAGCTGAGAGCCAGCAGGCCTTTAGCTCATGTGGTGGTACACAAGGGTTTAGCCCCTCTAGGTTCAGGTTCGTTCCCTCCTGCCAACAGCCTGGGTTCATCAGCCTTACATCTGTGATGCAGAGCAGCAAACACACAATGGGGGGCCGGTAAGTTATTATTGCCATTAATTGTGTACATAACAAAAGGAATGCCAAATACAGACTCGGTACCGATTATTCAAGCCACAAGGCACTGCTTGTCCTGCAGTTGCAGAGTGAAGGTGGTGCCCACGCAGCCAAGCCAACACCTGTCATGGGGTTCCCAGTTGCTTCCCCACTATTTCTAGCAGCTCCACAAGCAGGGCCCTTAGAGATGTCAGCGTGGTCACGCAGTTCAGAGGAACCTACCGCACCTCATTGCTGGCATGAGCCAATACGCAAATATTCCAGCTCCATTCTTCTATGAGGCAAGGCTGGTGATGGGGTCGGGGCGTTGGGGGCAGGGGCGGGAATGCAGAAGACTCATGAGCCAGTCTCCTGGGCCTGATCCTGATCTCCTGTGAATCTGAATCAACCCATGCATGTAAATCCAGACAAAAACAAAGTTTTATAAAAGCAAATTTCAGCCTGCAGGTAGACCTGGTCTGAAATTTTTTGTTGGGTTTTTTCTCAGGGAGGAAATGCCATTTCAGCACAAGTCAAAGTCCCCTGCAGCTCTTCTGAAAATGTCCAGTTTTCTGCTAGGAAGCGCTGAACACAAGATTTCATTTTGCTGAGCTGAGGTTGTAGCCAGGGGGCCAAACTTTTGTTGGACTACATCTCCCATGATGCAACGTGGGCTCACTTCTGGCAGGTCACCATGGGAGATCCGGTCCCTGGGGTCTGGGGGAATCGGGGAAAGCCTGGTCCTCGGCCTAAAGGATGTACAATCGAAGAAACCCGCCACTGCCAAAGTGTAGGTGGAGAGAGATATGTTGTTCTAGAGTCACCGTTTTTAAAATCTGATGCAGTGGGCTTTACCCATGGAAGCTCATTACTTAATATATGAAACAGTTAGCCTTTCAGGTGCTACCAGGCTGCTTGTCTTTTGTAATACTGCAGACTAACAGGGCTGCCTCTCTGAGTCTATGCCTACGGTAAGCCAGGACAATTCACTGCGAACGCCCATGCTGTTCAAAGCTTGGACTCCTCAGCCACATGCGAGTCCACAACCGAGGAGCCTGTGCAAGCTCAAGACGTCATCGTCGGACACGGCGGGCTACCTACGTTGAATGTCTTCACTACCACTTGAATGGCTCTTTCACAAGTTGAATGTTCTGTCAATAGATCTGGCCGGCTGTTGCACTTTTATGTAGATCGTCTCTGGAAGACGCAGAACCACAGAGGAGCAGGGATAGGCAGAGGCAGATGGGTAGGCATTAAGACTCAGTGGTGCCCCAAATTTTCGGTTACCTTACTCAGGTGCATATGCTGTATATGGGTGAGAATGGCCCTGCAGCTCCATTCCCAGCAGCCCAGGCAGAACGGCCTCTTGGAAATGACTGGGAAAAGCCACACCCCAGTGGGAAGCTGGTTCACAGCTTGGTTTTGAGAACATGCCTGCTGCACCATGTGCAGAGCCGGGACGCTGGTTGTGCGGGCCCAAGTCACACAAAGATCTGGTCACCAGATGGTCCTTGCTGTGGTGGAACAGAGTGATCTGGAACTGCCACAGCTGCTAACCGTGGGCTGATCCCTGCGCAGTGGGAATGGCGGGTGCTCAGCTCTTGTGAGGGGGGCACACAGCACTTCACAGGATCGAGCCGTGGGCGGGTGAAGAACCGGGGCACTTAGGAGAGAAGAAAGAGAAGGGGCCTGCTTCTACGAGGTGCTGAGCAGCCATGGCTTCCTGTGGGCCCGAGCCTGAGCTCTTCCCTAACTCAAGCCTGATCCAAAGCCCATAACACTCCATGGACTGACCTGACCTCCATGACCTGACTTCACTGACCGCCACGAGTGCTGGATCGTGCCCTGAGTTCTCAGACCGTGGGACTTGTCCCTGAGCAAGGAGGGAACAAGTCCTCACAATGACAATACCTGGCTCTCATGAAGCACTTGTCAGCCCTAGCTCTCAAATCCCCTCTCAAAAGGGGTCGGCAACCTGAGCCCCATGTCATGGATGGGGAAACTGAGGCGCCCATCATTGGCAGGTGGAATTGAACCAGGGACCTTAGGGGATAAAGCCATGAGCCTCAACCACTTGAGCTAAAAGCCAGCTGCCTCTTGGCTGTGGCAGTACAGCAAACTTCCCTCTCACTTCTCAGGGGTCTCAGTGTCTTTGGGTTACACACAGGTATGGGAAGTGACTCACCTGTGGTCACCTGGCAGCCAAGCCAGGACTAAAGCCAGGTCTAGCGAGAGTCCTTCCCAGCGCTCTCTCCCCTTGGCCCTTGCTGCTTGGCACCCTCCGAATTTAGCCCACTTTGGCAGCCAGGAAACACTTAGCGTAGGAAGGGCTCCGGTGTTTTGCACCTGGCAAACGATCCAGTGCCTGGACTCCAGGAAACACGGAGGTGATGCTGACCCTCAAGCCATGCCCACAAGCTTTACACGGGCCCTGCACCAGCACAGGTCTGGCAGCATGATGGTACCCCGTCTTCGCACCTCGGGGGCCTCGGACAAAAGCAGACTGTTCAGCCAGTTGCTTATTTTTAGGACGAACTGCAAAAAATGGTTAAGAACCAAAACCTGCACAAATCAAGGCGAGAGGCTGTTCCTTCCCAAAGCAGCTGGTGCAGGCCCTGAGAGGCAGGCTTTTGCACAGGACTGGCCGGAGACAGGGAGCACTGACTGTCATGCCACAATAAACCAGCCCTGTCCCGGCTGCTCACTCTTGATTACCACACTGTCTGCCTCTTTGTCTCAGGTTGTCATCTTTGAGCAGCCCAGCCCAGCCTCTTGAACTGGGTGAGACACTCACTGCGCTCCAGGGAGGTATATTATCGCACACCTGTCTACCCTGGGGATAGACAGCTGGTATCCAGTGCAGCCAGAGACGAGAGAGCAGACTAAAAGGGCCCAGAACAGATTAAGTATTAGAATCACCAGGTTGGAAGAGACCGCAGGAGGTCATCAAGTCCAAACCCCTGCTAAAGTCAGGAGCAATCCCAACTAAATCATCCAGCCAGGGCTTTGTCAAGCCAAGACTTAAGAACCTCTAGGGATGGAGATTCCATCACATCCCTAGGTAAGTGCATATGCTTCTTCAAATCAGTTTTTGATCTCACTCTATCCAAATCCTCTGCAATAACCAGTGTCTTCAAAGAAATTCTCTGCATCTTCCCCTCCTGGTAGCCAGAAGAGAGAAAATCCTGGAGCAGACATACAGTTATTCCTCCCTGGCGAAGATTCCCCCTGGGCAAATGAACTTCAGCTAGTTCCTAGAGCAGATGGCCTCATCCTTTCTCTCTCTGAAGAAGCCCTAATGACACCTTGTCCACAAGCTTAATGTAATTTAAACTATCTCCATGCCTGGCCACATGCTTAGGCTGTCCCCTAAGGACGGCTAAAAAGTCACAAGCAGGAAGAAGACAGAGGCTTAAATAACTGCCTGCGCTCCCACCCTGACAGAGTGGAAGGGGCTCTGTATTCAGTGTTGCCTTTCACATGCCGGGCCTGGGCCGGGGCTGCCGTCAGACCAAGCGGGTGATGAAAGGAGTCCAGGGACACCAGCCTGGGTTTGAACTTTTCACCATTTTTTTTTCCTGGAGGGGGAATTTTTCTTGTGGTCTCCAAAAACCCTTCAGGAAATGATTTAGGAGCAAAGAGGATCGGCCTGGCTAATAGGCTGCAGCTGAAGCAACGCTTGTTTACAGTTCTGTCAGTGAAATTGCTTCCCTCGTTTTCATGTGGGTCTGTGTGCTCTCAAGTGTATGTGCGTGCGCACACACACAGAGTTTGTCACCATAAGGACAGCGGGAGAAACAGGACTGGAACAGGACTACAGATAAGTCAATGCCTCAGAGAGCTGTGGGCTGGATGCCTGTGTGAGCTGGCTCACCCACCCCTAAAGCTGCCCTCCCTGGATGAGTGTCTCCTTTGATTCCTGGGTGACCCTGTACTAATAAAGCTGTGTTTGCAGCCAAGCATACAAGAGAGTTTCCTCGTTAACGACCACTGAGCAGAGCCGGCTACGTTGTTCAGAACAAGGCCGCTGAAGAGACCCCTGTCCTCGAGCACAACAAAGCAGCGTGAGCGTGCTGACCCTAAAACAGCACTATGGGGAACCCAACAATACCGATGATCCCCATTTCACTACTGAAAATACCGAGGTCCAGGATCTCTCAACACATCCGTAGCAGAGATGGGAGTCAGAGATATGACTCTTGGCATTTGGCCTAATTCCATGACCATCCTGCCGCTCCCAGCTTCCAGGGGTGAGAAAACGTCATTGTTTTCATCTCCTCCATCTTCAGCATGTGCCTTTCCCCAGGGGATGGATGGTGCCACAGACCAGAGCTCACAACCAGGAAATCAGCAATTTGCTCTTACGCTGCCCTAGGCTTCCCAGAAGCCAGTCGATGTCTTTGTGCCTCAGTTTTCGCTTCTGTGAAAGGGGTATAAATCCACCCATGTTTGTGAGGTGCTGGTGCTAAGCCTCCATGAAAGGCCACAAAACACAACCAGTTAAAGATCAGGAAACAGGTCCCAACATCAAGCAGGCCATCAAAGTCATTCCGGTGGTCAGCTAATCCAGCATGCACAGTGGCTCTGACGTGACCCATGCCTCCCAAAGCTCTGGAAGTGTTACCTATCGGCTGGTGTGTGTGACACGTGATCCTCCCATGAGGTGAGCCTGAAACAGCCCTCAGCTCCCTGAGGCTGTAAGGTCTTTGGGGCAGAGATCACCTGTTAGTCTGTGTAAACATGCTAAGAACCAGGGGACTCACCAGCAAGCCTCTGATACAAACCACCACTGGGAGGATGGCGGCTAAGAAATCTGTAATTCCCTGGGATGCCTCTTCAGTTGCCCTGTAGGACCAACACAGGGCCAGCCTGGAGGGGAAGAGCAACACTGCATTGACGTCCCATGCGTAAAAAAGTGAGCATCCCACCCCAGGAAGAGAATAACCAGCTTGTTTAGCAGCAGCTGCTGCAAAATGAATCACAGACATAGCATCTTGGCCCGCAAAAATGCCATCTGGGTGGACAGCACATGGTGACGTCTAGGCATGCATGCCTGGACGCACCTGAAAAACAGGCTGCTCACTTGCTGCTTGATTATTAAAGTTCCCATACAGTGCACTAATAATAAAACCAAAGATTTAGTTGACAAAGGACAGCGGTTCCACCAGAAACAAGAGAGAGAGGTGGAAACAAATGCTTACAATATGGAACAAAGCAGTAAGCCACAAACTAGAGCCTTCCTTTATTCAAACTTCCTTCTCCTATCCACTAAAGTAGGTCCTCCCCCAAGTTTAGGCTGTTGCAGAGCTAGCTACTTCCCAGGAACAAGGCTCCAATCTTTCATGACATACCTCTAGATGTCCCTTCAGTGACAGGATATCAGATATCTTTCCCCACCCTGTGATATACTGATTCAATCCTTGTTCGCCAACAGAGTGAACCCCCTTCTGCTGTGATGTTATTTTAACCAAGGAGTGTCCATTGTTTCCAGTCGTCCTGGATGACTTTCTGCTGCCTATTCAGGGATTGGTCAAGAACAGACAACTGAGCTGTGCATTAAATCACCGGGGAGGAGATACATAATCATCCTGCCTGAATGGGCCATCACAGAAATGGGATTCCTCTGTCGCTGATTTTTATTCCAAGATCCAAAGGCATGTTTTCAATGTTGTTACAATATTTCTTAGCTATTACCCTACGAACGCATCCTGCAATGCTTAGGAACGTTGCTAACTTACAAGCTTTCAGTATCGATCTCATGTGCTACCCTTCGCGGATAAAGAACATGAAAGGTGTATAGAGGTCGTGAGTTTGCCAGGTCTGAAACAGGGGTTGCTTTAAAAGAATGACGAACACCTTGTCCATTAGTATCAGTGGCCTCTGTCTCTCACTATCTGTTTGCTGTCTAAATACATAGCTGTCCCAGGTGTTGGAGCTGGTCAGGGCTCAAAAGAGAATCCAGATCTCCTGACTCCAAGGCTTATAGGTTTGTAGATTCTGAGGCCAGAAGGGCCATTGTGACCGTCTAATCTCACCTCCTGTACAACACAGGCTAGACACCTGGCCCCCTGCAATGCCTCCTAGAGCAGAGCTCTTAGAAAATCTTCCCATCCTTTATATAAAAATGGGCCAGTGATGGAGACGCCACCACACCACTTGGCACATTGTTCAAATGCTTAATTGCGCTCACTTCTAAAAACGTACACCTAATTTCCATCCCGGGGTTGTCTAGCTTCAACACCTAGTCGTTGGATCTCGTTAGAACTTTCTCCACTCGACTGAAGAGCTTGTTATCCAATATTTGCTCCCCAGGTAGGTACTTATTAACTGACTTCTCCATGACTGATGTGCCTGAAAAGGCTTGGTGAGCTCTGCCCGCCCCGGTTTGGAATCCGAGTTCCCTCGTTGCTTTCAAGGACTGCATATTGGGCATATCCTTCGGCTCCAGCGAGACAGCAGTATTTTCAACCTCTGGAGACTTCAGGCTCACACCAAAGCGTTTGCTACAACCATCCATGACCTTCCGTTTGCTGGTGACTGGGCATTGTTGGCTCATCCGGTCAAAGATGCCCAGGAGCTTTTTGATCACTTTGTTACTTCTGCTCACTGCTTTGGACTCACAGTGAGCTTCAAGAAGGCAGAGGTGATGCCTCAGCCTGTTCAGAAAGAGCCCAGCACTCCAGTGATCACTTCTGCTGGACTCTCCTTAAGGCTGTTGACAAGTTCTGCTGCCTCAGAAACATATCACCCTCTATCATAAACACATATGAGCTGTGTCTACACGTGCACGCTACTTCGAAGTAGTGGCACTAACTTCGAAATAGCGCCCGTCGCGGCTACACGCGTCGGGCGCTATTTCGAAGTTAACTTCGACGTTAGGCGGCGAGACGTCGAAGTCGCTAACCTCATGAGGGGATCGGAATAGCGCCCTACTTCGACGTTCAACGTCGAAGTAGGGACCGTGTAGACGATCCGTGTCCCGCAACGTCGAAATTGCCGGGTCCTCCATGGCGGCCATCAGCTGGGGGGTTGAAAGATGCTCTCTCTACAGCCCCTGCGGGGCTCTATGGTCACCGTGGGCAGCAGCCCTTAGCCCAGGGCTTCTGGCTGCTGCTGCGGCAGCTGGGGATCCATGCTGCAGACACAGGGTCTGCAACCAGTTGTCAGCTCTGTGTATCTTGTGTTGTTTAGTGCAACTGTGTCTGGGAGGGGCCCTTTAAGGGAGCGGCTTGCTGTTGAGTCCGCCCTGTGACCCTGTCTGCAGCTGTGCCTGGCACCCTTATTTCGATGTGTGCTACTTTGGCGTGTAGACGTACCCTCACAGCGCCTATTTCGATGTGGTGCCGCGCAACGTCGAAGTTGAACATCGACGTTGCCAGCCCTGGAGGACGTGTAGACGTTATTGATCGAAATAGCCTATTTCGATGTCGCTACATCGAAATAAGCTATTTCGATGTTGGCTTCATGTGTAGACGTAGCCATGATGACGTATCTGCTAAATTAGCCATAGCTATAGCCAGCGCTGCCTTCGGAAGATGGACCAAATACCTATGGAATGAGGTATTAAAGGTATTAAACTCCATGCCAAGGTAGCAGTTTATAAGGCAGTTGTCCTGAATATCCTCCTGTATGGCTAGGAGTCCTGGACAATGTATCACCACCATGTTTGGCAACTAGATTGCCCACAGGAATTGGTGGGACAAAATTCCCAACACGGCAGTTCTTAAGCTGTGTGGTGTCATGGGCATGGAAACAATGCTTGTGAAAAATAGTTCCTCTGGCTTGGTCATGTTCTGAGGATGGATGATACAGAGCTACCAGAAATGGTCTCCTATGGCCAGCTTGCTCATGGTAAATGCTCCATTGGTGGTCAGTATAACTGCTATAAAAACGCCAACATGAAGTGACATGGCATATCTTCCAGTGAGCTTGAAACTGTTGTTCAGGACAGACTGATCTGGTGGCAAACTATTGTACAGGCTCTCAAATGCTTCGAGAGTCAGTGTATCCAGGCATTACAGAAAAAGTGTAGGATCTGAAAAGAATCTACCATGCCTGCAGTTGGTGGATTTTTATGTGACATCTGTGATCAGCTCTGCTGATCAAGGACTGGTTTAGTCGCTCATCAATGGCATCACAGAAGATGAGATCCATCAATCGATGGCCCAATCCACTTACACATATTGACTGCGATCAAGTCACCCCCTTCACCTTCTCTCTCCTAAGATAAACAGACCGAGCTCCTTGAGGGTAATAGTGCTATAAGACATGTTTTCCAGTACCTAAGGCATTCTTGTGGCTCTTCTTTGAATTTTGTCCAATTTCTCAGCATCATCCTTGAACTGTGGGCACCAGAACTGGACATAGGATGCCAGCAGTGGTCACACTTGTTACAAGCACAGATGTAAAATGAACTCTTTGTTCCTGCTGAAGATACTCCTCTTTATGCATCCCAGGACTGCATTAGCCCTTTTGGCACAATGTCACACAGGGAGCTCATATTCAACTGATTCTCCACCATCAATCCCAGACCTTTTTCAGCATCCTCTGTTGCTGTCAGCGTGCCCAACATTCATTGTTCCTTGACTTAAACCCTTGTACTCTGGGTGGAGCACAGGTCACTTACAAGTCTCCTCCACCTCACTCTGTCTTGGGGCAAAACACCTAGCTGGCTCCAGGAGTACCCCAGTTGTTGTCCTTCAATCTCAGTATGTCTTCTCCACATTGTCCGAGGTCTTCCCTCTTTTGTGTTTTCCTTGCAGAATCCGCCTGAGAGCTTGATGGACTGTGCTGGATAATCATCTGTAGGGTAAAACAAACCTGTCTAATGACGGTCCAATCGATAATGTTTTTCTGAGAGTGTGTCCTAGCCACCCCTACCTTCCTTCTCTTGATTTCAATGTCAGTTGGTTCTTGTCCTGCTCTGTGCCAAAGCTCCTCATTTTTGATGAAGTTTTGCCATTGGATGTGAAGGACATGTACCTCAGGCATCTGTTTATTAGTGTCTGTAGCTTGTGATTTGAAGATTTTCTAGTACACCAGGTCTCGCATCCATACAAGAGCGCACTCTTCACATTTTCATTGAAGATCTGCAGCTTCATCTTCACAGATATTATTTGTGAATGCCATATGGGATGAAAAACAACAAGAAGTCCTGTGGCACCTTATAGACTAATGGTTATTTTGGAGCATAGGTTTTTGTGCGCTTCATGAAAGCTTATGCTCCAAAATATCTGTTAAGCTGTGTCTACACGTGCACGCTACTTCGAAGTAGCGGCACTAACTTCGAAATAGCACCCGTCGCGGCTACACGCGTCGGGCGCTATTTCGAACTTAACTTCGACGTTAGGCGGCGAGACGTCGAAGTCGCTAACCTCATGAGGGGATCGGAATAGCGCCCTACTTCGACGTTTAACGTCGAAGTAGGGACCGTGTAGACGATCCGCGTCCCGCAACGTCGAAATTGCCGGGTCCTCCATGGCGGCCATCAGCTGGGGGGTTGAGAGATGCTCTCTCTCCAGCCCCTGCGGGGCTCTATGGTCACCGTGGGCAGCAGCCCTTAGCCCAGGGCTTCTGGCTGCTGCTGCGGCAGCTGGGGATCCATGCTGCAGGCACAGGGTCTGCAACCAGTTGTCGGCTCTGTGTATCTTGTGTTGTTTAGTGCAACTGTGTCTGGGAGGGGCCCTTTAAGGGAGCGGCTTGTTGTTGAGTCCGCCCTGTGACCCTGTCTGCAGCTGTGCCTGGCACCCTTATTTCGATGTGTGCTACTTTGGCGTGTAGACGTACCCTCGCAGCGCCTATTTCGATGTGGTGCCGCGCAACGTCGAAGTTGAACATCGATGTTGCCAGCCCTGGAGGACGTGTAGACGTTATTCATCGAAATAGCCTATTTCGATGTTGGCTTCATGTGTAGACGTAGCCTTAGTCTATAAGGTGCCACAGGACTTCTTGTTGTTCTCGAAGATACAGATTAACACAGCTACCTCTCTGATATATGGGACAAAGAGTCTTGAATGCAGTTGTTGCTTTCCCTATCCTGACCCAAATATCATTGTCTGTTCTTCTGTCTCTGCCCATTAGGTGAACTGCTCTACATCTTCCAGGTCATCCCCTCCAAGTGTGATGTTGTTGTTGGAATGATTGATCCTCATTGTCTTTGTCTTTCCCTTGTTGATGCTCAGTCCAGTCACTGAGGCAGTGTTGTCTTGAGTCGTGACCCTTTCTTCCATGCTTTCATGTCGGTAGGAAAGGAGGGCGACATTGTCAGCAAAATCAATGTCCTTTGGCTGTTTGAAAAATGTGCACTGAATGCCCTGTTGATAGTCATCTCTCGTCCTGCTCATAATCCAGTCCTTTGTGATCAAGAACAGGAAAGGTGCCAATAGGCATCCTTGTCACACTCCTGACAGTATGCTGAAGGACTCTGTCAGGACACCATTCCTAGATGTACACATTTACGCTCTGCCATATTAAAACACATATGGCTTCCTCTCACCTTGCTCTGCAATCATTCCAGATCACTCTGTGTAAGTGACCTGTTCTGTGCCTTATCACTCCCCCAGTTTTTTGTGTCATCTGCAGACTACCTCAGTGATGGGTTGATGTTTCCTTGCTGGTCATTTTATTCCCGGAAGAATTTCACTCCCATCCCTACCCATAAAATCCTGCTGCAATGGGTGAATGGCGACAGGGACAGGTGAACAATCACTAGGAGTCCCTAGCCATAGAGCAATACACAGGCTGTGACAGCAAAACGGTTGGCATGTGCCCTTGGACTGGGATGGAGACCATTTGCTGCTCCTTCTACACTGACCTTGATAAACGTTTGTCATCCATTCAGAAAACAGATCAGATAATCCTCTTAAGAGACTTTAATGCAAGAGTTGGCCACTATGCTAATGTACGTTGTGCCACCACTGGGAGAGAAAGCGTGGGCAAGACCCACTCCAATGGCATCCTTCTGTTTAACAAACGTGTAGAGCATGGCCGCGTGATCACAAACACAATCTTCAGACAAAGCAACAAGCACAAAACAATTTGGTGAAAGGAGCTAAGAGATATGCAAATCTCCCATGTCATGGTGTCAGTCGTGTCCATCAGGATTGTGCCAAAACCTAGAACACAGTCCAAGTCACGCTGATGGCAATATAACATCCAAAGACTTCAGTACTCAGAGCACCAAACACTCCTTAGTGAAAAACTGAGCATATGCATATCTAGGAATGACAACACAGGTGTCAAGGAAGACTGGAAAACCCTAGAACAGATCGTCCATGAGGCTTGCGAGAAATCTATTGGCCTTGCCACTTGCCACAATCAGGACTCATTTGACAATGATGACATTGAGATTACAGCCCTTTTGGGCCAGAAGAGAAAAGCTTTCTCAGACCAGCAAAACTAACCGCTATCTAGTCAGAAGCAGAGCTCTTTCTATCTGCAAAAAGCTGATGTTCGAAGGAGGATCTGAGAAATCCAAAACAAATGGTGGGAAGACAAAGCAAAAAATATCCAAACATTTGCTGACAGATATAATATACAGAGCTCTTTTTTGGATGAGACTAGGACCCTGTATGCACCAAGCTCATCTGGCTCACACTGCTGAGCTCTGATTCTTGAAGATAACAAATCCACCAAAGGGCTGTAGAAAGAACACTACCAAACACATCTAAATCAAGACACTACTGTGACAGATGAGTATCAGAGAGGTAGCCATGTTAGTCTGTATCCACAAAAACAACAAGAAGTCCTGTGGCACCTTATAGACTAACAGATTTTTTGGAGCATAAGCTTTTGTGGGCAAAGACCCACTTCATCAGACACATTGTCCTTCCAAAGAAAGGAACAGCCATTTTTGAGGACACCCACCTTGCCCTGGTCACAGAAAAGCAACATGAAAGAAAGGACAGACAACAGTCATGTAGCAAGTGTGGTCAAGCTTGTCTTCCAATGGCACCCACAACATCTGCCAACAAGTCTGTGGCTCAAGCAGACTCCTCAGTCACCAATGACCCATGAAAAATAACACTTGCAGAAGAGATTGCCCTTGAATCAAGGGATCACCACTGGCAATAATATAAATGTAAAGTAAAAGTCCAAGAATGGATCCGTGCAGGACCCCAGTGGACACACTGCCTTCCACGACTCCCCTTGTTACAGCTGCACTTGGAGATCTACCAGTTAGCCAGTTTTTAAACCACTGAATGTCTGCCATGTCATGCAGCAATAAGTCCAGCACCTCTCTGAAGTCCATGTAAAGTACGGGTATCAACTCTCTAATCTGGAATGCTCTCCAGCAAGATCCGTAATCCAGCATGATTTTAGTTAGCCGGACAACCACTTATCATGGGTGTGGCCAAGTTTCCCATGGTCCCATAAAATTTCTTTACAGCTGCGAGTCTTGGCTCTTAGTGTTCTGTGCTGTTATTTAGCTCTAATTTATCCCTAAATGTAGTAGGTGTGCACTCAAATGAAGATCTGCAAACATGCCTTAATTGCTTCTCGGAAGCTTACCAAAGCCTAGGGCTAACTCTGAACTTTGGCAGAACAAAAGTTGTCCACCAGGCAGTCCATGGTCAATCGGTGGAAATGTTGAGAATGTGCTAGACAATATTAACCTCCTGTGGTTCTGCAAATTCTCTTGTCCGGTGCTGGTCAGGTCCCAAATGTGCCAGACAAGAGAAGTTCAACTTGTACATAAATGCTAATGCCTTTATCAACCAAATGTATAATCTGAGCAAAAAAAGACATCATATTAGTCTGACAGAATCTACTTTCCATCAGTCCAGCCCAGAGCTCTGTCTGCTCATGCAGGTGGTGTCACCTTACAGCTAAGCAATGGTGTGCACAGGATCATTCCTCAGAGGTGGGCATGTGGTGGGCCCCTTTCTGCTCACTCTGAGTCCAGCTGTCATCACCTAATCTAGCTTTGCAGAGTCAGAGCTCTAAGCCATCTTCTCATAGCCACACTAGATCAGAACAGGGATCCATTTAGCTCAGTAGCACATCTCTGATAGCACAAAAGCAAGAAATCCTGCCACAGGCGGCTATAGGACTACCTGACTTCAGGGGAGTTTTTCTAACTCCCACTTGGTAGAAGGTCTCTCAGAAGCAGCCCATCTCTCTACCCAGCAGCCTATCCTTTCTTGGGAAAGTCACAGCAGACCTGGTTCCTGAGCAGGAATGGGGAGGAGAAGGAGGGTGGTGTGCCCTGAGGAGATGGGAGTGAGAGAAGAGGGCAGAGGGAGCACAGGAAGGGGACAATGCAGGAAGGAACTCAAGTCAGGTTGGCATAATTCAGGAGCGCTTCAAAACAGAGAAGGAAGTAGGAGCCAGGAGGGACATTTCTTCTGCATATGCTGTTTGCGAGGCCATTATGGGATACCATAGACTCAGAAAAGATGAGGGCTGGCAGAGACCTCTGAACAACCCCCTGCTCAAAGCAGGCCAACCCCTGCTAAATCATCCCAGCCAGGGCTTTGTCAAGCCAGGCCTTAGAAACCATCAAGGCTGGTGATTCTACCCACCTCTCTAGATAACTTATTCCAATGCTTCACCACCCTCCTGGGGAAACTGATTTTCCTAATGTCCAGCCTACACCTCCACCAGTGCAACTTCAGACCGTTGCTCCTCATTCAGTCATCTGTCGCCATGGAGAACAGCCTCCCTCCATCCTCTTTGGAACCCCCGCCCCCTGCTTTCAGGGAATTGAAGGCTGCTCTCAGATCCCACCTCATACGCAGTTCCCTCAGCCTCTCCTCATAAATCACAATGTCCATCTTGAAGAAGAATGTGGACAAGCTGGTAAAGATGCTGAAAAGAGCTAGGGGGAGAGGTTTCTGGGAAATCTGGCTAAAGACACTCCATCTATTTCACTTCCAAAGAAGCAGAAGAGGAAGCTGAATGACAGCCTACCAGCCGCTCTGTGGGGAAGAGATTTCTGGCAGCTGGCTGGTCTTAGAATCTAGCTGAAACAGATCCAGTGCCTGCAAGCTGAAGCTGAGACAAATTCTGACTAGAAATAAAGCTCTCGTTTTTAGCAATGAGGAACCACTGGAGTGGCATCGGTGTAGCTCACACACCTGGAATGACAACACAAGTCTCTCGAAAAGGTATGCATCAGATTCAGAAGCAACTGTGGGCTGGATGCAGGAATTCTCTGGTGAAGATGTTTGATCTGGGTGACACAAGAGTCAGATGAGCTGAGGGAAATGGTCCCTTCGGGTCTGAATATACAAAACTATAATCTCCCCAGAGCCCCAGTTTAACAAGGGCAGGGGCCAACATCTTGAATAGGGGAACCACTTCTGTGAGCTCGATTTCCCTCCCCACCCGGCACCAGCCACTTCATAATTTCATTTAGGGTTTAGCAGGGGACAGAGTGGCTTAGAGCATTAGGAATGGGAAACTCAGAATCTTCCTGCTTTGCGTCACTAGGGCTACGTCTACACGTGCACCCAACTTCGAAATAGCTTATTTCGATGTTGCGACATCGAAAACGTCTACACGTCCTCCAGGGCTGGCAACGTCGATGTTCAACTTCGACGTTGCTCAGCCCAACATCGAAATAGGCGCAGCGAGGGAACGTCTACACGGCAAAGTAGCACACATCGAAATAAGGGAGCCAGGCACAGCTGCAGACAGGGTCACGGGGCGGACTCAACAGCAAGCCGCTCCCTTAAAGGGCCCCTCCCAGACACACTTTCATTAAACAGTGCAAGATACACAGAGCCAACAACTAGTTGCAGACCCTGTATATGCAGCACGGACCCCCAGCTGCAGCAGCAGCAGCCAGAAGCCCTGGGCTAAGGGCTGCTGCCCACGGTGACCACAGAGCCCCGCAAGGGCTGGAGAGAGAGTATCTCTCAACCCCCCAGCTGATGGCCGCCATGGAGGACCCCGCTATTTCGATGTTGCGGGACGCGGATCGTCTACACGTCCCTACTTCGATGTTGAACGTCGAAGTAGGGCGCTATTCCCATCCGCTCATGGGGTTAGCGACTTCGACGTCTCGCCGCCTAACGTCGATTTCAACTTCGAAATAGCGCCCAACACGTGTAGACGTGACGGGCGCTATTTCGAAGTTACTGCCGCTACTTCGAAGTAGCGTGCACGTGTAGACGCAGCCCAGGTTTCCAATCCAGCTCAGGATGAATTAATCAATCACCAAGCCCATCCCAGAGCAGATCGAGATGTGTCCATATCAGCTGGCAGCAGGAGTCTCAACGATCAGTCTCAGGACAGGTCTACAGTCGATTGTAGATACACAATTCTAGCTATGGCAATTGAACTGCTAGAATCCACTTATCTACAATTGACTTATCTGGCCGTCGTCTCAGAGGGGGATTGATAGGAAAAATTCTCCCATCAACTGCCAACCCCAGATAGTTCAATTTCACATGTCTCTACCAAGCCTGCATAATTGAACCCCGGATACTGAGACCCTGACTGAGCTGATCTTCCACATAATGTCGCCATGCCCTCAGCAGAGGCCAAAGAACTATCTGGGTCTTGCAGATTTCCCTCTTCTAGCATTGGGCTGCAGAAGCACATTGGCATGAAGGACTCCTACCTGCCGCTACAGATGCTGTGCCTGGTCTGGGATTAAGAATATCACGTTTCATGAATCTCACCCACACCAAATTCACTGCAAGAGAAGAGAGTAAGCAGATGTATTTTGTCTTGTATAGCAATAGCCTAGACAATATGCTCAAGATATTCATCAAGCGTTAGGGCAGTCGGCACTTCCGATGGCTAGGCGTGAACATTAATCCTCTATCTCTGAAAATCTGGGCATAAGTGTGGCTGAAGCTAAACCTCAAACCAGACCACCCAGCCATGCCGCACTATGACAACATCACCATCTGGGACAAACAATTGCCTTGAGGGCGGTGAAGCTGGGGAACTGGCTCTGGTAAGCCTGGAAAGGCTGAGATACAGAGCTGCTAGTGGTTTCTTTTCCCTAATATACTTTGCTTTGAACCTTGTGTTCTGTGCAAAATAATTTTACTGGGGTTCTTTTGGTTTTTTTCCTGTCATGAAAAATTTTTAAAAACTGGAAAATTCTCAGGATGTCAAAAACAGAACAATTTAATCAAAATTTTTCATTTTTTTAAACTAACAATTTTCACAAAAAATTAGAATTTTTCCATACTCAAAATTTGCCAAAGAAAAGACTTTCTGTTGTCTAAGCAGAAATGTACCTGGAAACCTCACAAGGCCAGGTAAGATCAGCCCAATAAATGCAGGCTCCATCACAAGATTTCAGCCAAGCTGAGGGAACTTGGAAGAATTACCAAGAAGGAATAAAAAAAGTCAAAGATGTGGAATTTTAGTGGTTTGAGGTTTAGGGAAAAGTTTAATTTTATTTCCTATTTGATTTGATTTATTGTGCTCCTCTCTAACTAGCAGTTCCCAATGAGAAAAGGCTGAGGAATGAAATTGCATGGAAGAAGCTGCAGGTCAGAACTGAAGGAGATTAGCCCAGTGGGGCAAAGGCACTAGCAAAGGAGGGGAGATGTGGGTCAGGACTGAGGAGCATCAGCAGAGCTGGAACAGTCAACTTGTGGAACTTCTTGCCAGAGGATGTCACAGTCAACCTGTGGAGCTCCTTGTCAGAGGATGTTGTGAAGATCAGAACTTTAACAGAGCTCAGAAAAAGAACTCACAGACGATAGGGCCTTCAGTACTTATTAGCCAGGATGGGTAGGAATAGCATCAGTAACTTGTCACAGGCTGGAAATGGGTGAGAGGGGCGGGATCACTCGATGACTCCCTGTTCCATTTGCCCCTTCTGGGGAACCTGGCATTGTCCATTGTTGGCAGACAGGACACTGGGGTAGATGGACCTTTGGTCTGACCCAGTGTGGCTGTTCTTATGTTCTTATACGATAACAGCAGGTGGGGCTAGGGGCAGGAGTCAGAAGTGTGTGCAGAGTCCCAGGGTGGAACAGCACGAGTCCTGCAGGCCAGCATTGACAGCATTTACCCAGTACCTGCTGATAGCTGTCACCAGCTCCTCACTTTTATGGCTCTGTTTCTGCTCTTATCTCTAGCTCTCACTAACTTTTCAAGGGATTTAGTTCTTCATTTGCCTGCAATGTGCCAGGCAGGCAGATTGCTTTTCAGCACCAGCAGCAAGGGTGCCTTTCTTCCTGCTCTAATTAACAAAACATTGTTTACAGCGCATGCAAAAGAGTTCAGCTGAAATAAGGGGCAGAGCCCAGAGCTGCTCCTTCTCACCCCTCCCCCGCAAAAATAGCCAACCTAATCTGGATCTCGATAAGGTGACAGATGGGTGAACCTGTCCCAGTCGCACCTGGACAATATCCTTGGGAAAGAATCCGAAGGGTAGTTCAAAGGCTGTGGAAAAAGCAAGAAAAAATATTTTTTAATTTTAAAATTATGCTTTTAATTCTTTTTTTTTTTCAATCTAAAAATATCCGCTTGTTTTAAAAGTTTCCAAGCCGGAAGCTCTGAAGAAGCAAAACGACAGATGCTGCAGCTGTTTCTCTTTCTTAAAAACATTTTAATTGCTAATATTTTCCACACTAGAACTCACAGATGGCTGTTGGCTGCTGGGGTCAGTGTGGGACTACCCTGACCTGCAGTGGATGGACCCTAAAGCTGCTGTGATGTATTTCTCTTTAGCTTAGAGTGGGCCACTGCTACAAACCAAGTGTTTGCTGCTTTCTGTGCAAGAGATGTCCGGAACCACAATCACTGTGTCCACATACAGTTTGCGCAGCAATTCAACTAAACCGATTCAAGGATGTGGCGATTAGAAATCACAAGCAGTCCTATAGCACCTTAAAGACTAACAAATGTATTAGGTAATAGGTAATAGTGCTTTGAGGTGCTACAGGATTGCTCGTGGTCTGTGAAGCTACAGACTAACACGGCCAACCCTCTGAGCTTCCAAACAGGGTTAGTTAAAGCAGTGACCCCATCTGTTTAAAACCGATACCTCTAGGGGCTTGGCCTCTTGATTATTTTCCTGCTGTTGCGATGGCTTGTGTGCCTCAGCCCCTCCTGTCCTCTGCTGCAGCACACGACAGTTCAGGCTCCCGAGAGTTGTAATGCTTTGTGTTAACCCGGGTTACTAGGTTTTGGGTGGGTGTCTGGATGAAGTTCAGTGGCTTCTGTTCTACAGCTTTGAGACTCAACTCTCTGGTCCCTTCTCACCTTGACCTCTACAACTAGGTCTGCACCGCATTGTAACCTGGGCTCAGGCTTGGGTTGGAGTCCCAGACTCCCTGGTCTGTGTACAAATCTGCCTGACCCAGGGCAGGAAGCACTCAGAACCCAGGTCTCAGCATGCTCCCGGAGGCAGGTCTGAGCCAGAGTGCTACTGAGACTACAGTCTGAGCTATCTCATTCAGCAGTGTGGATACAGCTCAAGCCACAGACCTGAGTCAGGCAGTCTGCCTACTGCAGGCTGGACACCTTAGCATGGCAGTGAGACCTGGCTCCTTCAACTTCAAACCCTGCTTTACAAGGCAACGAGGATGCTCCATTGCAGCTCTAGAAGCACTGGGTCCCTGGATCCCTCTGCCCTGGGTTTACAGCGCAGGGTAGACACACCCTATGAATCTGTGCTACAGGCCACCCGGCTGGGGACGCCGATCAGTCTGTTTCAGGGAGCGCTGAGCTTCGCTTATGTTGATTTACACACCAGTTTAAAACTGTTTAAATCGATATGTGTTTCTGTACACAGAGCTGGCCTGGCTTTGGGATCACACCGTTAGTTACACCTGCACGGCTCTGTGCGCGGGTCAGGACTTAGCAGGCACCGGGTGCAGCGGTGTATTGTTAAGAGAAGGCTTTCCCTGGGGCTGGGGCAGGGTTCGCTTTAATTGTTTTCTATCATTGGACGGAAAAAATTTTGTCCTGTGCACTGAGGCATAGGCAGGTGTGCAGCGGCAATAGAAACACAGGCTGCCGGCTGCGGGTGGTTGTGGGCACTCTGCTAGTTAACTGGGCAGCACCTTAATCTCTGCCTTAGCGCTTAGCTTACAGGGAATGTTGATCTGGGATAAACCTGTGTCTGCCAGGAGAAGAGGATATAACGAAGAGGACCCACGGGCTTGGTTCACCTTCTCCATGCGGTCCCTGGCATCAATGCTACCCAATCAACTGCGACCCCAAAACAGAAACATTTCACCCCAGCGCCAAATGGGCACCAAACAGTGCCCCTGTGTTAAAAGGTCTCATTGCACTGATGGAAGTGAGTGTGCAAGCAGCAGGCCACTAGTGCATCGTGTCTCACAAACAGAAGTAGAAACTCTGAAGCACTGGCAGGGCAGAAGGCAGTGCCAGAAGGCAAAGGAACTTATTTTCAGCTCCAGCATGATGGAAAATGTCCCTTTATGACCTAGAAGAACACGGACCACTTCCCCCATGTGAAACTTGCACGTTCCTTGTGGACATTTTTCCAGCAGGGGCAGGGATATCTCAGCCACCCAGTCAATGGTGCAGAACAGTTGGTACTGCTGTTCTACCTTCCCAGCAGTGTTTGGTCTTTTCTCACACCAGCCGCCCATGTGTCCAGACAGAACATGCCTGCCGTGTTGTCAATCAAATGATGCCAGGTAGATGCCTTAAGAAGACAGTGGCTGCGCTCATGCCATGGTCACCTGGGTAGGACAGCTCTATAACCTGTGTGACTGCAATAGATACTTAATAAATGACATGTTTGACCTGGAGCCTTGGCAGCCAACAGGTTAATGCTGATAGGATGTGGAAGGAGAGCACAGGATCAGGAGAGACAGCTGAAAACTCTGCCCCAAACACGCAGCCAGACACCACAGGTAACGCAGGAGCTGTATAAGCTCTTAGCTCGCAACTGAGATACTGAGATGCCCTGTTCAAGAGCAAGGGAAACTGAGGCACAAAGCAGGGACCCAGAGCTGACTCGGCCCTGTACGCATTAACCACTAAGCCATGATTCCCTGCTCAGGACCCCCTGCTACCAACAAATTCCACCCCACAAAACAGCCAGAGTGAAGAGAAAGCCCCAAATGATCCAGGCACAGCCAACCTGCCACCTGCTCCTCACAAGGTCAGCTCTGCCACTCTGGTTTCCCCAGGGCCTGGAACATGAGGACCATGGAGTTGTGAGCCTGTAGGATGCCCATCCTGGAGGCATCACTCAGAGGCAGCCTCAGCTCCAGACTCTTGGATCCAAGCATTCAAACTGGGCTTGGCTCCTGGAAGGGGCAGTCCGAGAGCTTTGGGGGCACCCGGCACTCAGCAAGGTCAGGATCTCTTCCCCATGCTCTTCCCCCTCCTCCCACCAATGTGATACAGAAGAACATCACATCATCCTTATGATGAGGGTTATGTCAGTGGAAGGAGGCAAGACAGCCTCATCTACTTTCCAAAGGCTTACTCTCCCCAGAGGGAACAGCATATTGTGACACTGGCCAGGGTAAAGGAGGAAGAAGGGCCAGGCCCATGGGAAGCCATGGGGAAAAGCCAAGACCAAACACTTACCCCTTGTCAAGTGAGAGATGTGGCTTAGCAGCAGGGCGTTTGCGAAGTGAGCGCTCTGGGGCTGCAGCTGGCTGTCTCTCCCAGATTTAAAGAGCCAACTCGCAGCAGAGCACACTGGGAAAGGCCACTCTGAACGGGCCAGCCTGCGCGAAGTCATCTGACAGCAGGTCTGGTCAATGTCAGCCCATGGAGCAGAATTCCCTGGCTTTCTGCAGGCTGGGAGAGTTTGATGTAATTGACCCTGAGTGTTCCATAGTCACAGTTTAGCATTTTATGTGGTGGGGATATTGCTCTCTTTTATTGGGCTTTGCTCTGGTATTATGTTATAGTGTGTCATAAAAAAAGCCCAGCTTCCTTTCCTCTTGTGCCTGGAGCATATGGCACATTTTAGGCATGGCTGAGAAGAAACAGCTAATTGAGGCTCATGCCCTGGGACGGCTGTGTCTTTTACATCACCCAGCACATCATGTGCCTTGTTCTGGCCTGCTAGTTTGCTGGGGTGAGCAGACAAGATCACAAGCCAGAGAGGGATGCCTCTGAGGACGGCTGGACAGGTAGGTAGGAAGTAGCTCAGGGAGGAGAATTCATGCTGGTAATGGGCTGTGTTTTGCTGGGAGTCCCTGCCAAGTCAGCGGTGGGTCACCCCAGCACTCGTCAGGCCCTGGACCACCTACCTACTTCCCAAACCCTGGCCCATGGGATCTGTGTTGTGAAAGGGGCCTTGCTGGATCACCTTTGACTGATAATTTGAGGTTTAGCATAGAACTGGAAGGCACCTCAAGAGGTCACCAAGTCCAGTCCCCTGCCCTCAGGGCCAAGAACCATCCCTGACAGTTTTTTTTTTTTAATCTAACTTGCTGCAGACCCTTGAAAGGCCACCACAAGAACTGAACTCACAACCCTGTGTTTACAGGGCCAATGCTCTAAATGTGGCACTGTTCCTGCCCCCTGGTATAGTCTGCTAGGCCATACTGCCCTGTGAAAGGAAAAGGGGTTTCTGAATTAACCACTCCCTGACAGTTGCACATTAGGGAAAACTTCCTATTTGTCAGTGGGTTAATTACTGGAATAAATTGCCAAGGGAAGTTGTAGAATCTCCATCACTGGAGATATTTAAGATCAGGGTAGATAATCACTTGTCGGGGTGGTCTAGATGGTGCTTGTTCCTGCCTTGAATGTGGGGTCTGAACTCTATAAACTTTTCAGGTTGCTTCCAGATCTAGTACTTTATGGGTCTATGACCCCTTGCATGTGTAACATGGAGCCTTGTGCAGGCTGCGATGTGACCATGGACACTCCCTCAGGGCTGCGGTTGTCAGGCAGCCTTTAGCCCTAGGAGCTGCCGAAGGGGGCTTCAGGTTAATGACGGACACCTGAGTCTAATTGCGGGCAGCCTGTGACCTTTCAAACCCTCTTCCAGGGTGTGTGGCGGGGGCAGAAGGATGACACTCAAGAGGCAGAAGGGCTGTATGCAATTGGGGGAGGGTTGTCTTGTGTGAAAGGCGACGTTACCCTCCAAGGGCACGGCAGGTTTATTGATTTATTTGTTTGGAGAGGGGTCTTGCGGGCAGGCGAGGTGGCTGGCGATTGGTGGCTGGCAGACAAAGAGGCGGCATTCCAGCGGCAGTAGGGAAATGCCAGTTCTCCTTTGAAGAAGTTCTTGATTCTGGGCTCGTGAGGGGATTGCTGTCACGTGAGGGGATGCGCCTGCCACGCCGGCGTGGTCAGCAAAGCCCTGTTAGGCACCTTACTTTTTCCATTTCAGTGGGATCGGCCAGGCCTGGGCAGCTCTGGCAAGCAGGCTGATGGAGTGTGGGGTTGAATTGTATCAGTGGGACGTTGTGCAGATGCTAAGAAGCAGTACTGACTTTCTGTGGCAATCCAACCGAGGACAGTGCAGGGAAGGAGATGCCTGGGGTCACCCTGCCCTCCCGTACCTCTGCCCCCACTGCTGCAGTGCCGATCCTCAGGCCTCCAACTCTGGGGCTGCCTGGGGGCTGGTGGGCTGCTCAGACAGAACGTGCAGGCTGTTGTGGTGCCCACTCACCCAGCTTCATCAGGATAGGCTGGGGGTCTTCTGGAGGTCCCATGTGCTGGACTCTGGTCATCACCAGGCAAGGGCCACTTTTTTAAGTTTCTAGCCCTTCTGGCTTCAGCAAATGTGACTGCTGAGCCCCCCCGCCCCCCCGAACCACACACACACCCCGTCGCCTCCCAACACCAGCAAGCAAACACAAAGTACCTATCAGAGAGGTAGCAGTCTGTATCTTCGAGAACAAGAAGAAGTCCTGTGGCACCTTATAGACTAACAGATATTTTGGACCATAAGCTTTCATGGGCAAAGACCCACTTTGTCAGATGCATGAGCGTGTGAGGTGGGTTTCCAGAGGGATATTTAAAGAGTGGGATCCCCGTAAGAGGGAGGGCCAGAACTGACAAGGTCTATTCAGCAAGGTGGAAATGGCCATTATCATTGATACATACTACTGATGATGGGCCATTTCCACCTTGCTGAATAGACCTTGTCAGCTCTGGCCCACCCTTTTACTGGGACCCCACACTTTAAATACCCCTCTGGAAACCCCCCCCGCCACTCATGCATCTGATGAAGCGGGTCTTTGCCCACGAAAGCTTATGCTCCAAAATATCTGTTAGTCTATAAGGTGCCACAGGACTTCTTGTTGTTCACAAAGCACCTATGATTGATTTACTATTAAAATCTCTTGCGTTTTAAGCCACTGTCCTGTTTTTCCAGGGCCAGACACTGGGTGATTGTGGCTGGCACCCCTGAGCAGGACCCAGCAGCCACCTGCCGTGGAAAGTTAGACCCCAAGTGGGATTGTTTTCCATCTGATAAAATACTTTGGCGTGCCTGAAGTCCTTTTAATGTGCAATCCCCAGTTCATTTTACACCATGACTGTCTGTGAGACCATGCCGGGCGTTTCCAACCTCCACTGACGCTGCGGCTGGAAGGGGCATGGAGACCCATTAATGATTTAATGCTGAAGTTTCACCTGAGGACCTGACTCCGCAGTGAAGCCTGCAAAGAGCAGGGGGGAGCTAGCATCAGCTCAGAGCAGCGGTGAGAGATGAGAGGACTGCCAGGTTGGGTAACACAAGTGATTGAACGAGAGACTTGCAGAGCTGAACAGGCTGTTAGAGTGCGAACTAACGAAGCACTTTGTACGTGGGGCAGTGACAGGGTCACCTCTCGGAAGCTTTCCGGCAGAATGCTTGCACAATCACCTAGTGCGACCTCCTGGACATCACAGAACATCTCCGCCCGCTCCTGAAACAGGCCCAGAACCTCTAGCTGAGTTACTGGCATCTTCAAAGCTCTAGTTAAGGACTTCAAATTACAGAGACTTCACCCAAGGGGTAGCCATGTTAGTCTGTAGCTTCACAAATAACATGCAGTCCTGGAGCAACATAGGCTGTTTCTACACCAAAAGTGGCATGCTAATAAATGGCCCGAAGCATGCTAATGAAGCATGGATGCAAATTCCCCGCACCTCATTAGCATAAGGTCACGTGATCTGGAGTCTGGATGGCATTCTTCCGGACTCCAAAACGCCGTTTAGAAGAGCGGCCCCCAGGGGCGGTCTTCCTGAATGGAAGAAGGGGCCTCTGGAGGAAGGACTTCCTTCCGGAAGACCCCCCCAGGGGGCCGTGCTTCTAAATGACATTTTGGAGTCCAGAAGAACGCCATCCAGACTCCAGATCATGTGACCTTATGCTGATGAGGCACGGGGAATTGGCATCCATGCCTTATTAGCATATTTCGGGCCGTTTATTAGCATGCCACTTTCTTTGAAAGTGGCATGTGTAAAAACAACCTTAGAGCCTCACGAAGTTATTAGGTCATGAGTTTTGTGAGTAAGTCCCACTTCTTCAGATGATTGAAGTGGGTCTAACCCATGAAAGTTCATGACCCAATAACTCTGATCATCTCTCTGGTGCAATAGGACTACTTGTTATTAGAGCATTCACCGTCTACTCTCTTTCAGACCGACAGATGACTTGTTCCTCACGCTGCAGAGGAAGAAGGTCCTAGCAAACAAAGAGCAGGTATCAGTGACAATCACACAGCAAAATCTCCTAACCTCACACACACCAAGACTTGGAGAGAACAACGGGTTTCAGCAGATCATGCCCATTAGCAGATATCATACATGGGCTGCTTTGCCATATCTGAATGATAAACGGAGATTACAGAGTGCCACTCTGAGGTCCTGTGAATCACAGACGGTCTCTGTCAATCTGACCTGGGGAAAATTCCTTCCTCATCCCAAATCCTAGAACACTGCAACTGGAAGGCACCTTGAGAGGTCATCACGTCCAGTCCCCTGCCCCCACAGCAGGACCAAGCACCATCTAGAGTCTCCAGACCATCCCTGATCGGTGTCTATCCAACCTGCTCTTAAACATCCCCAGTGACAAAGATTCCACGGCTTCCCAAGGCCGTCGATTTTCCCCTGAGCAGGTGGGGGAGACCCACCAGCCAGAGCTGGGACTGAATTCTCTGTGGGAATTCGGAGCCTGCCCCCTCTGTGGCTGTGGGAGATCACTGCGGAGAGCTGACATGGATAACCCACCCGGCACTGCAAGCAACCTCACCATACCACCCTTTCCATAAACTCATCAAGCGACAGCTTTGAACGAGTTAGGTTTTTGTTCCCAGCATTCAGGACGTTCACGTCTGCAGTTCCAATAGTCTGTCATGCTTGAGTTCGATGGTAATAAATATAGTTGGTGATTCCGGATTGGAGCCAATGGTCACACATGCACACACCCTGGAATGACGTCAATCTATGCTGCCTCAAAAGCACATAAGAACAGCCGCACTGGGTCAGACCAAAGGTCCGTCTTGCTCAGTGCCCTGTCTGCCGACAGTGCCGGGTGCCCCAGAGGGAGTGAATAGAACAGGGAATCATCAAGTGGTCCCTCCTCTTTCACACATTCCCAGCTTCTGCCAAACAGGGGACATGATTCCTTCCCCCAGCACTGGGCTCCCCACTGGCTGGTGTGTTTGGGTCCCATCTTGTAGGCTCACGTGCTTTTAAGCTTTCCTCCATCTGAGCAGCAGCCAGGCTCTGCCTCTGCTCTTGGAGGTCTAAGCAGATAGTGTGGTGTGGGGGGGTGGCAGATGGGGTTATATTCTCCATCTAACCTGAGCTTTAGACTGATGTGAGGCAAGTGATCTCACCATTACTAGCACATGCCAGGGGACGGTCGTTGGCAGGAAGAACTCGGTCCCAACAGAGGAGCTAGACTAAGGAGCCAGCGTCAGTCCTGTTTTACAAAGAGCCCAGAGAGATGAAGGTGCTGGCTCCACAGGAAGCACTTGCCCTAGCTGGGATGAAACCTCCAGTGTTTTGTATAGGGGCTCTACCTCACCAAGCTAGGGGGAGAAGTAGAGACGTTGGAGGGTAGAGCCAGGACCAGAAGGACCTGGATAAATTGGAAGATTGGGCCAAAAGAAATCTGATGCAGTTCAACAAGGAGAACCGTGGAGTCCTGCACTTGGGGCAGAAGAATCCCAAGCTTTGTTATAGGCTGGGGACCAACTGGCTGTCGGAAAGGGACCTAGGGGTTATGGTGGATGAAAGGCTGGATATGAGTAAACAGTGCGCCCTTGTAGCCAAGAAGACTAATGGCATATTAGGGTGCATTAAGAGGAGTATTTTGAGCAGATCCAGAGAAATTGTTGTTCCCCTTATTTGGCACTGGTGAGGCCACATCTGGAGTATTGCATTCAGTTTTGGGGCCCCTGGTATAGAAAGGGTGTGGGTGCACTGGAGCAGGTTCAGCAGAGGGCAACGAAAATGATTAGGGGGCTGGAGCGCAACACATGAGCAGAGACTGAGGGATTTGGGCTTCTTTAGTTTGCGGAAGAGAAGACTGAGGGGTGATTTAATAGCAGCCTTCAACTTCCTGAAGGGGAGCTCTAAAAGGCATGGAGAGAAACTGTTGTCAGTGGTGTCATATAGCAGAACAAGGAGCAATGGTCTGAAGTTACAGAAGGACACGTAGGTTGGATATTAGGAAAAACTATTTCACCAGGCGGGTGGTGAAGCACTGGGATGCGTTGCCTAGAGAGGTGATGGATTCTCCATCCCTTGAGGTTTTTAAGTCCCGGCTGGATAAGGTCCTGGCTGGGATGACTTAGTAGGGGTTGATCCTGCTTAAAGCAGGGGGCTGGACTAGATGACCTCCTGAGGTCCCTTCCAGCCCTGTGATTCTGTGAGTCACCTGGTGCTGGCCGCATTCCTGATGCCCATTGTTCTGTACGCTGCTTAGAGCCCAGGCGTGTTGGAGAGTTAGACGTACCTCGGTGAGACAGACAGATCAGAGATGGTATCCTCCAGCAGGCAGCTGTGCCAGTGGCCTCAATGTCCTATGCAGGACATGCTCCAGCGACTAGCTGACTCCAGCATAGTTTCTGGGCCAGTGGTGCCTCTTAGTGTTTCCATCCATGGGCAGAATAAATTTTGTTATGTGCACCTCCCATAGAAACACACCATGTGGGTGGCTGTGGGCAGTCTGCTAATCAACTCAGTGGCACTAGAATCTCCCCTGGGCAGCCACCTGCATGGTCGGCTTGCAGGGAACACTGATCCGGGACCCCACTGGCAGGCCCAGGCCCAGGCCCTAACCATGTGGATCAATGGAGAGGAAGAGAAATCCACATTTCTCTTGCCCTGACACGAAGTCCGACCCAAATCCCTTACAGACCCGTGCAGGGAGCTGAGCCCCAAACATGGAGCAGAATAAATTTTATTATGTGCACTGAGGCATGTGCAACTGTGTACCATCCATAGAAACACACTGGAGGCTGGCAGGTGATGACTGGGCTGCTCTGAGTGGTGAGGAATTTGTTTCTCTTTCACTCCCGCCCTCCAGAAGCTAATGATCTCATTGCCAAACTGTGAAGCTGGCGTCTCCTCCTCCTCCCTCCCGTCTCCATTACAGGATAGAAATGTTATCAAGCAACGAGCACGAGATATCAAAAATCATTACAGCTGCCAGTGCAGCCTGACTGGGCTCAGGCAAGGCCAGATATTTACAGGAGAAGGTGGGAAGGAGAGAGGAAGCATTCCGACGAGCTGTGATCTGCAGTTAACGGTTCCCCGTCTGGACGGCGCAGGAAATGCATGGGGGGAAGCCGACCTGGGTCATTTGGTCCAAAGACCAGCCCTCAGTGATTGAAGATTAACTGATCCCGTAATGGGAGGAGATGGAGTGTGGGACAGGCTGTGGCTGGGTGATCCGTCTGCCTTTAGAGACACAGTGTAGGAGTGGGGACAAGTGAGTTCTCCCCTGACATTAGAAGCATGGCATCTCTTCAACAGGCTGTGCTGCTAATCTCAGCCCACCCCCTTGCTGTGGGAATGTGCTCTGCCCACCTGGCTGTTATGGATTCAGGAAATCCACTCCTAGGACATTGGATGGGCTTGGGGGGCTGGGGAGACCATGGGCCTGATGTGGGCCAGCTGGCCATGCTGGCCAAAACAGGTGCAGCAGGTGGGATGCTGGCCCAGAGGAGGATGGGAAAGGGTCTCCAAAACCCACCACAAATGGGGGAAAGTCCATCCCCAGGTCCTGCTCCCTGAGGCTCAACCCAAACCCATTACCAGCTGAAGGCTGTTCAGCCACCTGTGTGGGAATGAGCCAGGAGGTCTCAGCCCTGATTGGAGCTGACTCCCTCATGGGCAGGAAACCCCAGGTCTAAGCCCTGGAAACTGTGGCCTCTCTGACCTGTTGAGGGGTCTGTGCAGGACAGAGGGGGAGCAAGGTACCTGGGGAACAGGGCAGAAGCATGGCCTGTCACTTCCTGGGCTGCTCCTGCACTGTAGACCCCTCATGTGCCCCAGTGCTCAGTGCAATGATGACCCTTGCAGAACTCTTCAGGGACAGCCCCACACAGCAGGAGAATGGTCCCGTTCCTACACCAAACAGTAGGGGAATCTGAGCCTTCTCTTCCCGCCCTTGAGTGCACAAACCTTTCTGTGACCACCTCGCTGACTTGGCTACAACCCGGCCTCCCCAGGAGCACCCGAAGATGGGATAGTCCTGCTGGAGCCTCTTGTTCTTACTGTCCCAACGCTGCAAGAGTATTCTCTGGATCAGTCACTTGTGCCGAGCCCAGAGATGGAAAGCATGTATTAGACCAAGAAGATGCTTCTTTGCCTCTTGGTGCTTGAAACAATCGCCTGACAGTGTTGGTATGATCAGGCCAACCACAAATATCCACGTTCTCCAGTGCAAGACCATTGCACGCTCAAGCAACGCGGCTGGATCCACCTTTGCCATGACCAAAGCAGGAGGAGAAACGATGCGGGGTTTGGAACGGCTGTCAGGTGAGGAGAGAAATACAAGCAGGGCTTTTCAGGCTGGAAAAGAGGAGGCCAAGGAGGGATAGGATAGAGGTCTATCAAATCATGACTGTTGTGGAGAAAGTGAATAAGGAAAATTTGCAATAAGTCCTGTGGCACCTTATAGACTAACAGATATTTTGAAGCATTAGCTTTCCTTGGCAAAGACCCGCTTCGTCCGGTGCAGGAGTTATTTACTTGTTCCCATACACAAGAACTAGGCGTCACCAAAAGAAATTAATAGGTAGCACGTTTAGAACTAACAAAGGGAAGTTTTTGTTCACTCTACTCACAGTCAAGCTGTGGAATGTCGTGAAGGCCAGTGGGTGTTGTGAAGACCAGGGGCTTTAACAGGGTTCATTCCTTCTGGGGCACCAGGTGTTGGCCTCTGTGGGCAGAAGGACACTGGACCTTTGGTCTGACCCAATGTGGCCTTTCTTATGAGAATGCAGTGACTCAGGCTCCATCCAAATGACCTGTGAGTCAGACTCAGCCGTCCAATGGCACAGCATCGCCAGTTGTTGAGTTAAGCAGTCCCCCTGGGCTTCCAAAGGCTGTGGAAATATCACTGGCCTCAGGAATAATGCAGCTGGGAGTCAGCCCAGACCCTCCCTCCCTTCCTCCACCAGGTGACGTCCCCACTCCTCCCACATGAGTGAGAGCTGATGGGGAAAGAGCCATGAATGGGGCACACTGGCTCAGTCAGTGAGTCGAGCCCATGCTTGACCAGCATTCAGGAACAAAGGGAGTGAAACACAGGCGGAGAGGTTCCAAGAAGTCTAATGAAGTTTGTGGAATCTAGAAAATGACTTGCCCGGCCCATTAAAGTGAACGTAATGTCCCAGGTACCCCAGGGAACGTAATGTACCCCAGGTACGGTGCTGGCATCGCTGCGAGCAGCAATTCCTTCCTTGGAAAAAGCTTTCCCCCCTTGGCCTGGCATAGCTTTCCTGGGGGGGTAGGGGCAGGGCTAGGAGAGTCTGTTTCCATGTTCCTCCCAGGCCCGGGCTGCCGCTGTAACTGCCACTAAAGGGACCTCTGACATCTGCCTATTCTGAGCTGGAATGAGACAAATCCTTTGTTTGGAGCCACTGAAAGAAATTCTTGGGGTGTGACTTGTGGGCCAGGGCCAGCAAACACACAAGGGAGTTAGAACAAGGAAGAGTCTTGCGGCACATTAAAGACGGATGGATTTATTTGGGCATCAGTTTTCATAGGCCAAAACTGCTTCACAGCGGCACGGCCAAGGTACGTTTTACTCACGAAAGCTTGCGCCCAAATGAATCGGTTAGTCTTTAAGGTGCCATTGGACTCCTCATTGTGTTTGCAGATACAGACTAATCCCTCTGAGACTTCTCTCCAAGGGAGTTACCCTGTTTAGGATCATGGGGTTGGAGGAGGACTCAAGAAGTCATCAAGTTCAGCCCCTGCCTAAAGCAGGATCCATCCTAACTAAAATCATCCCAGGCAGGACTTTGTCAAACTGGGACTTAACAACCTCTAGGCCGTGTCTACACTAGCCCCAAACTTCGAAATGGCCATGCAAATGGCCATTTCAAAGTTTACTAATGAAGCGCTGAAATACATATTCAGCGCCTCGTTAGCATGCAGGTGGCCGTGGCACTTCGAAATTGACGCGGCTCGCCCCGACGGGGCTCCTTTTTGAAAGGACCCCGCCTACTTCGAAGTCCCCTTATTCCTATGAGCAGATAGGAATAAGGGGACTTCGAAGTAGGCAGGGTCCTTTCGAAAAGGAGCCCCGTCGGGACGAGCCGCGCGGCGGTGAGCCGCATCAATTTCGAAGTGCCACGGCCACCCGCATGCTAACGAGGCGCTGAATATGCATTTGCATGGCCATTTCGAAATTTGGGGATAGTTTAGACACGGCCCTAGGGATGGAGATTCCACCACCTCTTGGTAACACATTGCAGTGCTTCACCACCCTCCTGGGGAAGTAGTTTTTCTTAATATCCAACCTAGACCTCCTCCACTGCAACTTGAGGCCATTGCTCCTTATTCTGCCATCCGTCACTACTGAGAACAGCCTCTCTCCATCCTCTCTGGAACCTCCCTTCAGGTAGTTGAAGGCTACTACCAAATCCCCTCTCGATCTTCTCTTCTATAGACTAAATAAGCCTCAGCCGCTCCTCATAGGTCATGTGCTCCAGCTCCCTAATCGTTTTTGTTACCCTCCACTGGACTCTCTCCAGTGTGTCCCCATCCTTTCTGTAATGGGTCCCCCAGAGCCGGACACAGTATTCCAGATGACGCCTCCTGTGTGAGGGCGCACAGAGCCCATGAGTTGGTGGAGGAGCAGCACACAGCAGTCGGAGTCTCAAGCAATACGGGAGGGAAAGCTGCTCCCTGGGACTCTGAATGCTGGGCTGGCCACTCAGATACTGTTGGAAGAGGGTGCGGCATCTCCTACTGCCCTGCCTCCTTGCCACAGCACTTCAGCTCCACTAGCCCTTGGGCAAGGTGAGTTGGACTTGCCCCGCATCCCTGGCTTTGGAGTAACTAGTGCTAGCCTGAAACAGCTGGGTCCAGGGGCAGGCTTGTGGCTACCCAAGTTGCAAAGGGTGGGCAGAAGCATTTGGTCCCCTTCCCACCCTACCTTCAGGCTGTGCACCCATGTGGGGCTAGACACAGTCTGCCCCGAAGTTCCCTCTCTCACCGCATGTGGATTTTTTCCATTCATGTGTGGAATAAAGTGTGCACCACCAGGAGAAACAAAAAGCCTAACGGTGGGCGCTCTGCTAATCAGGATTCCTGCTATTTTTCCCCTCTGTGGGTGGAATAAATTTTATTATGTGCACAGGGACATAGGTGGATGTGCACCACCAATAGAAACACACGCTGCCCACTGTGAGAACTCTGCTACTCATCTGGGTGCCATTTGACTCTCTCCTGAGAGATCACATAGGGGAACACAGGTCTGGCTCTGCATCAAACAGACCTCTGAGTCAGTCCTGTTTATCCTGTTAAGAACATAAGAACGGCCATACTGGGTCAGACCAAAGGTCCATCTAGCCCAGTATCTTGTCTGCCGACAGTAGCCAATGCCTTGTGCCCCAGAGGAGGTGAACCGCAGACAATGACCAAGAGATTTGTCTCCTGCCATCCACCTCCCGCCTTCGACAAAAGGCTGGTCACCATATCTTACCCCTTGCTAATAGCCATCTATGGACCTAACCTCCAAACATTTATTGAGCTCTTTTTTAAACTCTGTTAGAGTCCTGGCCTTCACAGCGTCTTCTGGTAAGGAGTTCCACAGGTTGACTGTGCTCTGTGTGAAGAAAAACTTTCTTTTGTTAGTTTTGAACCTGCTACCCATTAATTTCATTTGGTGTCCTCTAGTTCTTATATTATGGGAACAAGTAAATAACTTTTCTGTATTCACTTTCTCCACACCATTCATGATTTTATATACCTCTATCATATCGCCCCTCAGTCTCCTCTTTTCTAGACTGAAAAGTCCCAGTCTCTCTAGCCACTCCTCATATGGGACCCGTTTCACTGGTGTTGATGACTGGGTCAAATACTTGAGGATCTGGGAGTCTTCTCTTTGCTTCCAGCAAAGGAGTCAAACAGCGCCTGGGCCCCAAACCCAGCCAGCTAAATTCTCCACCACCTCTCTCAGGTAGTGGCTTATGGAAATGTACCAGGGGCTCAGTAAAAATCTCAGACCAGGTGTTGCTGTGAGATTCTTCTGCTGCGGCAGCCTGATAACTAATTCAGGGAAGTCCTATAACCTGTGTGACAGAGGAGGTCAGACAAGACCAAGATTCCTTTCTAGCCTTACCATCCACCACACACTTGTCACATCTCTTAGTCTTTGGGGGAACATATTCTCACCCCAGTTTTCCTGGTGTAAATTAGACTTCTCTGAAGTCAGCAGTGCTCAGAGAGCGTGACTGCAGAGCTCCAACCACAGCTGCATGCGTGCCACCTGACCGAACCCTTACTCCAGAGTAGCTGTGGGTGTGGTGAAGCGTCCGTGGATGGTGCATCAACATTTCTCCCTGAGGGGCTGCATGCTCCCTCATTCAGCCCTGCGGGAGATGCAGGTGGAGGGCTGAGCCCGCATGGAAAGAATGCCTTCTCCAGCCCAGCTACCAGCTGCGCTCTCTGAAGAATGCTCCTTCTTGGGTGAAGTTATGAAGGTGTCATGTTCCTTTGGCTGGCCTTGCAGCACAACAGACCTGCCCGGCCCTCGGGGGAATCAGGCGTCAGGATGGTTTAAGAAGGAAAGTAGAAACTTCCACTTCTATTTTCTCATTCCCTCTGTGGGAGAAGAGAGGACAGGCTGCATGGATGAAATACGCCAAAGACAAAGGCGTCAATAACCTGCTGTAGCCAGACAAAATCTCCCCACTACAGACCAGCTTTTGCCTCCCCTCTAAGGTGCCTCAGAGCACACAGGGCACTGAACAGCAGTTAAACAGCACAGTCTTTGATGCCTTCCTAAAGAGGCCCAGACGTGCTGGCTCATTGTGACCCTGAGAAACAGAAAACACAGATAGAGGGCTAGCAGGCTAACAGTTAATGAAGGGCCTCAGAGAACTGCCCTTGGCTGGCATTAATGGAGTGATGCACCCACACAGTTATCCCAGAAGAGAAATCTCCATCCTTGTAAAAGAATGCCCTGTACTCCCAAATTCTTTATCTCCTGTCTTACAAGTGCAAATTAAGTAAGAATTGCCCTTGTAAAAACTGGCGTCACAAAAGACAGACCAGTACGATCTGACACCATAGATAAGAAAGAGAATACGTGACCCAAGGGGTATAAAGATGGGCCCAGCAGCACTCTGACTCTGAGTGCATTCCCACCAACTATCTGCTGGTCGGATCAGGTGATTGCCTCCCGAGGTCCGCAACTGGGGACGCCCAACCTCGTATTCGTCTTTCCGCGGAATTGAGTGACCGACCCTGGCTTGGCTACGCTGGTATCGAGAGACGCAAGGAGGATAAGATGTACCCACATTAAAGTCTCCTTTTGTTGCGCACAGTTAAAGAATTAGAGCTCTATAGACAGATGTCATTGTATTAAGATGTCGTTGTATTGGATTGTAATGTAACCTGTTAACACCTGTACTCTGCTAGCATATAAGAAGTAGACAGTAGCCTTTTGTAACCGCATGCTTATAACTGTAGCTTAATAAACTTGTAACTAGTTAAGATCTAAGCCTGACTGCTGTTACTCCTTTGTCACTACAACACAGCTGGCACAATCAAAAGAACTTTAACCGTTTGGTTACCACAGCCCGGCCACCGTCTAACACCTGCTCAGGAGTTACTTTTAAGACCTCCATGGTGCTGGAAGGCTGAGGAGAGTTGGCTGAAAGCTATTAAAGGCACAGTCCCTGGATCCAGGCCAAGAAGGGATCTCTGAGTCTTTACCCATGAGATCCTTCCTTAACGCTCACCCATGTGGGACCTTTTCCCTGCAAGGTGTCCTGGAAAGTCAACCCCTTTGACTGGATAGCTATGTAGCTGGTGAGGCCTGGGACGGAGGCTTCTGATGTCTGCATCACCACCAGGGATTTAGGAGAACACAGCTGTGTAAACAATGGAGAGGGAGTGGAATTGTTTAGCTACTGTACAAAATACCTCCCTGGCACTGAAAAGTTCCCCATCAACAAGGAACCTGGCTGGACCATCCAACAGATGTTCCAGATTCAGCACTCAGCTGGGCAGAGGTGGAGGGACAATGGCCGAGATGGGGTCAAACTGGATTTGCCCATTTCTAATCTACGATTTTAGGAACAGAGCTGTCCCTCAAAGACTCGGGGTGGGGGGTCGGATGAGGGAAACATGTTCTCATCTCTGGCGGTATATGTGGAATTCCCATTAACTGTCACGAGCACTTGCCACCCGTACAATGATAACTGACATGATCGTGCCTGCTTTGAAAAGGTGATGTGAGCTGGTACAGAGATAGTGTCTGTGCATGCTTTTTATGGATATTGCAGGAGCACACAGTGGTTAGGCCTCCATTGTGTTACCCGCTGTATGCACCCAGAGTTAGTCCCTGCCCCAAGGTACTTCGAGTTGGAATTAAAGTACAACATGCAGCTGTAAACAAACAAAGGGAAGAACGTGGAGGTGGGAAGTCGGGGATACGTGTAATAGAAACAAGCAGTTATGCAGATTAGCTACAGGCACAACTTTCAGATGTTGAGGTGGATGTTAGTATGAGAAAACAATAGATATTAAGGATCAGTAGCTATTGGCAACAAGGGTAACCATGGACAGATATCAGACAGGTAGCTGTGTTAGTCTGTAGCTTCGAGAACATTAACCAAGGATTAAACAGAGAATGGGAGTAGCTCACAGTTTACAAAGGCAGCTTCTCTGCCCTGGGTGTTAGGATCTCCCCATTAGACTCTGACAATGGCTCATATCCCCCTGTCTGATCTGGCTTGTTTTTCCTCTTTTGATACCTACTATTGACAATGGGCTATTTTCACTTTGCTGAATAGACCTTATCAGCTCTGGCCCTCTGTTTTTCTGGGACCCCATTCTTTAAATACTGCTCTGAAACCACCCCCTCACTCATGCATCTGATGAAGCGGGTCTTTGCCCACAAAATCTTATGCTCCAAAATATCTGTTGGTCAACAAGGTGCCACAAGACATCTTGTTGTTCTCATGGACAGATAGTAATTTACCAGTGGTATTGTATAGATCGGGGCAGGTAAGATATGGCCTGTGGGCCAGATCCATCCCACCAAGCCTTTTGATCCAGCCCACAGCCTGCCCCTGAGGCCGAGGAGTGGGAGAGAACTTTTCGTGCAGTCCCTGCCCCCAGCAAAATCTCTCAGCTCCTATTGGCCAGAAAGCAGCCAATGGGAGCTGAGAGTTTTTGCTGGGGGCGGGGGCAGTTCATGAAATCAGCCAATGGGAAAGAGAAATTTTACTGGGGAAAGGGGGCCAGTGTACCACAATTTTGAAGCTTCCATTGGCTGGCTTCTGGCCAATAGGGGAGCTGAGAGATGTTACTAGGGCAGTGCAGCACAATTTCTCAGCTCCCATGAAGCTGAGACTGCTTCTTGCACCACGCCCCCGCTCCCTCCTAGATCCTTCACCCACTCCTACATCCTCCCCCGCACCTGTACTCCCTCCCGAACCCTGCACCCCAACCCCTGCCCCAGCTCACAACCCTCTCTTCATCCAAACTCCCTCTCTGTCCCTATACCCCCTCCAGTCCTTTGCCCTGAGCCCTCTTCTGCAGCCAACCCCTCACCGCTTCCATAGAAAAGTGCAGCCCTTGGCCACTTAATAAAATCTTGGTGTTCCCCCCTTCCTGCTCAGCCCTGGTACAGTTAGTAGATTTTCAGGCTGCAAGAGTGTGTTAGCCTCACACTCTGCATACCACAGACAGACATTCAGTGACTGCTGCCTGGGCCCTCTGGCTTGCGGTTCAGTCAGAGCACATCTGTCAAGAAGGGAAACTCCCTCTTATCTGGAGCCAGCCCAGTCAGAAGTGGGTCCTGCAGAAGGATTTGAAGCAGGTGGGATTGTTTCCAGAAGAGCATTCCACGGGCCCCCCCATGAGAAGCCACAGACGCTCGCGGGAGAGGCAGGCAAACAGGCTGGCAGGGAGGTGCCATGAATCACCCGTGGGTCAAGGAAAGCTCCTCACAGCCCGGAGCCTTTGTAGCTCTGACTGATGGAGTGCGAGTCCGGAGCAAAGCCTGGCTGTATGTCTGTATCTCCATTCTAATTGCTTCTGAATTGAACGAGCTTCATTTCCCACCATTAATTAATGCAGAGAGCCACTCCGCTGGCTGAAATTACTGAGAGAAAGAGTTTTTTTATTGGCCATCTCCGTCTCTTAGCATTTTTAATTTGCTACATGAGGTAAGTTCCAGCAGGTGCCAGAGAGCAGTTTAAGAAATTAGCTTGCCTTAGCATTTCCTCTCTGTTTGACTGAGGTCCTCAAAGCTCTCACTGCAGGGGCTGGCGTTACTGCTCACTTTCGAACTCCCAGGCAATGCTCCACATCTTGCAGATAAGGACCTACAATGCAGGGGAAAGCGGTTGCAGGTCAGGGCTGAAGTCCATCAGTGGAGATGTGTGGGGAACCCAGGACCAGGTGTAGTAATGAGAGGGCCTGGCCGGGAGGCCTGAGAGCATAGGGCCTGAACAATAGTCAATGCTTTGTTAATATACAGCAAAGCTAAAGGGCTGAAGCCTGAGCAATATACGGTTAAAGCAAAAGCTGTGAGCTAGGCCAGTTCCGCTCTCAGGAATTCGACCCAGGCACGGCTGATAAGGAATACTGCCAAGGCACCAAGCACTCAGGGAGGCACCTGAACCCAGTCCACGGAGGTAATGGTCCATCTAACATACTCCCTCAAACAATAAGGACATCTTGTTAGGATGCTCTGGCCCAAGTTCAGGGTCAGGATGACAGAATGATGGATAGGGTTGCTCTGATGGTGCTGTCTACATGGTAATGAGTAGTCACAGGAGACATCAATTTATTACAATTAGGGGAGGCACCTGGAATACATAATCTGTTTATACCTGTATATAAAAGTGTGTGTAAGGGAGCTGTGTCAAGCAACCTAGGAGAGGACGGAGCCCCCTGGCCATCAATTGAGCCGTGTCCATTTTCACGGTGTGTGCATGTGCCAGTGTAAACTGTTGAGGTCTAACTGAGGCTTCCAAGGGGTTGGAGCCCATCCGTTAGTGACAATAGACTGGTTCCTGTTCCTTCATCCCTCGCTTTATTTGTCGTTATTGGGGGCCCTCAGAAGTCTGCAGTGCGGGCTAACTGATCAGAGCCAGCACTGGCATTCGGAGAGGGCAAATATGCACACAGCCAAAGGTTATCAACACAGCCTGGAGCAGAAAAGATGCCAGGCACCACAGCGGTAACAGTGTCTTGCTACATCAGTGTTCTCTGTAAGCCGAGCCTTTAGGCAGCCGCCCAGATGCCGCCCAGCTGATTAGCAGAGCACCCACAGCAAGCAGCTTGTGTTTCTATGGGTGGTGCACATCCACACATGCCTAGGTGCACATAACTAAATTTATTCCACCCACGAATGGAAAAAAATAGAGGGAGCCTTGCCCAGGACTGAGATAGCATGGGGGCTGTGGGTCATGACTGAGGGGTATTGACAGACTAGTATGTGGAGAACCTGGGACTGGTACAGGGGGCATGGGGCTGCAGGTCTGGACTGCCCCACAGAGCTGGGGGGAATCCCAGGGACATAGGGCAGGAGCTGCAGACAGACACTCAAGAGGGACTGGAGGAGCCACAGGGAGCCAGAGAGGTTCACACATCTTCCTGTCCCATGCCATTGTCTCAACCGGTGCCGCTCGTTTCTCACTTTCAAGGTGATTAAATTCAATCACCTGTCGTTATCCACTTTGACCTTGGAGCTGTGACATACCTGACCTCCCCCCGAGGACTATTCAGGGAGAAAAAGAATGAGGCAGAAGCACTGGAATGGGCGGTCTATGGGCCATGTGATGGTAGCGTGTGCCTTCCTAAGGCTATACTTTCATATACATAATAGCCACATGGGCCATTAACTCGAGCAGCACTACCAGGAGCTTCTATAATAATCTGTAATGGATGAAACAATGTGCGAGATCAGTACCTGGCTCCGCAGTTCTCTAGGTTCAGTAACTGGTCATTACAGAATTTATAGGCTCCATTACTGGTCATTACAGCATTGAGACGAATACTCAGAAACCCACTTGAGTGATATCACCAGAGCAGTCATGGCTGAATAGCCCCCAAAAGGCTGTGATGTGCCCCAGCTGATGGTGAGCTGAGGAAATGGGTGAATAGTTGAGGGATGATGCTAAAAACTAGAGGCTCTTCGAACGACATGCACACGTTGCGTATATATTGTGTGCACTCCATCAACGGGACAATCCGATGCACCTTCTATTGAAGTCAATGGAGAACTGCTGGAAAATGTGGAGCACTTCCCACACCTTGGAAATCATCTTTCCACTGAAGTTGACATTGACACGAAATCGAGCACTCTCAGAGCCATGCAAGCTCTGTTTTCGCATGCCTGAGACAAAGGGTCTTTGAAAACTGGGACATCTGTGTCAGGACAAAGCTCCTTGTACACCATGCAGTGGTTGTTCCAGTGCTCCTGCATGCATATGAAACCTGGACAACATACAAGCATCCTTTTGAAGGCACTTGAACAATATCATCAACGCTGCCTCAGGAGAATCCTAAATATCTCTTGGGAGGACAGGCACACGAACACCAGCATCCTGGGAGAGTCGAACATGACCAGCATTGCAGCCATTATCATTCACCAACAATTTCGTTGGACTGGTCACGTGGTTTGGATGTCTGATCAGCGCCACCCAAAGCATTCTGTTTCCGAGTTGGAGGAAGGACAGAGGTGCATTGGGAGCCAGCAGAAGCGAGATAAGGACGTGCTGAAGGCACACATGAAAAAGTGCAGCATCACTGTTTACACTTGGGAGAACCTTGCCCTGGACGGTCCGCAGTGGAGAGCCATAAGCTGTGATGGGGTGGCAGAATCTGAGAGGTCCTGCTGCAGTGCAGCTGTGGAGAGGTAGCGAAGAAGAAAACAGTGGCAAAAACTCCCCCACGCCTTTTTCAAAAGCTACCAACACCTGCCCCTTCTGTGATAAGACCTGCAAGTCCTGAATCAGGCTGATCAGCCATGAGCAGACTTACAAACAGGAAGGTGACATGAAGATTTCCTACACGTTATCGAGTGACTGCCAAGAGAAAGATTGTGTCTCCACCTAGTGGCTGACACCCAGAGCGGGTAAGAGCCTACTACTCCTGCCCCCGCTGGAGTTAGTTTTTGTTGGATGTTTCTGCTTTCATGTGGGTCAACCCCCACGGGTGAGCTGTGGTCAGTGGCAGTGTGGAGATAAAACAGTTTTCTGTTAGTTTACAAACTACTTCCCATGGCATGTGATCACATGAGACAATCGTCAGTGAAAAAGAAAATTGCTTATGGAAAAGAGATTCATTGAACCAAATCCTGCTGTTTTTTACTGCAGTGTAAACCTGTGAATCTCCATTTAGACAAGAAATGAGGGGCTTAAATTGCAGCAAGGGAGGTTTAGGTTGGACATGAGAAAAAACTTCCTTACTGTCAAGGGGGGTAAGCACTGGAATAAATTACCTAGGCAGGAGGCTATGGAATCTCCATCACTGGAGATATTTAAGAGCAGGGTGGGGATATCTAGATGGTGCTTGGTCCTGCCATGAGGGCAGGGGACTGGAGTTGGTGTCCTCTTGACGCCTCTTCCAGTTCTAGTGTCCTATGAAGACCAAGTGAACCACTCTGGATTTCCAGCTGCACAGTGAGAGCAGAATTCAACCTATGGTTTTCACAGGAACCTCCCTTACCTGCTAACTTGGTTAAGCAGCCCTTGGGGGCACATGTGGGCAGCGCTGCTGCGACCATGTTGATCCGAGGCTACTTGAGAGAGCAGGTGGATGAGGCAATACATTTTACTGGCTCGATTTCTGAGAGGTGTCGGTGTATAGGGTTCTTCAAGGGGCAGGTCAGAGAGCTGAACGAGGAGCTGGTGGCTTATTGGCAGAGGATCCAGTTTCACAAAGGGTTCATGGAAGAGAGGCCTGAGGGGACATCTGGGATGGAGGGTGCTCACAAATGACAATAACACCGGAGGAGGAAGGAGCTGGTCTGAGGGGAGGAGACCCAATTCTGGCCACCTCAGGCTATTGACAGTGTCGGTGCCACACCCCCAAAATTCCCCGGCTCGTCAGTCAAGAGTCAGTGTGGTGTACTGGCAATGTGGGGTAACAAAAAGACACCCAAAAGACAGCAGCTTCAGGGGCTGCAGCTCATGGACTCCCTTCTGAGCGGGGTGGAGGCACTGATCTGACCGCCTGATGTGATGTCCTGGGACAGTCACTGCCTGCCCAGAGCCCACATCTGAAGTATTACAGAAAGGTGGACGAGGCCTGTCCTTCCCTCTGGCCAATGCCCCATGCTGCTCCTGGACACTATTGATACTTCCAGGTCCGACCCTGAGCAGATCAGTGGTGACTACCAAGCCCCAGGGTGAGGGAATCAGGGGGCAGTCTCTGTTCTTGTCCACCTTTCTGGCTCAGCATAAGGGACACACACGTCCGGGCGATGGACACATGGCTGCACAGACAGTGTTGACAGGAAAGCTTCAGGTTCTTTGACCCTGGGACATCATTCTGGGAAGAAGACTACTGGGAAGAGAGGGAGCTTTGACCAAGACGGGGAAGACCATCTTCCACCTGCCAAGAGCATCTTCCACACAGACCTGCCAGTTTAGTGAGGAGGCCTTTATGCTAGGTTCAAAGGAGAGAGGTGACAAATGTCCAAAGATAGCATTAAAAAGAGGCGACCCTAACAGACAGGTAATGGTCTGTGTGGGGAGGGGATTACAGTTGGGTTTTAGCAGCAACAAGAGGGGGAACTGTAAGGAAATCTAATCAACCTCTTAGATGTATGTCCAGAAATGGGGAATAAACAGGAGGAATTCAACCGGGCACAGGTGCAGAGAAGAGCTACTGGGATGACCCAGGGAATGGAACACCTGCATTCTGAGAGGAGATGCAAAGAGCTTGGCTTGGTTAGTCCAACCAATCAAAGGAGTTAATTGCCAATGTGGACACAAGAACAAATGGATAAACTGTCCACAAACAAGTTTAGTCTTGAAATTAGATGATAATTTCTAACCATCAGAGGAGGGAAATTCTCAGACAGTCTCCCAAGGGGACCAGTGGTGACCAAAACCCAAAAAACAAAACACTGCCCTCCCAGGCTTCAAGACTGGAAATGATTATGGATTGGCCAATAGGGTGAGACTACTTATGGTGGAATGTGGGCAGAACAGGTGGCTCCTCACCCGGTGGCTCAGAGGGAGGCCTCACTGACTCCTTACATGGTACAAAGAGGTTCTATCAGTACATCAGGAGCAGAAGGAAAGCAAAGGAAAGTGTAGGCCCTCTGCTTAGTGGGGGTGGAGAGCTCTTAGAACTCTTCAGGATTATCTTTGCAAACTCCTGGAGGACCAGTGAGGTCCCAGAGGATTGTAGAAGGGCAAACATTATACTATTGTTAAAAAGGGGCTAACAGACAACATGGGAATTATAGACAACTTCAATACTGGAAAGATATTGAAGCAAATTATTAATCAACCAGTTTTAAGCACGTGGAGGATAGTAAGGAATACCCTACATGGACTTGTCAAGAACAAATGGTGCCAAGCCAACCAAATTTCCTTCTTTGACAGGATAACTGGCTTAGGTGAGAGGGAGGAAGTTGAAGATGTGATAGATGTTGTTTTCAGCAAGGCTTTTGGTATACAGCAACATGAGATGCTCATCAGCAAAGTAGGGAAAATGGGGCCTAGATGAAATTGCTATCACACTGATGTACAAGTGGTTAAAAGATGGTATTCATACTCAGTGAGTGGCAATCAGTGCTTCCTTGTCAAACTGCGGAGAGAGGATGTATCTGTTGGCGAATTTGTGGGATCAGTCCTCAGTCTGTTAATGGTCAATATTGTCACTGATGACTTGGCTAAGGAAGTGAAGAGTATACTTATAAAATTAGTGGATGACACTAAGCTGGGAGGGGTGCAAGCACTTTGGAGAACAGGCTTAGATGCAAATCCACGTTGACAAGATAAGAGAATTGGTTTGACATCAACAAGATCACATGCAATGAAGAAAAGCGTAAAGCACTTCCCTTGGGTATTTATGTTTCTTTCCCAGCTACAAAACAGGGACTAACTGGCTAGGTGGGGGGTATGCTGAAAAATCTGGCGATTATAGGAAATATGAGCCAACGATGTGAAGCAGCTGAGAAAAGGCTAATATAATATTGGGGTGTATTAATCATAGAATCATATGTAGGGAATGTGGCAAAAGGAATGCAGTGCTGCTGAAGGCTGGGAGAAATGAGTCTCCCAGAGGTCATCTGCATGAGAATGCAAAAGGTGTGCATGTGTGATACCTTTTCAGGCAAAGCCTAATGGGTAGCAAGTAAGCCACAAGATTTGGTCTATTGTAAACATGTAGTTGTAAAATCACAATTTAAGCTAACACTTAATGCAGGAGTTGTAAAATCTCACCAATGCTCTGGGTTGTTGTGGGGGACAGGGCAGTCGCCTTAGCTGTGTAAGACATTGATTACACAGGGCTCCCTGGTTTAAAGCCTTGTAAAAGAGAAGGGGAGGGATAGTGGTTGAGCCAGCTTGCTAAGTGCATTGGCCCTGCCTATGCCTCGGCCATATTGCTATAAGCCTGGCTTGAGTAACCCTCCCCACCTGTTGAAGGATAGATACTAGGGTGTTTGTGAAATACTAAATACTAAACACCTAAATACTAGGGTGTTTGTGAAACCCCACACTAAAGATACCAAGAGCTGAAATCACAGAGTGGCAGCTGAGGCCACACAGAGCTAAAATCACTGGGTTCTGCCTTAGGACAGTCCCAAGCAGTGGGGTTAGGACCGGTGGACAACAGCAGGACCAGCGGGTGGCTGGTAGGAGCGGCGGTGACTGCTGGGCGGCGGGTAGAAGCGGTGGCGGACGACAGTGACCGGTGGGCGGCTGGTAGGAGCGGCGGCGAACGATGGCGACTGGCAGATGGCTGGTGACAGCAAGGGGAGGCTACAGACAAGTGGACAGCTAGTCTTGCCCTGGTGATGTATCTGTGGGCTTTGAGTTTGGGACTGCACTGCAGAGGGTACACCCTGTAACTGTGTGTGTGTGGAAAAGGGCCAAAAGCCCCAGCAAAAAACTGGGTTCTACTGCATATGGGGATGGTATCCGGGTAAAAGGGGTTTTGTCTCTTCTGTGCTGAGATATACTGCATCTGTCGCTGTAACCTTGAGGTAGGTTACGGTCATTAAACAAGCCATTTCTATCTCAGACTCTGTGCTTGCGAGGGGGGGGGAGAACCGCCTTACAGGCACCCAGCACAGGGGTGAAATTGTCCCAGGCCACTGGGTGGGGGCTCAAGCCGGTTGGTTGTATCCTTAATAGGAAAACCCCACAAGAGTTAAACCCGGCCCTTCTGGCAGGCATCTGGCGTTAACAGAAGGGTTACACATAGAACACTAGGACTGGAAGGGACCTTGAGAGTCCATCAAGTCCAGGCCTGTGCCCCAATGGCAGGACCAAGTACTAGGAGCGTCATATGTAAGGCACGAGTAGGAGGTAACTGTCCCACTCTGCTTGGCACCATTGAAGCATCTGCTGAAGCTCTGCATCCATTTCCAAGTGACACACTTTAGCAAAGATGTGAACAAATTGGAGACCGTCCAGAGCAGTGTTTCCCAAAGTGTAGTCCGTGGCTCACTACCAGTCCTTGGAAAAAATATTCTGGTCCTTAGAAAATAGACAAATGATCGCTATGTGCTATTATTAGTGTGAATAAATAATAAACAGTGACAATTTATTCATTTCTCCTTCTTTTTTTTAATATGAGCGTATGTTTTTGGGCCGCAAAAAAAGGTACTGAAAAAAAATCGGGTCCTAACTACATAAAGTTTGGAAAATCCTGTTCCAGAGGAAAGCAATAAAAAATGATAAAGGGTTTAGAAAACTTGACCTGGGAGGCAAGGTTTAAAAAACTGGGATGATATAGTCTTGAGAAAAGCAGATTGGTAAGGGACCTGCTAAAATATTAACAGTGTTACTCTGTACTCCAACAAAACAAAGCAGCAGAAACGTAGCACTTTAAAGAATAACACGATTTATTTGGTGATGAGCTTTCTTGGGACAGTCCCACTTCATCAGATCAATCGGTCTTCAAATATGTTAGAGAAAGGACAGGGATAAATTGTTCTCCATGGCCGCTGGAGGTGGGTGAAGTTGCAATGGGCTTAATCATGAGCAAGGGAGATTTATTTTAGATTTTAGAAAAATCCTTCTAACTGTAAGAATAGTTACACTTTGGAATTGCCATCACTGGAGACTTCAAAGAAGAGGCTGGACAAACACCTGCCTGGGACAGGCTTTTCTTGGCCCTGCCTGAGTGCACAGGGCTGGACTTGGTGATCTCTCAAGGTCCCTTCCAGCATGAGATTTCGATTGTCCTCTCTGAAGGCCGGAAAACAATTCTGCACGACGCCACAGCCAGGAAAAAAGGCTATTGAGGAACACAGCAGAACAGGAAAGGTTCAAGAACAGAACTCCCGTGGAAGAATGCTGGGGCAAAGCATTGAAAACAACATTCATATTCAGTCGGAGAGCTATATCTTCACCGGCAGAGCATGAATGGCAAGCTCACCAAGGCAGCACTTTTCTAGTTAAATGATAGATTTCATATTATTTTTACAGGGTATTTTTGTATTGTATTTTTATTTTTATGTTCTCATGGCAAAGATTTGTGGGAATGGAGCACTAGTGAAATGCACCTTATTGACAATGCTAAAGATTGAAGGCCTCTCTTTATCCAGAGAAAAGTCTGTGCTCCAGCACCGCTGACATGTACTGCATCATTGATTAACAAGGAACACCTCTAGCGTGCAGCCACTCAGGTCTGGTGACCAGTGTTCCCTCTAATTTTTCCATCCATGCGCGGAATAAATTTTGTTATGTGCACGGAGGCATGTGCTGATTTGCACCACCAATAGAAACTCATTCTGCCCACAGTGGATGGTGGTGGGAGTGCTGCTACCTAGCTGGAGGATAATCAAGTTCATAATTCTACACAAAACATTATGGTTGGTCTTTCAAAAGTTTACAACCGAATGGTGACTTAATATGGCTTTGAAACTTTCTCATGCAGAAGAAAATGCTTTCTCCCCCATTTAGCACTGTTGTGCTATAGTTGTGCTTCTTTGGAGAGTCTTTGATTGCCATGTTGCCCATCTGCTTACTTCTGGTTCCAGGTGAGGTGCATGGGCTGTTCAGAACACTGAGCTATGGACCCCCCAAGGGTCTAGGGTATTGGACTCACATGGACCACCTGAGGCCAGGGCTGTTTGCGAAAGGGAAGGGCATGAGCTCCCCCCTGAAGAGGCTGGCTGAGAGAACTCAGATGGAGCAGATTGATTCTAGGCTGGAGGTGGGCAGAAAGGGACTGCTGGCTCATGGGCCCCAGTAAAGGAGGTGGTGACCAGGGCTCCCTCTAGTTTTTTCTGTCAGTGCTCAGTTTGCAGGATACACTAGCAGTGACCTTGTACTGCTTCCTTCGGGGCAGGAGTCCTCATTACTAATCACCCCTTTTCCTGACAGCCTCATTAGAAGGGCTGAGGACATCTATTTGTTATGCTGACAGACATGGTTTGCTGGCCTCAGGGACAGGGTCTAAAGCCCTACAACTCTACCACATGAGCTAAAGGCCAGGTAGCTCTCAGCTCAGGCTGTAGAGCAGAGACCTTGCTCACTCCAGATACGGTCTCTGCTTCCAGGTACTACACATTCTTTGCCCCAATCTCTAAAGCAGCTCCTTGAGGATTGAACTCACAGGCCTGGGTTTAGGGGAACCAATACTCAAACCACTAAGCTATCCCTCCCACAGCTGTGCTTGCTGAATAAGCCTAGTGGGGGTTGCCCTAGGTCAACAGAGCCACATGACGGGACCTTGCTCTGACCTTGCCCCCCATGTCCATCTTCTGTGGATCAGTAGAGAACCTGACTCACCCGAGATGTCAATCCAGACCCTATCATCAGCATTCACAACCCCACCCCTGCCTGGATGGGGGAGCATCAGTCTTTGGCTCTTCTGGGCATACCCCAGTGAGCACAAATACCTTTCTGCAAGGACTGAGTAATAAATGAGCCTTCATCTTGGCCCAACACCTTGGAACGCGCTCCCCACGCATCCCGAAAGCAGCCCGATGGGGCAGGCTGCGTAGGAAACAGAGGACGGCCATAAATCTCTCCGACGGTAGATGGACATTTTACAACTTGAAGTTTCCACCGAGAAGTGGCTGTAAATAATGGAGCGGGAAATCTGCTACCTGTCTCCAGGGGAGGATTGATTTGGGTGGAAGTGCTATTCAGCTTCATATGTATGCGTCTGCTGTAAATAAGCAAAGTTTAAGCAGTGACCTGGGGTCGGTAGGTCCCACACACACACTTGCTGCTGTTCCACCTGTTTGCTTCTCCAGGCTCCTCCTCCGGCTGTTGTTGTGGGCTGCAGCGCTCCTCTGAAGAGTGGGAAAGACTGAAGAGTTAAGGAGCAGCAGCCGTGACTTATCCATTTAGTTTTTACATTCAGTTCATGCTAAGGATACAGGGACTGCGGGAGAGGGAGGCAGCACTGAAGTTTAGCTGATGGCTGGGCTGCAGCTTCCACCACCGTTTACTTTCCAAACAAATGCTCCTTTGAGCTCCCAGTGCAGGATTTTACTGATGCTTATTCCTGGGTAGGAGCATATGGTTTGCCAGCCTGCTCCAGTCTTTGTTTTGCAGCCTTATGGTCCTGTTTCAAGCCTTCAGATCTGAGACTGTCTGGAGGGAAGTTAACCATTGGAGTGCTTGCACAGGCAGGGTTGACGGCCAGCCATAGCTCATGCTGCCCATGCCAGGCTGAATGCAATGAGGGGCACACCCTGGTATGTAGCAAGCACTCTGGAACACAGCAAAGGGGTGCAGGTGGGCACAGAGAGGGCATGCCTGTCACTGCACTGCCAATCATGCCAGGTCCCCCCAAGCGCAGAGCACATGTAAAACGCAAGGTGAGCCTAGGCAAAGAACACCTGCCAAGCACAGAGCTGTGCTGCTTACCACGTCCAGAACGGCAGTGCATTTTGATGGAAAGACAATGGCCAGGAGCAACACAGCAAATACAGCAGGCTGGTGGTGAAGGAGAATTTGAACCCCCTTGCGCCTTTGCACACAACATGCCCGATGTTTCCTGAACATCTGCTGGGACCAAGCTGGGAGGCAGCCTCTTTTAGGCCTGTATTTACCGGGATTTGGTTCCACTTTCAGGCGGAAAACTAGGGCTTGGCTTGTCCTTGGAAATGCTCACCAAGAGGTGAAGTGCATCTCAGTCCCTCCACTGAGGAAGGAGCACACACAGTGTGCTGTGAACCAGTGGCGTTTTGGGAGGAGAGACAGAGAGAGAGCACACCATGAAATCAAGCGGCCGAGGAGGAGGTTGATCCTGTTGGCATTGTTATTCTTTGACAATATTTTCTGTTCTGAGGTTGTCAAACCCTCCCTCTGACCTGGCAGAATCCCCACCTAGGTGCCAGTCCTGCTGGTCAGCTGGTACCCATCTCTATGGCATTCTCTGCACAGCCTGCCTCTCATGTGATGTTGACAGTGGCAATTGCTTAGTGACTCGGGCACCCACCCTTTAATAACTGGTTTGAGCCCTGTTGCTCGTTGCATGTGAAGGCCCATGCCCTCACCTGCAGCCCGACTGATTCCAATGGGCCTGATTCAGGTCTGGAAGCTGCTGTCATCCAGGTTACAGCTGCACCCATCCGTGAGGTTTCATGCCCATAACTTGGAGGTGAGCCAGGGTGCTCTGTTGTTGGCTCCATAGACAGTGACGCTGTGGGTGCTCTGGGGCTGGAGCACCCCGGAGAAAAATTAGAGATTGAGTCTCCTCCACAGCCATACCTGAGAGCAAGCTGGCTTTTAGCTCAAGCCGTAAAGGCTCCTGCACTGAGCTCCAGAGGTCCCAGGTTCAAGTCGGCCTGTGGGTGGTTATGCTAACAGCTGTAGGCTACGTCTACACGTGCCCCATGAGCTCACGGGAATAAGGGGACTTCGAAGTAGGCGGCGTGCTTTCGAAAAGGAGCCCCATCTGGACGCGCCGCGCGGCTGCAAGGCGCGTCAATTTCGAAGCGCCGCTGCCACCTGCATGCTAATGAAGCGTTGAATATGCATTTCAGCGCTTCATTAGTAAACTTCGAAATGGCCATTTGCATGGCCATTTTGAAGTTTGGGGCACGTGTAGACACAGCCGTAGAGTGGCGTTCAGGAGCCTCAGGAGGGAGGTGGAAGAGCAGAGATGGGTCAAGCTGGAGGAAAGAGGTGGGGGAGTGGTGAAGTGGGGTGGGGGCTGGGGGGAAGGAGGTGGTGGAGCCCTGCTGCTAGAGGGGAAGTTGTTGCCTATGGCAGGCTCAGCGAATTACTAGAGCTCAGCGTAAGCTCACAAACAGAAGCTGATCCAGTACCAGCTAATCCTGCGCCCGCCTTGTGTCTCTAATGCAGTCCTTCCCAGCCTTTCCTGTGACATGGCGCACCTTGGTGAAACAAACAAATCCACGGCACACCCCTTCTTTCCAACTGAACCGCTTGCTCATTAACGTCACATTCCCGTACATTGACTGTGCTTATGGTCTCACTTGAGAGGTTTGCAACAGAGTAGTGCTCGCAACAAGCTAACAAAGGGTTAAACGGAACGCTGAGTGACCATGTAACCGCTGAAAGGTGGAACTCGCAGGCATTTAAACCGCGTCCCAGCTTCAACAGGCTTCTGCCCGCCCCACTTTCCACAGCAGGGAGCAGGCTCCCCACCAGCCCGTACAGGCTCGGAAGCAGCATTTCAGCTGCCTCCCAGTGCCAATGGGCCCATGTGGGGTCGGACTTTCCCCTGCATGGTGTCTCTGCTAAGAGCTGCAGCGAGAGGAAACTGATGCAATTTCCCGACACACTTGGACTGCTCTCATGGCACACCAGTGCGAGGGGGCACAGCAGCTGCTCTTGTGCCCTGGGGTCAAGATGGCTCCCACACCACTGCATGGAGCTGCTTGGTTTCTTTTGCAAAGGAAGAAGATAACTGGAGGTACACATCTCCTGGAACTGGAAGGGACCTTGGGAGGTCATCTAGTTCAGTCCCCTACCCTCCAAGCAGGACCAAGCACCATCCCTGACCTCTATTTGCCCCAGTCCCTAAATAGCCTCTTCAAGGATTGAGCTGACAACTGTGGGTTTAGCAGGCCACTGCTCAAGCCACTAAGCTATCCCTCCCCACAAAGGCCACGAATGCCACAAAGAAAAACGTTAGCCTGCAGGCCAGACTGTCCCTGGTAGAAAATCCATACCCAGCCCTGGGCAGGAAAAATCAGAGATCCTAAATGCAGTGTGACTAAAAATAACCATGAAAGAATATTGTGGAGCCACGTGCCCCTGTAGGAGGAACAGGGCCTCATTGTGCTGGGCCCCATACAGGGCTACAACAAAGGGAGAGAACAAGCTCAGCAGGGCTTACTGCAGGTCTCTTGAAATTGACAGGAAGCTCTGTTCTACCCCTACATTCGCTGCCTTCCAAAATGCTTCCCCTTCCGCAGGCACACCCGGCCTGTCACAGAAAATCAGAGGAGACCCGAAGAGTAGAGGATGACAAGACCGGGCACCTTAAGGAGATCCGTATTGTGTGATTAGAGCCTCTTTACAATAACATCTTCTCTCCTTCTTTGGCTCTCCCTGAGGAAGAGGAACCTGTTGCAGAAAGCCAGGGAATGCAACCTAAAGACTCATGAAAAGGCATTTCTCTCTTGACCACAAACAGGATGAAACCGCTGCAACCTGGGGACAGACAGGTTAGCAGGAGAGGCCCATGGTAATGGGAGATTTCAGGTATTCCCACACTGACCGGCACATGTCACCTCAGAGCATGAGGCAGACATACAATTTTGAGGCACTGCTCATCACTGCATCTGGAAGCAGCTGGTCCTGGTACACACAAGTGCAGAGGCAATTCTTGACTGAGTCCTCAGTGAAGCACAGATTCTGGTCTAAGAGGCAAGTAGAGCTGAACTGCTCTGTAACAGTAACCATAATACAATTGAATTTAACATTTTTAGAGGGGGAAAATACTAAAGAGCTGACTGCAGTCGCATGTCACTTAAAAAAGAGAACTGCACAGAAAAATGAGGATGTTAGTAAAATGGAAATTAAAAAGGGGAAATGCCTGCAAGCTGCATGGAAACGTAAAAAAAAAGCATAATAGAGGCTCAAATTAAATATATACCCCCAACTAAAAAAATAAAATAACAAGAGATCTGAAAATGCCCTGGTGGCTAAACAACAGAGCAAAAGAGGCAGTTAGAGGCCAGAAGGCAGCCTTCAAGGATTGGAAGACACATCTTACTGAAGAAAAGAGAAAGGTGCATAAACTTTGGCAAGTCATTTGCAAAAGTATAATTAGGCAGGCCAAAAGAAAAGGATTTAAAGAGAAATCAGCACAAGACCCAAAACCAAAGAGCAATTATTTAAAAACTATAGAACCAGGGCACCCACTAAACTATCAGAGTGACTGTGCAATGGATATGCCACAGGAGCACTCAAGGAAATAGGGCTGTTGTACAGAAGCTGAATGAAGTTGTTGCATCAGTCTTCAGGGCAGAGAGTGTCTGGAAGATTCCCACACCTGAGACATTCTTTATAGGTGACAAATCTGAGGAGCTGTCCCAGACTGACTGATAAATTAAACAGGACCAGATGGGATTCACCCAGAAGTTCTCAAGGAATTTAGACAGGAAACTACAGAACTTCTGTAACTGTGGTACGTAGGGTGTCAGCTATGTTACAAATGACTGCAAGATAACTGGTGTAAGGGCAATTTTCAAAATAGGCTCCAGACTTAGAGAAAGCCTTTGATAAGGTCCCTCCCCAAAGGCTCATAAGCAAAGCGTGCAGTCATGGGGTCAGAGGGAAGGCCCTACTACGGATCAGCAACAGGTTAAAAGAAAAGAAAGCAAGGGTAGGAATAAATGGAATTAAATAGCAGAGTCCCCTCACAGGTCTTTACAGAGGCCACTGTTCTTCAACATATTCATAAATGATCTGGAAAAGGGGTGAACAGAGGAGTGGCAAAGTCTGCAAATGATACAAAAGTCCTCAAGTAGGTCAATATCATCTAGCAGCGTTGTCAGCATGTGCATGGCTTACTGGGGTCTTAAAAGGGTCCTGTGGCACCTTATAGACTAACAGAAAAGTTTAGAGCATGAGCTTTCGTGAGTTAACTCACTTCTTCAGATCATCTGAAGAAGTGAGTTAACTCACGAAAGCTCATGCTCTAAACTTTTCTGTTAGTCTATAAGGTGCCACAGGACCCTTCGTTGCTCTACAGATCCAGACTAACACGGCTACCCCTCTGATACTTGACAACATGCAAGGCACTGCATTTAGCCGTATGGAATGGAAATCTATCAATCTCACGAGGAAGCTTGCACAAATTCAGACAGACATCATCTTTCTGATCTGAAGAAGTGAGTTAACTCACGAAAGCTCATGCTCTAAACTTTTCTGTTAGTCTATAAGGTGCCACAGGACCCTTCGTTGCTCTACAGATCCAGACTAACACGGCTACCCCTCTGATACTTGGGGTCTTAAAAGACACTTATGAGTAAAAAGACACTTACAGGACCATGGGAAAGCCAGGCACACCCATGATAAGTGGTCGTCCAGCTAACTAAAATCATTCCGGGTTACAGATGTTGCTGGACAAGAGAGTTCCAGATTATAGAGGTTCAACCTGTCAAGAAGTCTAAAGCAGACTGTGAAGAATTACAAAAGGATCTCACAAAATGGGGTTACTTGGCAACAAAATGGCAGATAAGATTCAGGGCTAATAAATGCAAAGCAGTGCAGACTAGCAAGCAATTCCAACTACACAGACAAAATGATGAGCTCTAAATTAGCTGTTACCACTCTTGAAAGAGATTGTGGAGTCCTCATGGATATTTCTCTGAAAATATCAGCTCGATGTACAGCGGCAGTCAAAAATGCCACCAGAATGTTAAGAAAGAGAAAGATAATAAGATTGCAAATATCATAGTACCACTGTCTAAATCCATGGTACGCTCACACCGGCAGTGCTGCACGCAGTTCTGGTCACCCCATCGCAAAAAAAGATATATTAGAACTGGAAAAGGTACAGTGAAGGGCAACAAAAATGATTAGGGAGGATGAAACGGCTTCCGTATAAGGAAAGGCTAAATAGACAAACTATACCGTTTGGAAACGAGATGCCAAAGGAGGGTATGATGGAGGATTATAAAATAGTGCCTGTGGTGGAGGAAGTGGATAAAGAGGTGTTATTTGCCCCTTCGCATAGCACAAGAACCTGTGCTCACCCGATGAAATTTAATAGGCAGCTGCTATAAAGCCCACAGTTGGAAGTCCTTTTTCATACAATGCATATTTCACCTGCGGTGCTCACTGCCAGGGATTGTTCTGAAGACCAAAAGTAGAACTGGGTTAAAAAAAGAACAAGCTACGTTCCTGGAAGACAGGTCCCTCAATGGCTGCACACAGCCCTGTGCTCTGGTGTCCTTACGCCTCTGACTGTTTGATGCTGGAAAGGGATGGCAAGAGACAGATCGCTCAATAATTGTCCTGTTCTGTTCGTTCCCTCTGACCCATGAGCCATGGGGCACTGCTGGCAGTCAGGGGACTGGGCTAGCTGTGCTGTCTGATCTCCTATGGCCATTCTGTTCTGTTCTTTAGACTGCTGAGGAGCAATCATGCTATGGGTGGTTGGAATGATAACAAGGCTAGAGAGTTGTGGAGCTGTCCTGGATTCACACACCCCTCGCAGCACCTCCTAGGCCATCCTGGGAATTAGCTCTGCCAGGTATTGCACTTTCCCTCTGGCACGATCTTCTCCATGGTTTCTTGCTCTGTCACCCCTCACGCTCCAGGAATTGGAGACTCCTCTTCATGGCTTGTCCTCTGGCCACGTTACTCAGGACCTCCGCTTCTGGGAAACTGAAAGTCCTGCCAGACCCCCTGGCTGTCTGCTGTCTCCAATGAGCTAGCCACTGCCCAGTGGCTGGTAGGGGAATCCAGCCCGCCCCTTCAGCACTGGCTGCCCTCTGCTCAGGGAGTGGCTGCAGCCTATTTCTCTGCCCTCATCTGTAGCCAGCTGTGACATTATTGGACTTACCTAACTATTGTAAGGTGAACATGCAAACCACTGGTGCAACCACTGTCCTGGGTCTGCACCACATCTTGTGCCAAGTGGGCCTGGTGAGATGTCTGTTGAAAGCTGGTGAGTCACTGAATCTGTTTGTACTGCTCATAGGTTTGTATCATATTTGTGTGTGGAGTTACAAATACTGGCTCTGGGCAGGTATTTGAAATGTTAGTTTCTGGGAGACCATAACAGGAGGGGTGGCAACTTATGGTGAAAGTGTTCCTAGTCAGGTGAAGCCAAACTTGGCAAAGAAAGAACCTTATCAGAGTCTAATCCACGCCTGAGGAATCTGGCTGTAAAGTGTAGCCCAGCAGAGACTGACTAAATAGGACATGGATAGATGACTTGCTTAGGTGACAGGCTCCATCTCAGACATGCTTCCATGCAGGGAGTAACAATGAAATTCCCTCCACGTGGGCAAAGGTAGAAGAGGACCCTGAGAGCTCCTCCATCTTTTTCCTCAATCCAGATCAGCACTTCAGGAGCATCTCTGCTATGAACTGAGCCTGGAAGGATCACTGACCCATCCTAACAAAGGATGTACTCCAGAGACCTTTAAGATGACAGCCTGCTCCCCCTCTGCTGCAAGCCTGCACCAAGAACTTTGTGATTGGTGTATGTAAGCTGATTGCTTTAGCAATTTTACTCTCAACCTATTTTCTTTCTATTAATAAAAAGCTGTGTAAACAACCTCAGGGGGCCTCTCTCCGCAGACAGGGCCTCCACACCAATGGGCAGCCCTGTCGGCTGTGCATCTGGTGTCCGTTTTCTCGGGAGAGCAGCCAGGCAGCGGAACGCTCTCCTGATTTGCTTGTGTGTGTAACTGCACTCTGCCAACAGCAGTTTTGTTGGGAAATCTCTTCTGACGGTGACATTCTGAAGGATGGGCACAGCCTGCTGTTTTGGGTGCGATCTGAGGAACACGTTGACCTGGGAATGTGGCAGGTCCCTTGGGACTGGAAGAACCTGTGTGGATTTGGTGCGATTGGTTTTCGTACCCTTTTACCTGTGTACAGAGGGGACAGGCTGTGGCACAAGGGAAGCTGCAGTGTTGGCAGGAATTGCTTGTGTGATTTCTTGCTGGCCAATGCGGCCACAGAAGTGCTCTGTGCAGCTGGTTTGGTGCCTTAGAGTGAAGGATTCCCAATCTAGGCCTGTGACTAGCCCTGTTTTATGCAATTTGTCCTGGTTTGGCCCTCTTGGCTGTGCCTGGAAAAACCTCCAATATTATAACAACTACCTGATTTGGCAGAATACCACAGGGTCTGGACAGGGTCCCATACCTCCCCCTTCTTGCTGGAGGGGTCAGGCTGTACCCACCTCTGCCTGGCTGAAATGGCTGGTCAGTCCTTTCCCACTTTGCCACAGACAGGGCTTCATTCTCGCTGGGGCAGGGGAGACCAGGCACTCTCCCTTCTCCTGTCTTTTGTAAATGTTGCAAATGTTGCTTGCTCTCCTTGGCTACGTCTACACATGTACGCTACATCGAAATAGGCTATTTCGATGAATAACGTCTACACGTCCTCCAGGGCTGGCAACGTCAACGTTCAACGTCGACGTTGGGCAGCACCACATCGAAATAGGCGCTGCGAGGGAATGTCTACAAGCCAAAGTAGCACACATCGAAATAAGGGTGCCAGGAACAGCTGCAGACAGGGTCACAGGGCGGACTAGCGCTTCTGGGGCAACAGCTAGCCGCTCCCTTAAAGGGCCCCTCCCAGACACACGCAGCCTGCACAGCACGCGCTCTGCAGAGCCATAGGCATGCACACCTCGAGCGACGCAGTCATGGACCCCCAGCAGCAGCAGCAGCAGCAGCAGCAGCAGCCAGAGGTCCACCCAGCCCTCCCGGCAGGAGCAGGGCTCGCCCTGATCCATGCCATGCAGGAGGCTGCTGAGCACCTCCTTGCCACAGAGGAGGAGCTGCCCGCAGGGGAGGAGGACGCAACCCCCAACCCTGCAGCACCCCGCCCCCAGCCCCCCTGCCTCATATGCCGCCAGCTGTGGAGCTACCCCACGAGCACCGACTGGTGGGAGCGGCTGGTGCTTGGCGAGTGGGACGACGACTGCTGGCTCCAGAACTATCGGATGAGCCGGCAGACATTTCTGGAGCTGTGCCAGTGGCTCACCCCCACACTGAGGCACCAGGACACCGCCATGCGGCGTGCCTTCAGCATGGAGAAACGGGTCGGCATCGCTGTCTGGAAGCTGGACACTCCAGACAGCTACCGATCCGTGGGGCAGCAGTTTGGCGTTGGCAAGGCCACCTTCGGGGCTGTCCTCATGGAGGTAAGCGAACCCACGGGGGGAGGGGGAGGCAGCCCTGGCAGGGGAAGGGGGCTCTGGCAGGGGAGGGCAGGGGAGGGGAGCCCTGGCAGGGGAGGGGGGCCCTGGCAGGGGAGGGCCACACACCCCCTGCACACCCCTCATTGGTGCTCTCCCATGTGCTTCCCCTGCAGGTCGTCTGCGCCATCAATGCCCTGCTCCTCCACAGGCTCGTGAGGCTGGGGGACCCGGATGCTGCCATTGCGGGCTTTGCCACCCTGGGCTTCCCCAGTTGCTTTGGGGCTCTGGATGGGACCCACATCCCCAGCTGCGCCCCAGAGCACAGTGGAGGATGCTACCTAAACAGGGAGGGCTACCACTCAGTGGTCCTCCAGGGCTTGGTGGACAGCCCGAGCCATTTCCTGGACATTTATGTGAGCTGGCCTGGCAGCACCCACGACGCCCGGGTTTTCCGGAACTCGGGCCTGTGCCGCCGGCTGGAGGCGGAGACCTACATCCCCCAGTGGGAGATCCCCGTGGGGGACACCACCATGCCCCTCTGCGTCATCGCAGACGCGGCCTACCCCCTCCGGCCCTGGCTCATGCACCCGTACACGGGCCATCTGTCAGCCAGCCAGGAGCGCTTCAACCAGCGCCTGAACCACGCGCGCCAGGTGGTGGAGCGCACATTTGGGTGACTCAAAGGGCACTGGAGGTGCCTCCTCACCCGCCTGGATGCGGGCCCCACCAACATCCCCCAGATTGTGGGCACGTGCAGCGCCCTACACAACCTGGTGGAGAGCAAGGGGGAGGCCTTCTTTCAAGGCTGGGCTGTGGAGGCTGGCAGAGCCGATGTGCAGCCACCCGCTGCCCCCAGTTGCCAGGTGGACCCCGAAGGGACCCGGGTCCAGGAGGCCCTGCGGGCCCATTTCGATGAGGCCGCAGGGTGAACGCTGGCAGGCCCCCCACTGCCCCCCCATCCTCCACAACACTCCCTGCCCCTACGCCCACACCACAGAGCACCCCAGAGCACACCCCCGCCACCTTTCTTGAAAAGAAATAAAACCAGACATTTGTTTGTGAAACCAAATCTCTGTAGAGAACTCTCCTTATTATTAATCGCTTAACTAACTACTATGTACAGGCCGGATAAATATTACATATATATATATATATATTACAACTCCAATAAGATGAAAGAAAAAAAGGGGAAGACAAGGAGGGGGAGAACTATGTACATGTGGGGGCAGGTATCAGCATCCATAACAACAAAATATAACAACAGGGGTCTAATAGAAACTATTTACAAACACAAACATACAACTGAGGGGAATATATACAAAGGAGGGGGGGGGCCACGTCCTGGGCCCCACACCCCCTAATGACCTCACCGGGGCTGGCTGGGGGCCAGGCGGACCGGGAGATAAGGCCGGCGGGTGTCAGCTGGCCCCAGGTCCCCCTTGGCGGAAGGGCCCTCGGTGGCAGGTGGCGGTGCGACGGCGGGTGGATCGGCCGGTGGAGCAGCGGGTGGAGCAGGCAGGGCGGGCAGAGCGGCGGCCAGCACGGCATGGGGGGCCAGGTAGTCAGCTACGCATGCGAACGTTCGCATGAAGGCCCCCCATGCCTCCTGGCACCAGGCCAGCGCCCACTCCTGCAGCAGGAGGTGCCGCTCGTCCACCTGAAGCCACTGCTCCGCGACCTCCAGCTGCCGACGATGGATGGCCAGCAGCTGGGGGTCCATCGCCGTCCAGGAGGGCGGCTGGCTCCGCTGTCGTCCCCGCCGTAGGGCTGGTCGGTGCTCCGCCAAGGGGCTGGCCTGGAGTGATGGCCCCAGTGGGCTCTCCGGGACCACTGACACCTCGCCGGCGCTCTCCGGTCCTTCCGATGGTGCAGCTGCGGAAGATGGGGGGGAAGAAGAGGTGAGACAGCCATTAGTGTGGGCCCCGAGCCGTGGCCCTTGTCCCCCCACCCCGTTGCTGCAGGTTCCCCATCCCCGTCCCCGGGAGATGGTGCTGCTGCTGCTGCTGGGTGTCCCACCCCCTGCCCCCGGGGGAGCCTAGGTTCTGCTCCCCCCATCCCCAGGGATGGGGCATGGCACTGTTGTGCTGGGGGGGCAGGGGCTGATGCAGTCCTGTGAGGGACATGCCACTGCTGTCCTTGGGGCCATGGTCATCTGGGCATGTGGAGGGCCCTGGTCATGTCTCTTGTCCCCGCCCCTCAACCCCGGGGGTGCACACCGGGGGGGTACATACCTGATGGTCCGCTCCCACGGTCGGGGGACACCCGGTGGGCGGACGCCCAGCTGGAGCTCCTGGATGGCAGGACGATCTGGAGGCCACCGTCACTCGAGGAGGACTCCCCCTCCTCCTCCTCTGGTGCCCTGGGGGTGGGCTCCTGGGGGGGGCCCCGGGGTGCGGGGCTTACCTCCGGGCCGGACTCCGACTCCGGGGCCTGCTGGGGCTTGTCGGCCAAGGTATCAAGAGTGGCCAGAGGGGAGGAGGTGTGCCGGGGGCCCAGGATGTCCCTGAGCTCCCTGTAAAAGGGGCAAGTGACGGGGGCGGCCATAACCCTGCCGCAGCTCCTTCACTTTACTGCGTACATGATCCAGAGTGTGGGCAGGGCGGCCAGGCCGTCGGCCAGCCGAGCGAACGCATCCGCGTTCCGCCTCTTGCTCCCCGTTACCTGGAGCACCTCCTCCTCGCTCCAGAGCCCCAGCAGGTCCCGAAGCTCGGCCTCCGTCCAGGAGGGGCCCCGCTGCCGCTTCCCCGCCTGGCTGCTGGGCTGGGAGCCCTGGCTCCCCTTGGGGGGGTCCCCTGGAGGGCTTGGGGGCCTGGGGGGTGGCCATCGCGGCGGGTGGGGGTGTGTGGGCACGGAGGAGCGTGCAGGCCGGCCTCGTGGCTGTGCTGACGCCTGCACGCTCTCTCAGCTTCCTGCACAGGAAGGCAGGGGGTGGGGAGCTTTAAGGGGCCACTGCACGTGGTGACCATCGAGCTCAGGGGCTGGGCAGAGCGTCTCTCAACCCCTCAGCTGATGGACGCCATGGCGGACCCCGCTATTTCGATGTTGCAGGATGCACAACGACTACACGTTCCCTACTTCGACGTTGAACGTCGAAGTAGGGCGCTATTCCCATCCCCTCGTGGGGTTAGCGACTTCGACGTCTCGCCGCCTAACGTCGATGTCAACTTTGAAATAGCGCCCAACACGTGTAGCCGTGATGGGCGCTATTTCAAAGTTGGCGCCACTACTTCGAAGTAGCTGGCACGTGTAGACGCGGCCCTTCTCTGTCTTCTCTCCTCTTGTTGCCATCTTTTCCAAATCCAAAGAAGTGGGTCTGTCCCATGAAAGCTCATCACCTAATAAATTATTTTGTTAGTCTTTAAAATGCTACATGGCTGCATTTTAATTTTATTATATTATTATTATTATTATTGTTATTATTTCCCTACCTGGCTCACCTCCTCTCTCACTCTCCCCCAACACCTGACTGGGATGGTTTTTAAGACCTGCCAGCACTCTGGCAAGGAGATCAGCTCACCCTCACTGATTTCCTGCTGCCCTCCCTATTGCCTCCAGCTGGGAGCTTAACTGGCTTTCTCTTTCTCTTTCTCTTCCTCCCCTTGCCCAGGCTGTCACCTGAGCTGCCTTTCCCCCTTTCAGCTGGGGCCTTCTGGCTGGACCCTGTTTCACTGGCTTTATAGACCCCTGTTCCTGCACAGGTGAGCTGGTGTGTGACCAATTTATTCTCTGCTCCCTGGCTCCTCCTGGGGCTGCATGCGGGGGAATTAAGGTCTCTCTTTAATCATCCTCTTTAATCTTCATCTTAACCCCTTCCAGTCCTGTGTGACCTGGACCCACAGTCACAGTAGCAGCTAAGGAGGCTGACCTTCCGGCAGCTAGGAAATTACAGGCGAATGGGTCTAAAGCTTATAGAAGGAAATGGACAAATTGGAGCAGTTGTAACATGCTTGCAGAGCTGGCAGTAGGAAGACTAAATAATTGCTTAGGGCCCTAAGCAGCTCAAGGGCCCCCCTATTCACTCTGAGTCTGTTTTGGGCAGGGGAGAAATATTCCTGCTCTGGGCCCCCAGTGGGCTGGTGCCGGTGCTGCCTGCCTTTCGCCTGCAGGCCCAGGCTTCAGGTGCTTTGAGGTTCTAAAGCATTTGCTGAACTTCCACCAGCCTCTGTTGCATTGGCCACATTTCCCTCATCCGCATTGGGCTCTGTTCCTTGGAAGTCGAGCTGCAGTACAGTAACATGGAGCGAAGCTGTTCTCTTGCGATAGCTGGCCCAGTGGGCCACAACAGCGTGGGACTGTCATTGGGAAGCTTGTTCCAGCAAAATTTCTCACCTAATACTGCAGACTCCAGAGGTTTGGGTAAGACCTGGATCTACATCAGACTTGGCGAGGGTTACCACATGCTAACTTACTGTCAATGGGGATGTGTAGAGCCCCTTCTTCCTTTACTGCATAATAATGCCTACACATCTAGGCCTAATTCCTTCAAGGTGCTGGCAAAGGTCTGGGAACTGAGGATGCCATTCAATGGGAGGGCCCTGTACTTGGCAGGATTGAGCATGCCAAGTATGGTCAGACTAAAGCATTTCCTGCCTGGCTCTACAAGTGATAGCTGATTCTGGGCCCCACGCCAAGGGGAACGCTGGCTCTTTCCGATAGGGTCCAGATCCCACTCTGCCTGCCTCCCGGCTGGAGCACTGAGCAGTTATTCCCAAAGGGCTGTGATCAGCGTTCCCTAGTAGCTGAGCACTTGGGCAGCTGCCCAGGAGAGATTCAGCTGTTGCTCAGTTGATTATCGGAGTAATCACCACGGGCAGCGTGTGTTTCTCTGGGTGGTGCACAGCTGCACATGCCTCAGTGCATGTAACAAAATTTATTCTGCACATGGAAGTTAAAAAACTAGAGGGAACATTGGCGTGATGATAGGCTGCCATAAGAAAGGCTGGGAAAGGGGGCAAGGACAAAGAAAGCCCTTTTCCTTGGAGCACAGGGAGACGTGGAAGTATCAGGGGTTCTTGGTCTCGTCTCTGAAAGGGCCTTGGTAGCAGTGGGCAGTGTCTGCCAAGAGGGACGGAAGATGGACTGATTGGGAGTGTGTCTTAGGTCCCAGCCTGTGGGTGACTTTGATCTGAGGGAGGGAGATGGCTTTAGGGAGAGGTCAGGAGGCCTGTGGCAGTAGGAGGGGGTCTGCTTCCTTTCCAGAGGCCAGGGGCCAGAGCTTCCTCCTCTCTGCACCACGCCCAGGTGAGAGCTGAATGCAGCCCCCCAGTGGTGGTTCAGTTTGGGCATTCGGTGCCCATTGGCAGAAAGGGCTGAACCAACATGCCAGGGAGAGGAATGGCAGCAGCATCTGCATATCTCTGATGGGCTGGGGATGAGGACCCTGGAGTGGGAAGCGGGTGCTGGAGTTTTACTCCCAGCTCTTCTGCTGGGTGACTGTGGGCAGGAATTTCCCTGCCCATGCCAGTGGAGTCAAGTAACAGTCAAGGCTGACTCTGGGTCTGTCTTTTCTCTTGCCCAGACCATAAGGGCTTGTCTACAGTGGATGTTTTTTCCCCAGAAAAAAACCCCTTTTCCTGGAAAGAAAACCTCTGGCGTCCACACTGCAAAACTAGTTATTCTGGGCACTCAACTCAACATAGTACCTCCACCAAAATGAACAACTTTTCCGACCCCCTCATCTTTTAATTTCGAGACTGACTGAGGCTTTATCTACATTGGGCAAACTAAGTCTACTGCACATATGCAATTTTAGCTATAGCTAAAATCAATGCATCTGTGCTCAGCTAACTTGGCTATCCATACCGGGAAGGTTGACAGGAGAAACTCTCTGGGTGACGTCCCTTACTCCTTGCATCTCATGAGGCGTACAGGGGTCAAGGGCAACCCCTGAGAGGTTGATTTCATGCTTCCACACTAGACATGCAAAATTGAACCCCAGAAGGTTGCCCCTGAGCAAGCTGATCTTCCAGGGTAGTGTAGATGTAGCATCAGTGTGTACTAAGCAGAGGTAATTACAACTTAAATGGCCTCCAGGGAAGCATCCCATCACTGCTCTTATTTAGAAATTGGGCTTTCCAGTTGGAATGCTCCATTTTGAAATGCTCTGGCGGTATGCACAGTCTTTTCAGAAATAACTTATTTTGACATTAGAACGTCTAAATAAATTATTTCTTAAAAAAAAAAAAATCTGAAGTGTGGACGTAGCCTAAGGGTTCCAGTTTTACCTCAGATCTCTAACAGTTGCCAACAACAGTAAAAGTGTCCTGCAAATTAATGGAATAGCTCAGGTAAAATGCCACAGACACAAGTGCTAAAAGCTTGGCACATTGTTTATCATCCTGCCAGACCCATCCCCAGTGATTTTCCTTCGCATTTCTGCTTTCTAACCAATAACCTCTCCTTTGCTTCTGTTGCCCGATAAGAGGATTCCCTAAGCAGCAATGTGTCTGGCTTGAAGCTTCCCCCCATTGCCATCTCCTGGCTTCTCTTCTTTTCTGCATTACATCCTTTTGTTACTTTTTTCTGTACGCTAGCAGGCTCCCAGCTCCCCTGCCTCTGTGTTATTTGTGAATGAGATTTACGAGCAATGTCCACCTTCTCGATTCCTCTGGAAGATTTTAAAGACCACTGTGCCAATGGTTGCTTTTGTGGTATCCTCTTCTCCCCAAAGGAGATGCTGTGTGTGTCTCTGATAATCAACCTGGGATAAATTCACTTCCACTTGAAGTCAATGAAAAGGCTCCATTGGCTTCCCTCTGAGACGTATTTTGTAGTGCTCCAAACAAAACAATATCACTGGGATTTTGCTAGAATTAGATGATGAAGCTGGGTCAATAAAATCTAGGCATACCCCTGTATGAAAAAAAAATCTATAGTAACTTGAAATTAAGGTTGTAAATTCCGATCAGTAACTTAAGGGAGGGTAACATTTTGAAACATTTTAATATAAACCAAAATTGAACCAGAAAATCAAAAATTCTGAATTAAGAATCAGAGGGAAAAGAGAGACCATGAGAGGAAAGGAGAGAGCACTCTGCTGGAGGGAATCAGAACTCTCATCTGCGTGACATAGTACCTATACTGCAGACATCTAATGGGGATACTCTGCTAGATAACCTTATACATACAGTACACAATGGGCATAGCCAGCATTTAGCCATTCCTGAAGCAGAACCCAGTTCTGGTCAGTACAAAACCCACTCGGGTTGTTTGAAGATTTAAAAAAAGCTGGTTTCCATCGTAAACTCGCAACTTCAGGGGTGTCCTTCCTCCTCCTGTACAGCCTCGATGGCTTCTTAAGGTCTGCAGCCAACACTTACATTCTTCATATTTAAATCCTACATAATACAGGAATGGGAGGCTGCAGCCAGCGGCCCGCTGTTCTGTCCATGCAGTCTACAACCATGTCTTCCAAAATGAATGACCACCTCTGGCTGGGTAATAATTTTAGGAATAATTAAAAAAGGGATAGAAAATAAGATGAAGAATATGTTACTTCCCCTATATAAAACTATGGTACGCCCACATCTTGAGGACTGTGTGCAGATGTGGTCTCCTCACCTCAAAAAAGATATATTGGCGTTAGAAAAGGTTCAGAAAAGGGCAACTAAAATGATTAAGGGTTTGGAACGGGTCCCATATGAGGAGAGGTTAGAGAGACTGGGACTTTTCAGTGTAGAAAAGAAGAGACTGAGGGGCAATATGATAGAGGTATATAAAATCATGAATGATGTGGAGAAAGTGAATACAGAAAGTTATTCACTTGTTCCCATAATATAAGAACTAGAGGACACCACAAATGAGATTAATGGGTAGCGGGTTCGAAATTAATAAAAGAAAGTTTTTCTTCACACAGCGCACAGTCAACCTGTGGAACTCCTTGCCAGAGGACGCTGTGAAGGCCAGGACTCTAACAGAGTTTAAAAAAGAGCTCAATAAATATTTGGAGGTTAAATCCATAGATGGCTATTAGCAAGGGGTAAGGTATGGTGACTAGCCTTTTGTTGAAGGCGGGAGATGGATGGCAGGAGACAAATCGCTTGATCGTTGTCTTCGGTTCACCTCCTCTGGGGCACCTGGCATTGGCTACTGTCGGCAGACAGAATACTGGGCTAGATGGACCTTTGGTCTGACCCAGTATGGCCGTTCTTATGGGTAGCCAAGCCCCCACTGCTCACAATATCAGCTGCTGCCCCAGGTCCAAAGTGAGCACGCAGGCCTTTAAACCCCCCACTTCACTTTTAACTCAAATGGAGGGGGAAGCAGTTTCCCTGTTCTGTGAATGGTTTTGAGATGCTGAATTTTTCTCCCCATCCCAAACAAGGAGAAAAAGTTGAATTTCGGAAAAAAGAAATGGTGGACCAGAAAGGCAAACCTTTTCCGCCCAGGCTTGGGTTTGATTGCAGTCGTCTTCCTCTCTTTTAGAATAACTAAAGGGGGTCCTTTAACAATTTCCAAAAGCTTTTTGAGGGGAACTTGATCCTTTCCCACGGCAAGTTTGGGTTCGGATGCACTGAACATTTTTGGAGGTAAAATCGTCGTGTGCAAAGGTTCCCAAACAGCCCTTTCAAGGAGCGCACTCTAGCGCCGTCCTCCTGACTGCAGCTCCAGCTGTTGTCAGTGGATCACATGGTTTTTCACACACCACATCAATGTCCTGTGGCTCAGGGTGTGTGTGCTTAATATTGCCAACAGCGTCTGGGCCCTGGAGAGGCCCAGGAAAATAGTGGTGGGCTAGGATGCCCAAGCCTTTGTTATGAGGCCCAGCAGTGGGGCAACTGCCCCACACCTGCAGGGAAGGGGTTAAACCCAGCCCTGGGAGAGGGCTAGAGCTGAGGGTCAGCAGCTATGGCTTGTATCAGCCAATTAGGGCCCACCCAGGGGTGTATAAACAGGAGCTCCAGGAGAGGAGGAGAGAAGACTCTTGCTGTGGAGCAGAAGGGACGTGGCTGCCAGGAAAGCTACAGAGGCTTCCTACCACAGATCAGGGCTGGGGGGAGGCAGGCAGAGCTGGGGGAACTTTGGCCTGCAAGCCCCAGGCTGCAGGGCCTGAGCCAAGGCCCGAGGGCAGGAGGACCGCTGGGACAGCCAGGGCAGCAAAGGAAGCAAGTCCACAAACCCCTTGCCAATGATGAGTGGCTGCTTCAGACCGCAGAAGCAAGGGGTTAGGTGATGACTTCCAGTGGGTCACTGAGGCAAGGTGAATATCAGGCTCCCCTGGGAGGGGAGGACCCCAGAGGAGGAGCGTGCTGTGCGGGGGGCAGTACCCTGAGGGATGGGCACCGTGGTCTGGGAGGGACGTGGCTCCTGACATCAGCTGGTGCAGAGAAGGTAGGTAACCGCAAATGAGACGCCAGCCAGAAGAGGGCACTCCGGAGGTCGAGGCGCTAATTCCTGAGTGACCAGCAGGAGGCGCCAGGGTGGTGAGTCATGCCTGGTTCCGGGCCCCTTCTGGCTGTGTTCCTGCCCTGAAGGCCCCAGGCTCTGACAATCGTGTCATTTTCACACTTGGCTTCCTGCTTCTTCACCAGGGTGTTAATAATCCCAGAGGGAAAAGAGGCAGGTTTTTGCCTGGAAGATTTTCTTTCGTCCTCCGCAGGGATTTTCCATCCCCTCCTCCTCAGTCAGCCCAATGTGAACAGGTTCCGATAGTGTCACTTTTCCCCCTCCTTTCGGTGCAATGTATAATTTTTACTGAGAAAGGGAGGACATGCTCCATAAATCAGGAGCTGAGGGATGGCATCTTGGTGCAATATGGCATCAGTCGCTCTGTAGAAGATAAAGCTATAAATATAATGAATTTTTAAACAGACAGCCTGCAAGGCTGTGACATGGTGTGTGTTCCTGTTTCCCTAGAACATATTTGAGGAAAGGTTGTCGGCATTATTTGAACAGTCTCGCTTTGACAAGCAGCTAAGTCCACCTACGCCCCAGCCCTGAAGCCGGCCACAACCAAGGATAACCAGTGGAAACTCAGACATTCCAGAAGGTCAGTAGGTCAGATACCCCAGTTGGCTTTCTGACAAAATGAATGTGGTGAAATGTAGAACAGGATCCATGAAGGTATTGCAGTGCCTCATGGGAAAAAAAAAAGGAAAAAGATAAATAAAAATGTTCTAAATAAGTTGCAACGTTACAATCAATTATTTTTAAATAAAATCTCTTCTCATAACGTTACTAATGGCCGTCCAAAAATCTGTGCTGCGCTTTCCTTTTTCATTAATGGAAGTGGACGTAGCGGCTAGAATGGGCTTTGATGGGGGTCTGCAAATGGTTTGTGGGAATAATTGAGGGTCCACACCAGTGAAAAGTTTGGGAACCATTGAGAAGAACAAGCCACATATGCTATGGAACCATAGTACTTCAGCTTGTTTGGTGTAAGGATGTGTGTGAATTACTGCCCAATGGTTATTTTTTGTCACATAAGAACATCAGAATGGGTCAGACCAATGGTCCATCCAACTTAGTACCCTGTCTTCTGACAGCGGCCACTCCCAGATGCTTCAGATGAAATGAACAGGGCATTGTCAAGTGATTCGACCCCTATTGTCCAATCCCAGTGCTGGCCATCAGATGTTTAGGGACATTTAGAGCATGGGATTACGCCCAGTGTTCCCTCTAATTTTTTCCATCCACAGGTGGGAATTTTTTATGTTTACACTGCCTGACTTTAAGGGACAGGGCTGTACGGATGCAGTGCTGAGTAGCATAGCCAGACCCTTAGGGTAGGTCTTCACTATGCAGAAGGTCGACGCAGTCAGAGTTAATCTTTTGGGGTTCAATTTTCTGTTCTTAGTGGAGGGACAGCAGTCAACCTCTGCACTCCTCAATCCCACGAGGAGTAAGGAAGGTCGACAGGAGTGTTCCTCTTCCCTGTGCCATGAGCTGGCTGAACATTGCAACTCTCTTGTGCAGCTCTGGGCGTTTTTCACAGAGCTGGCATGGACGAGGCTACACAACAAAGCCCCCCCAGCTCCCATGGGTGGGGCACAGTGGGATGAAAGTGAGCAAAGGAAACGCAGCCTGAACAGCAGGGAAGTAATGCTGTAATAGCACAGCCTGCGTGGCTGTACATATTTGCTAGAGGGCCCTAGTGGAGGATCTGTTGGTTAAGGCATTGAATGGCTTGTCTCTGTGGCGTGCAGTGCAGACGAAGGGGGTGTGTATGTGAACTGCCGCACACACTGAAGTGTTATGTCACACCTACCATAGATAGAACCTGCCACCGCGAGCTACATAATGCCTAGTCTGTGCTGTCTCGGCCTGCTTGGAATGGGATTGTGCAAACTAAGTACAGTTCCGTTTCAAGCAGGCCTGTACTATCACAGCCCTGGTTCGAACCTCACTGGCCCACCAACATCCATGGTCCAGCATGCTCAGTGTGGTGGAGCCCAGGGCAGCCTGGTGCTGTCTGTGAAGCCAAGAATCATAGAAGAGTAGGACTGGAAGGGACCTCGAGAGGCCATCGAGTCCAGCCCCCTGCCCTCATGGCAGGACCAGGCACTTTCTAGACCATCCCTGAAAGCCAAGTCCAGAGGCCAGGAGGAGAACCCATCAGGGACTGCTGAGGGCTTCTGTGAGAGCCTGGAGTCTGGCAGCAGAGGTGCTGGTGCAACTACCCACAGGAGGGCTCAAACTGGGACCTCTGGAGCTTCATGCAGGCACCTCTCCAACATGAGCTAAAGACCTGGTGCTTCTCAGCAAAGGCTATAGAGGACATTCATTCTTTCTTTGGGTAAGTGGTCTGAGTGCCACTACATGGGACAGTGAACCACACCTAGGCGCGTGGTCACAAGGGAACTGATTGCTGCTGATCCAGCAAACGTTTTCCTTCAGGACCAGTGAGGTCCCCAGTGTGCCAGACCAGGGAGTTCCAACCTGTACCTTTCAGTTCATGCTAGCAGGGCTATAGGGGACTGTTACAGCGCATCACTTTAGTATGTGCTGCAGACTTACATTTCCCCTCACCCATGCCAAGGGCCAGATAGACAAGCCCTAAGCCTAGATAATTGGTTGGAGAATGTATTGTAGGGAACCAACCAATGTTGCTAAATCTCATGATTTTATTGTGAGTCTTCGGCTATTTGGTGTGTTGTTTTCTACAATGGCCGCACTGGGTCAGACCAAAGGTCCATCTTGCCCATTGTCCTGTCTTCCGACCGTGGCCGATGCCAGGTGTCTCAGGAGGAGTGAACAGAACAGGAAGTCATCAAGTGATCCTTCCTCTGTTGTCCATTCCCAGCTTCTGACAGCCAGCGGTGAGGGACACCATCCCTGCCCGTCTTGGTTAAAAGCCACCAATGGCCCTAACCTCTTTGACTTTATCTAGCTCTTTTTTCTTAAATCCGGATTCATGTGATTATATGATAATCTCATTTTTCCTTGTTAAAGTGAATTTCTAGTCTTCCTAGGCAGTTGCAGAGAAAAGCTTGAAAACGTGAACCCCAAAGGCTGAGAGCAACTCAAGCGGGCAGATCATTTAAAATCTCATCATGTCGCCTGACTCAGGGGGCCTTGCGCATGACTTTTGGATGCTAATGGCTGGCAAAGCTGGAGAAAATCCCCCTCTTTGGGAGCAGGTGCTCTATGGACCCACCAGGAAGAGCATGACTGGGGAGAAGAGAGCCCATGAAGCTACCATCATGAAGCAATCTGAGTGTCCTGGCACTTTCAGGGTCTAGTTTAGGTTAAGAGCTATTAGCATGCAGCAGGTGAAGAAGCTATTGAAACTTCATCTCTGTGTGAGTGTGTGAGCCTGGACTCACCTTCTTCCAGTCCTCATTTTCACCAGCAACGTGATGGAACCTGCCAGGTGGAGCTCAGCAGCTGATGCCAGAGAGCTTGGCTACTCTATGAACACAGTAGGTGGATAAGAAAGTTGGATTTTCCCAGCCCCGCTGCCAGCTTCAGTTCAGCCCTTTGTTTTATGTGAGTTCTGCACAGAACTCCTGTGCCCCCGACCTTCCAGCAGCTCTCAGACTTTCTCCCTGAGGGAAGCTGGGGTTTATGGGGTTAAGTATACCTGCTTTGTAGTTTTTCCTGTGAATGCTGGCAAAAACTACGAAGGAACAATCAGTTTCACATATACAGAATGGCAAGTGACTGTCGAGGAAGGAGTACAGCTGAAAGGGATCTAGGGGTCATAGTGGACCACAAGTTAAATATGAGTCAACAGTGTAATGCTGTTGCAAAAAAGCAGACATGATTCTGGGATGTATTAACAGGTGTGTTGTGAACAAGACACGAGAAGTCATTCTTCTGCTCTACTCTGCGCTGGTTAGGCCTCAGCTGGAGTATTGTGTCCAGTTCTGGGCGCTGCATTTCAACAAAGATGTGGAGAAATTGGAAAGGGTCCAGAGAAGGGCAACAAGAATGATCAAAGGTCTAGAGAATGTGACCTATGAAGAAAGGCTGAAAGAATTGGGCTTATTTAGTTTGGAAAAAAGAAGATTAAGGGGGGACATGACAGCAGCTCTCAGGCGTCTAAAAGGGTGTCATAATGAGGAGGGAGAAAACTTGTTCTTCTTGGTCTCTGAGGATAGAGCAAGGAGGCAATGGGCTTAAACTGCAGCAAGTGAGGTTTAGGTTGGACATTAGGAAAAGGTTCCTAACTGTCAGGGTGGTCAAACAGTGGAATAAATTGCCAAGGGAGGTTGTGGAATCTCCATCTCTGGAGATATTTACGAACAGGTTAGATAGATGTCTATCGGGGATGGTCTAATAATAATGAGGGCAGGGGGCTGGACTTGATGACCTCTCAAGGTCCCTTCCAGTCCTAGTATTCTATGATTCTATGAAACTGGCTTGTTCCAAGGCTCCTGGATACCATCCCTACTACACTGCAGAAACCCAGGCAAAAATTCCAGCCACCTCCATTTGACTCTTTCCATGAGCCTCTGTCAATCTCTACTGATCCTAGTGTTCTCTGTGGGGTGTCAGCTAGAGGACTTCCCCGCAGGCCTGGTGCTCTGTTACACAACCTCGTGATTAGCTGTATCCAGCAGGAGGCAGCTGAAAATTTGCAAGTGGAATTTCCACGTGGGGCCCCCCCAGTAACCATCTGCCCGTCCAGGTGGAGCTACAAGACCTCTTTCAACCAAACAAGCCTTCCATCTGGGCATCACCTCACAGCTTCATGTGATGTCCCTTCAGAGGTGGCTGTCCTAGAGCATTGCAATGATGTGGTGGCTCAGAGCCAAATTAATTAATTATAGTGCCAAGGAGACCATGAGCCAGACCCAAAGTCTGCTGCAGCATCTGTCCACATCAGATCGGTCCAGGAAGAGATATTTCCCATACAGTGGATATTAGCCCACAGGAGGAGCTGGGTTCTCCCCCTGTTGCCGCCTTGTGCTGTGCAGCAGGGGAAGAGTTACCACTAACAATAGATGTTGCGTGCTGCTTAGCAGCCTCCTAAAGCTGACTGTAGAGGCGCAGAACCCAGCCCCTTTGGTGCCTTCTTGAGGTTTTCATACGTCCCTCTGAGCCATGTGCGATCAAAGCCACTCGGCTCACATGGCAGAACTGACGGGTTGGCCTCCCGATCGGGATGCGCTTCTGCTGAGAGTGTTCGCTCGGTGACCCATAACACAGGGCAGATTCCTGACTGCAATACACACGTACCATGGCTGTGCCATCTGATAAAGCCTTCTGCCAGCCAACCTTTCCAGTCTCCACTTAGACACAAGACTCAGCTTAACTTTCGCTGCTCGGGAAAGCAAGATACAATATTGCATTGGCTTCAGCCGGCGTGATTTATGGGAAAGAAATTGCAATGCAATGAGCGAGACTGATGGGAACTTTACAGGAGGCTTTTTATGTAATTAAAACCAGTGCATTGAAGATTGGAAATAACAACACTGGCTCCTGGCCTGGGCTGTTTCTGGTCCTCTGTCTTAGAACTTTAATACCCGTTCGCCTCTCTGCTCTGCTGTCTCCCTCCTCTGCACGCCACCAGCCCCCCAGAACTGGCTGCTGGTTTTCCTCTTTCCTGACTGAACGCTGGACCATTTCCAGAGCCGATATTTTTCCATCAGAGCCTGGAGGGATCATGAATGCACGCTCTCTCTCTCCCTCTCTGGTTTCCAACCGTGTCAGGGCAGGCTGCAGCAATGACTAGGGGGGTGTGGTTGTGGAACATGGCAATGCAGACAGGCACCTGGCTATCAGTGAATTGGGAGGCAAACTGAGCCAGGCAAGGGAGCCAGGAAAACCAGTGCGTGTCATTGCGGTGTTGGTTTGGTGTCCTGGATGCACTGATTACCAGGAGCACTGGGAGCTGGGCACCCACACTGGTTTTCAGCAGCTGCTTTAGAAATGGCTCAAGGCCTTGTATTTCGTGAAAGAAGCGAACACAAAGGGAGAGCTAAGCCTGGAGGCAGCAGTGAGTCTAAGCACATGAAGGGTGCGGGGCGGGGAAAGAGCTCTCAACAAAATGAGCTTGGCCTTTCCCTGGTATCTTCCACTTGACGTACTCTACCCTGTGTCTGCCTCCATGAGCCGGTACCTTCCAGTTACCATTGTCCACAATGCATCGATTAGGGAAACTGAGGCACCAGCAGATGACTTCTGCAAGGTGATGCACAGCCCATGGCAGAGCTGGGACAAGGGTTCCCTCTAATTTTTTCCATCCATATGTGGAATAAATTTGTTATGAGCACCACCAGTAGAAGGACACGCTGCTGGCTGTGGGAGCTCTGCTAACCAGCTGGGCAGCACCTGAATTTCTTCTAGATGGCCACCCAAGCACTCAGTTTCCAGGAACACTAGCAGGGAGCAGGGACAAGATTCCCAGGTCCTGATCCTTCATGGATGCCTAGACTGGGAACAGCAAATAAAGAAGCTGGAGAGGCCCATATCTCTTCATAATCCTGCCACCAGACAGTCAACCCCACCATAAGCTAGAGTTGGGCAGGCCCTCTGACAGGGGTCGGGGGGGTGGGAGTAGGGCAAAGAGGATAGTTGTCTCGGGGCCCTTTGAAGTACCACATGGCTGTGAAGGAGTGGAGGCTGGGGGTGGGCTTTGGCTCTGCCCTAGCCCTGCCCCTTCCGCCCTTGGTCCCACCCCTTCTAGGGTGTGGAGCCAGGCCCCCGTCCACACTCCTTGCCCTGGGGCCCACAGCGGCTGTGGGCCTGGCTGGAGCTGAGTAAAAGCTCATCCATTTCCTGATGAAGATAATTGTCCCCTCGCTCTCCTTGCCGTTTTTAGGCACCACGCCTCTCCAGCTTGGACAACATCAAAATCTTCCTCTGGACTCTGAACCAAGCATCTCAGCCCATCTTGCCTTCTCAGTTTGAAACCACTCATCTCTTGAGCTGCCCCCGCTCGGCTGGGAAACCCGTTTGCTCATGGGACCAACCACTCCAGGCTGTTCTCCCTCCGTTCAACAGTGACCGTTAGCCCAAGCTGAAACACACAACTACAGCAGTGCAGCTCCTGATTTCTAGCAGCACCAGGAAGGGTGAGCAGCAGGGGAAGCGGGCATCAGAAAGAGAGATTGAAGTTAGAGAGAATTCACCCAAAAATTCAAGTCACAGCCGCTGGGGAGTGGTTCTGCCAAATCCATTTGCCTCTCCTATGTCTTAGGCGGTTACAAAACGTTGCATAGATACAAAAATGCAAATGCTAGAACATACATGAAAGAATCTCAGGCTACTTCATCAGCCAGTGCTTTCACTGTCATAAATTCTCTAATCCGGCATGATTATAGTCAGCTAGACGACCACTTATCAAGGGTGTGGCCACATTTCCCATGGTCCCATAAAATTTGTCCACATCCACCAGTCCTGGCTTTCAGTGCTCTGTGCTGTTGATTGGCTGTAATTTACCCTAAGGCTATGTATATACTCGAAGTGTCTGTCGACAGAAGTTACCGGCGACATGGCAATCTCGACAGAACCGCCGCCAACAGATTGCATCAACACACAACTGCTCTGTCGACAGAGAACTGCCAGACTGCACTGCCCTCTGGTGCCAGAAAGCAGAACGATCATCATCACCATCAATAACTGTGGGCTCAGCACCCGTTGGTGTCTGATGCCTCTCTCACTATTTCCTTCCATCTTTCCTTATCCAGTGCAGAGTGGCTTAGTTTCTGTAGACTGGCTCTGCACCAATCTACTAAATCATCTATCCATTCTCTGTGCGATCTGCCTCTCCTATTCAAACTGCCCATTATGCCAAATACCAGGGTCTTGATTTTTCATTTGTCATTCATTCTGCAAATTTGTCCAAATAGTTGTCGCTTCCGTTTTATAACTTTCTTCAGCAGGTTCTCTTTCAGCTGTATCTTCCTATATAATTCCTCTTTGGTGACCTTCTGCATCCATCCTATTCTCAGAATCTTTCTATAGCAACTTTTGAATGCCAATCTGCTTCTTTTCAACTCTTTCGTTATCACCCATGTCTCACATCCGTACAACATTCTGTTGAATACACGCATTTTCAAGACGCCCAGCTTCATTCTTAAGCTAATTGCTTTGGTTTTCCAGATCTTATCCATCGCCTTCAAACTCGCTCTTGCTTTTGCTATTCTGGTCGCTATTTCCTTCTCACAGTCTAGATCATACATTATGTTCCTCCCCAGATATGTGAACTTCTCTACATTCTCTAGTTCAATACCATCAACACTGATCTTTCTTCCTATTTCCTTATCTCCAAACACCATTGTTTTTGTTTTATTGATGTTCATAATCAGTCCGTACCACTTCCCTTCTTTGTTTAACACCTGCCCTGTTTTCGTTAGCTTCTCCTTATCTTCCTCAATGATAACTATATCATGCGCGAGCCTCAAGTTGTGAATTCTTTTCCTGTGCACAGATATCCCTTCTACCTCTTCCTTGATCTTGTCCATCGCTGTCTCCAGATGTGCAATGCAGATACTTGGAGATATTTGATCTCCTTGTCTCGTACCTCTACTTGTTCTAAACCAACTTCCCAACTCCCCACATGTTCTCACTGCTGCCTCCACATTATTACTGATATCCTTCCACAAATGTATCAGTCTGCTATCCACTCCGTATGACTCCAACACCGCCCAAGTCGACATAACTCAGGGAGAGTCTGCACACTTAAAGCATTCTGTCGACAAAGTCTTGACAGAAATGTGCACTTTCCTCGACAGTACTATCCCTCAAAAATCTGAGGCATGGAAATCTCTGGACAGAGCACTGTTGAGAAAAGTGCAGTGTGGACACTTCTGTCCACAGAGAGGACCTCTGGTTGCCGGGCAGCTCTGCAAAGAGGGCTGCCCATCAACCACAAGTCCTCTCTGTCTACAGAAGTGTCTACACTGCACTTTTCTCAACATTGCTCTGTCCAGAGATTAGTAACAGAGAGGGAGCCGTTCTAGTCTATATACTATCAAAACAAAAAAACAGTCAAGTAGCACTTTAAAGACTAAGAAAACAATTTATTAGGTGAGCTTTCGTGGGACAGACCCACTGCTTCAGACCGTAGCTATACCAGAACAGGACAGTCTGTATAGCCTGTTCTGGTCTGGCTATGATCTAAAGAAGTGGGTCTGTCCCACGAAAGCTCACCTAATAAATTGTTTTCTTAGTCTTTAAAGTGCTACTTGACTGTTTTTTTGTTTTGTCCAGAGATTGTTATGCCTCAAATTTTTGAGGCATAATACTGTCAAGGAAAATGCAGAGTTCTGTCAAGTCTTTGTCGACAGAATGCTTTAAGTGTGTAGGGCTACATCTACGCTAGCACACTACGTCAAAGAAGCCTATTTCGACTTAAGCACATCGAAATAGGCTACTTTGACGCGTATCGTCTACACGTCCTCCAGGGCTGGTGCCATCGATGTTCAATGTCGAAGTAGCGACGGAGAACGTCGAAAGAAGCTGCCTTGGAAGGAAATGCAGAGCGTCCACACACACAAGCGCTCCCCATCGAAAGAAGGGGCCAGCAAAGCCCCAAGCTGCTTCCTTAAAGGGCCCCTCCCAGACACACTCGTCCTGCACAGCACAAGATCCACAGAGCTGACAACTGGTTGCAGACCCCGTGCACGCAGCATGGACCCCCAGCTGCAGCAGCAGCAGCCAGAAGCCCTGGGCTAAGGTCTGCTGCAGGCGGCAACCATAGTGCCCTGCAGGGGCTGGACAGAGCGTCTCTCAACCCCTCAGCTGATGGCCGCCATGGAGAACCCTGCAATTTCGACATAGCGGGATGCGGGTTGTCTACCCATGCCCTAGGGCACTATTCCCATCTTCGGATAGGAATAGCGATTTCGACGTCTCACTGCCTAACATCGATTTCAACATCAAAATAGCTCACGGCGTGTGTAGATGTGACGCATACTATTTCAAAGTTGTGCCAGCTACTTCGAAGCAGCTGGCTAGTGTAGACGCACCCTAGGTGCTCCCTGAGTTATGTCAACACAGGGCCCCTTCTGTCAACAAAGCTCTGTAGTGTAGACCCAACCTAAATGTCTTCTAAGAGCCCAGCAAGCAGTGGAAGTGTTGGTAATGTGCTAGACAATATTGACTGCCTGTGATCTGGCAAATTCTCTTGTCTGGCACCAGCCAGGTGCTGAGGAGGCCGGACTAGAGAGGTTCAACTGGTGTTTGAACAGCATCTCGCAGAAGAACCCCATCTTTGTAAGGTTTCTTGGCCATTCCACAGTATGAGTATTCATCAGCAGTAAAATGGTCAGCGTTCATTTCAGTCTAGTTTGACAGTCTCCCATGCTCACTCAGCTCCTATATGCAGTGTTGTTGCAGCTGTGTTGATAGCAGGATCTAAGCCAGACAAGGGGGTGAGGTAGTATCTTTTTATTGGACTAACTTCTGTGGGTGAGAGGAACAAGCTCTTGGGCGACATGGAGCCCTTCTTCAGTGAAGATGTTCACACTTCGTCTCGCTCACCAGAAGTTGTTCCAGTAAAAGAGCTTGCCTCCCCCAACCTTGTCTCTGTGTTCCTTTAGGCATTTCTGCTATTACCAGCATAAGCAGACATGCCATTTTAATAATCCTATTAAAATTAATGCTTGTCATTACACTCAGAACGCAACATGGGAGGGCGAGCTTGTGAGCCAAGCCTGCATGGACTAGAAGGAAAACATTTGCATTGAAACTTTTCTTTTTAATGGAAAATGCCTTTTTCATTAGAATTGAAAACTTGCAGCATAAAAGAACCAAGTCATTGTCATTGAAGCATTTAATTTTTGATGGGCTTTTTGTCTCTGTGTGAGAAGTCTTGTTTGGGGGCAAAATAAGTCACTTTTTTCTCATTGGAAAGGGGTACATGTGTTTGTCTGTTGGAGGCAGGGGACTGAGCTGTCTTTCTCTCCTTGACATCAAAATGAAACAAACAAGCCAGGACATCTCCTGGACAATCAAGTTTTCATGTCTTTTTTTTTGTACTGGTGAAACAGACTTTCTGGGTTTTGATCAGTTCTGAATAAGACCTTCTAGCACCACACAGACAAAACCTTTTGGCATGGTCCTTCTCCAGCAGGGCTGCCAGTGTCCAAGGGCATGGTACGCAGAATGCAGCTGTGGGGTTTCTCAAAGGTCCATCCCCGGGGCTGCCAGCCCTCTAGGATTTTTTCTGGACTGTCCAGGAATTAAAGATGAGTCTTTAATTAAAAGTACATCATGTGATGAGACCTCCAGGAATACATCCAGCCAAAACTGGCAACCATATCCCTTCCTGTCTGTATGGATGGTCCCTATGCCTGCAACTAGTACAGGAATTTGGTGAGATGGGCATTATGTACATCCAATCACTGCCTTGTAGACTGGGAGGGTGCTACGCCCCTGCTGCAGAGCCTGGTCAGTGCACGCTGTGACGGGTTCGATCACAGAGGTGCCGTTCAGACAGTCACTTAATTGACTGATCATACCACTGAGCACACCTCTCTGCCCTCTGGGGTTCCCAGCCATGATCTGCTGAGCCAGAACTCGCGCTTTCCCCCTGCCAAAGCACAGAGTCAGGATCACGGCCCACAGCAGAGCAATTTAGATGCTGGGAGCAGCTCAGCTCTCAGGGACTTGTCACAGCACCCAGGTGCACAGTCCCAATGGGACCAGAACCCAGATAAATTTGTCTTACTCAGCATAAAAGTTTTGTATTGAGACAGCTCATGAATTGTTCCCCCTTTATCAAGGAAGGAGAGATATGCACAACTGTTGGCCCCCAAGCAACAATTATTTATGCTGGATGTAATAATAAACAAAGTCGATTTTATTAAGAATAAAAAGTTGGGTTTACGTGGTGGCAAATAACAGCAGATAGATCAAAGTAAGTTTTTTAAACAAAATAAAATAAAACAAACCACACCAGCTAAGAGTAACACTCTAAGGCACGTCTTACCTGCAATCGCTTACCCTGGCAGTAGCTCTAATCATCTCTTCTTCCAAGTTGGGCAGCCTCCCAGACTGGGCCTGAGCCTTCCCTGTTGAGTCTTAGATGTTTCCAGCAGTCATATGGGTGGTAAGCAGCAGGAATCTTGGTGTCTGGCAACTGCCCCATTGTTGGGTTTCCTGCCTTTAAGTATATGTTGCCCAAGGTGGGAACCCTTTGTATTCATTTTCAAACTTTTCACACTCCCCTGGAAAAGTAATACACCCAAAATGGGTTCCAGCATCAGGTGACCTGGCCACATGTCTTGGCATGACCAATCATAGCCCAGGCTTACAGGAAAAGCAAAACTATTCACAGGTCATTATCATGAGTGCTGGGCCATTAAGTTCCTTGAGTTCTACTAATGGTCTTCATTTGCACATCTCCATAAATAAATTTCTAACTTCAAAAACAGCAATGTTACATGCACACAAATAGACTATACAGCTGCAGCAGATGACAGGCTCTTCTGTGACTGGTTACATGCCACATTTTGCATGAAGCATCTCTGAGTTAGATGTATTCATATGCAAAATATGTTTCCATAAAGAATTTGCAGGGGCAACATCACACACAGCACTTCTGCTACATGGCAGCCTTGTGTGGATGACTCTCTGGACCGGGTGCAGCTAGGGACCCATATGAGTGAGGTCACCAGGTCACGCAGCCTCAGTCAGTGAGGTCACTCAGCCTTGTTGCGGATTCCCTCTGCCTGGCGGCGCTCCTTTTGTACTGCTGGCAGGATCAGGTGGTACAAGAATGCAGATACAGACACCCTATAAGACAAGCAAAACTGAGTGAGCCTTTTCCTGATACTTTTGCATTATTCAAAGACTCTTCCAGGTCATTGGGAGTTGTGACACATTTCCCAGTTTGTACTTGGCACAGCTGTTCTGCTAGCGTGTTATTATGCTGTGCAATTGGGTGAGAATAAAACTTCTGAATAAAGTAAGAGATTGGGATTCGCACGTCATTCCAGGGAGCAGTTTCAGACATGCCCTGCATCCGAGTGCTTCTTTGCCATTTCCAGGCATTAGAAGCCTTGGAGTTGGTTGCCCTTTACCTCACGGCTCTATATAACCTGCTAATCACGTCTTTGTACTGAACAAAACAAAAACATTTGCCCCTTAATGGGATCTTTTTGTTATGCAGATATGTTTAGCTCATAGCAAGTGAAATGCATGTGCTAGTGAAACACAGAAAGCCTGTATTACGTTTTCATTGATTTTAAGTGGCGAATGGACCACTACAACACCTAGTCCCACCGTATCCAATCTTTTCACTAGTGCAGACCTGCACTCACCCTCCCAAACCGTTCGCAGACTCCCCTTCAAACCCAATTCCAGCTGCTGTGCACGCTTCATTAAATAAAAAAGGAAACCACAACATAGATTTTGGGAGAGCAATGACTAATATTATTAGAAGGCATTTAATTTAAAAGTAATAATTGATTGTAACTTTTCAATTTATTTCAAACGTTCTCTCTATGATCATTTTTATTTACCTTTTTTCTTCATGGACCCCCTGTAATGCCCTTGCAGATCCCAGTTTGGTTACCACTGCTCTAGGGCAAACTATGGCCTGTAGAGAGCATCTGGCCTGTCACCATCCCATGGCCCAGTGGGAGCCGCTGGCAGGCTCCCTGCCTGCTGTGCCCTGCAGGCTGCTCAAAGTGGCTGCTGCATGCCCAGAGGGGAAGGGGCTTCATGCGCTGTTCCTTCCCCCAGACAATCTTGCAGCTCCTATTGGCTGGAAACTGGCCTATGGGAGTTGTCTGGACTGTGCTTGTGGCACAGGCAAGGTGCAGAGCTCCCTGCATAAGGGGCACATGCCCACAGAAAGCACGTGGTCCCTGCAGCTGGCTTCTTTGAGCTGCAGCGTGCAGGGGTATGGCAGACAGGTAGCCAGCCCCAGGCTTCTGTTGAGCTGCTGACGGGGAGCTGCCAAAGGTAAGCACCTCCTGGCAAGAGCCTGCACCTAGCCTCCCACCCCCTTCCTCCTCCCAACCCTCTGCCTCCCTTTCAGCATTCCTACCCCAGTTGCAGCCCAAACCCTGTGCATCACCACTCCTGCACCCGTATCCCCTCCCAGACCCACGGCCCCAATTTCCTGCCCCCAGTCACAACCCCTCCTTCACCCAAACTCCCTCCCAGACCCCACACTCTTTCTGAACCCCATCTCCATCCCTGACCCTGCACCCCACCTTAATATCAGGGAACAGTGAGGCGCTACCTGGAGTGGCCTCCCCCCATCAAAAATGCTTGCTCCCCTTATCTAGGCTGTCCTGTATGACAAGCTGGAGAACTTCAGCCTGTTACCCTGGCACTGAGCCCAATAAGGCGTGTTTGACTGGCACTAATCATTCCTTCTGGAGAAGCAGACGGTCTTAATTGGAAGACTTCAGGAGATAGAGAATTGACTACTTCCCCGGGCATTTTGGTCCAATGAGTAATCACAGTCACTGGTTAACATTTATACCTTATTTCTAATTGGAATCTGGCTGGTCTTCACTTCCAGCCATTGGTTCTCGTTTGTTTTGTACTGCTGGGTTGAAGAAGCCTTTAGTACCTGCTGTGTCCTCCTCAGGAGAGTACCTCTACTCCAGGCCTGCCAATGGGGGGCCAGTTGGGGGGCAAAGAGGGGTATTGCCCGTGTCCCCTTTGAAGTGCTGTGGCAGTGAGGGAGTTGGAGGGCACACAGTGCCGCAGTTCAGGCGGTGCTGAGGGCTGACTGCCTTTGGCTCCACCCCTTCAGCCCTTCTGGGGCATGGAGCCAGGTCTGCCTCCCCTCTTGCCCGAGGCAGATGTTGGCACTGCTGCTCTACCCTGTACTCAAATCAACTCCCAGTCAGGTTTTGATAAGCTAAGCAGGTACCTGAGAGCAGGGTTACACTACCCTGGAATACTGACCTGCTCAGGGTCGAACTTCCGCAGCTCAACTTCGCGCATCTAGTTAGAGAGGTGCAAAATCGACCTCTGGGGGGTCGCCGTTGACTGCAGTACTCCTCACGAGATGTGAGGAGTAAGGGAGGTCGATGGGTGAAATTCTCCCATTAATCTTCCGCTGTATGGACAGCCAAGCTAGCCGAGAACAGATACGTCGATTTTAGCTATGCAATGGCCGTAGCTAGAATTGCGTAGTGCTCCAGGTTAGAGGATGCTGGTCCATTTGTCATACTATAAACCCCCGAGGTCGTGATATACCTTGTGAACTCAGCACCCAAACTCATGTGGGACCCGCAGCAGAAAATAACCACTCGACACACTCAGTTGCCTTTTCTGAATCAGTTGAAATGGAGGGCTGCAGATGTGTGTTTTATCAGTGTGTTGTTGGCATCTGAATCTCTAAGCTCTTGTGATCTTAGGCTGGTTTTGATCCACAACAGGAGTCTACATGCAGCACTATGTCACTTTGGTCCCATTGTTCAGAGATTAGCACCGAAAGTTAAAAAGGGGATGACACTCGACCTTTCGTGGAAGAATAATATATGAAAATCTCACTAGTTTCATATATTTGTATGATTAATTATTCGTAGTAATTATGATTAATTATTGTTATTATTCGTATTACAGTAACAGCAGGACACGCTTAGCACTGCCCAGGACCCCACTGGGCTAGACATTGTGCAAACACAGAAGAGGGAGACAGCACTTGGCTCCATATTGCTCGTAAACCAGGAGTCTCAAGCTCCCAGCCCACAGGCCGTCTACAGGCTGGAGCGTATTTGCAATCTGGTCCTGGAGAGCTGGCAGCCCAGGGGGCACGTTCAAACCCATTTCCCAAGCCCCGCTCCTTTCTGCCATCACCACGCTCTCTCCCTGCATGGCAACCCGCCCCTTGAGAGACTCAGTTGTGGAGTTTAATGGGGGGGCCTGGCACAGGGCAGCCACAGCAGTCGGGCCCCTCTTGGACTCCCTGCAGTGGCAGGAGCTGGGGGGAAGCAAAGCACACTTGGCTGGCACACCTCACGCCTCTTCCCCGCGGCTCCTACTGCCCTGGGGAGAGTGAGAGGGCCAGGGCACTGGTGTCACCCTACACCAGGGCCTCCCAGTAATCCATGAGGCTTGCTTCCTTGGGGTCCAGGGAGCCATAGGGGGAAGAGTGGGGCAATGGCAAGAAGCGGGGCATGAGGGATGGGTTTGGACATGCCGCCCCTGCCCCAACAGGCTGCAGTCTCCCCCAGGTCAGGCTGTGAATATATTCTGACCTATATATGGCCTGTGGTGGGGAGTCTGAGACGCCTGTTATAAGCTGAGCATAAAACATGAGATCGCAGAGGGACACAACCAGACAGGGGCACACCAGAAAACAGTGAGGAAATATTGGTCACCATGAGCTGCAATTCATTTGCAAGTTTGACTCCATCAGCCAAAGGTTGAACAGAGACTGGGAGCGGTTGGCCCATTACAGAAGCAGTTTCTCTGCTCTTGATGTTCACACCTTCACATTCACATCTGACAATGGGCCACATCCCCTCCCCCCGATGAACTGACTTGCTTTCTCCTCTCTTGATGTTCACAACTCCACATTAATTGCCGATGATGGGCCATTTCCACCCTAACTGAATAGACCTTGACAGCTCCGGCCCACCCCTTTACTGAGACCCCCCCTCTTTGAATTCTCCTCTGAATGCCCCCCCCACTCATGAATCTGACAAAGTGGGTATATGCCCATGAAAGCTGCTGTTTTGTAATATCTGTTAGTCTATAAGGTACCACAGGCCTTCTTGTTGTTTTTGAACATACAGACTAACACGGTTACCCCTCTGATACATGACAGACAGTGGTCTCAGCTCGCTTACCAGCTGCTTAACTCTTGCAAAGCTTTTTGCGGGCTTTGTGGAAGAAGAGAGTTTTAGGGCACGGTTAGAAGGAGGCTCAGGAGGTAGTTGTGTAGACGCTTATGGGAAGTTTCTCCTGACTCTGAGAAAACACAGGAGAGAACACAAAAGTGCTTGGGTGAAAATTTAACCAGTGGCCAGGGTAAGCTGGCGTCATGAGCCAATCAGAGATGGGAGTCGACATTTCGAGAGCTGGAGCCTGATGGGTTTTTTTCTCTTTTATCTACAGTTTTCCATTTTCAGGAAATTTGTGTTTTGTTTTATCTGTGCCTGGGGGGTCTGACTCCTGCACCCGAGGGCAGGCAGTCCTACTGGGGTTGTAAAGCAAGCCTAACAAACACTCAACCTGCAGCAATGGCTGGTGGCCCATGGGGCTGACCTATTGTTAACTGGCACACAGGGTCTCAGGGCTGCTCAGGTAGGGTCAGCCTTAGGGGCAGGAGTCCAGGTGACTGGCTTAGGGAGTCCCGGGCTCAGGGTGCTTTTAGGTATTCAAACATTTAATAAATGGAGAGAGGCACCAAAGATACTCCTCACCTGAGATGTCATTTGGTCTAAAACAGCCAGCCCTGTGCTCAGGTTTGTCTTGTCTGCCTCGCTGATGGAGGAGCAGCTGGGACAAAAGAGAGAGAATGTAAAACACAGAGGCTACGTCCACATTAGCACACTACGTCGAAGTGGCCTATTTCGACGTAAGAACATCGAAATAGGCTACTTGGATGTGTATCGTCCACACGTCCTCCAGGGCTGGTGCCGTCGACGTTCCACGTCAAAGTAGCGACGGGGAACATCGAAAGGAGCCGCCCCAGAAGGAAATGTGGAGCATCCACACACACAAGTGCTCCCCGTTGAAATAAGGGGCCAGCAAAGCCCCAACCTGCTCCCTTAAAAGGCTCCTCCCAGACATACTTGCCCTGCTCAGCATAAGATCCACAGATCCAACAACCAGTTGCGGACCCTGTGCACGCAGCATGGACCCCCAGCTGCAGGAGCAGCAGCAGCAGCAGACAGAAGCCCTGGCCAAGGGCTGCTTCACGCAGCGACCATCGAGCCCCACAGGGGCTAGACAGAGCGTCTCTCAACCCCTCAGCTGATGGCCGCCATGGAGGACCCCACTATTTTGACGTAGTGGGACGTGGATTGTCTACACACGCCTTACTTCGATGCTGAACGTTGAAGTAGGGCGCTATGCCCGTCTTTGGATAGGAATAGCGATTTCGACATCTCGCCGTCTAACGTTGATTTCAACATCGAGATAGCTCACGGCACGTGTAGATGCCACACATACTATTTCGACGTTGTGCCAGCTACTTCGAAGTAGCCGGCTAGTGTAGACACGCCCAGAAGGTGTTCGTCCTTTTCAGAACCCCCTCCAGCCAAAGGGAACGGGAAACCGGGGGTGCTGTTAAAATAAAAGCCTTATTTAGTACCTCACATTCCAAATGCTTTTGCCGGTTTCCCTTCTTTCCTGGATCTTCAATACAAGGGTAAAATTATTCTAATAGCATTTGCTATGGTACAAAGCATGGTAAAGGCCTCTTATAGTTAATCCTGACTCTTGCGGATTAGTGTTACACACCAACTAGATTGTGTTGACACCTTTGGGCTTTTTTCCCCATTAAAATGTGGGCTGTAGTGTGGAGTGCTTTGGGCAACCCTCACTGAAAAGGCCACGGTCCCAGCATGCTGCGAAAAGGGAGAGCAGACGCTCTCAAGACTCCCAGGAAAGCTTTTCATCTAATAAATCATTTTGTTAGCCTTTAAAATGCTGCAGGATTGCTGGTTTGTTTTGTTAGAATACAGACTAACATGGTGACCTCTCTATTACTGCTTCCCAGGACTGGTGGTTACCATTGCAGAGAAAATGCACTAACCCCGTCACAGACTGGGCTCTGGCTCTTTCCCACACCCCTCACATACACACTCCGCACCATCCCCACCACCACCCCCTCAGTTTATCATGAAATAAAAAAAAAAAAAAACAATTGCACCTCCATGTTCTCAGATGGGGATCGGTTTGTCTTGCACCCAAAATACCACACTGCCAGCCCATCTTTTAGTATCTACACCTTAAGCTGTGTTATAAGGAAAAAAGAAAGAACAAGAAGTGGGTTGTTGAATGATAAAGCACTCAGATATACACAAAAATTTCTGTGTCCATATATCAAGTTCTTAGCAGTACTGGTAAGTTTGCTTGCTTGAGAGCCCCACCGGAATACATCCACAGCTTGGATGGGTCATTCAGTCCTTTGTTCAGAGATTCATTTATAGAAAAGTTACTCCAGAGGTCAGAGGCAGAAATGAAGACAATGTGGAGAAGATGCAGCTGCCTTTTTTATATGCTTTGCCTTGTAGCCTTTGTTTCAAACGTAAACTTCACAACATATGGCATGGAAAAGCATTAGGGTTTGTCTACACTACACAGCTTTTAGTGACACCACCATGTCAATGAAAATCGGGCAGTGTAAACACTGTTGTACTTGTGTTGACACAAAACTTCCATCCCCCAGGAGCAGAAGTTGCTTGGTCGGCAGGAGAGCGCTTTTGCTGACAAAGCACTGTTAAACACTAGCACTTGCTGCAGCAAAGCCTTTGTCATTTGGGGTTGGGTTTGGGAGCACCTGTGAACTACAGGTTTATCGTCTCTACTCTGGCGATCTCTGGCCCGGCAACGTGCAATCTGGCATGATTTTAGTTAGCCTGATGTCCACTTACCATGGGTGTGGCCAAGTTTCCCACGGCCCCCTAAAGTTTGTTTCCAGCCACCGCTTCTGGCTCTCAGTGTTCTGTGCTGGTATTTAGCTGTAATTTACCCTTAAAACTATGTCTACACTACAGCGATCTGTCGACAGAAGTTTCTGTCGGAAGATATCTTCCACAAAACTTCTGTCGACAGATCATGGCCGCACATAAAAGCGGATCTCTCTGTTGATCCACTCTGTTGACAGAGCGTGGCCAGACTGCCCAGCCGCTCTCTTGACAGAACAGCCAACTGGAAGCACAGCAGACCGGGCTGCCCGGTGATGACCTGGCAGCCCCGTCTGTCGACTGAGGGCCCCCTGGAATGTCCTCGTGGATTTTTGTGGACAGATGCTACCAAGAAAGGCGTGCTGCCCTATGGGAGAGGCAGAAGGTTGTTAACAAAAGTGCCGCGTTCTGTTGAGTTACTGGTGACAGAACGCATTTTTAGTGTGGGCGCTCTGTGAGTTTTGTCAACAAAAATCTCTAGCATAGATGTAACCTAAAAGTCTTTTAAGAGCCCAGTAAACAGTGGAAGTGTTGGTGATGCTGCTAGACTAGGGGAGAGTAACCTTTTTACATGGGGCCCCACAGGTCACATAATCATGTGAAAGTGAAGACAAATAGCTATGTTTTGATACCATAGAAAGTGGGGAGCCAGCAGAGAGCTTCGAAGATAGGGATGATGCGATCATGTGACAGGCTAGAAGAATGGTCATTGTGTTAGCATTTGAAATGCACAAGGCTGCATTTGTCAAATACGATGCACAAACAGAGACACAAGATGAGAATCTGGGTGAGAGATTTAGTGGTGGCTGGAGACGAACAGCTGTATCTTAGACGTTATGTGGAATGAATTGGCAAGATTCATAGATTTTAAGGCCAGTAGGGACCACCATGATAATTTATTTTGACCTCCTGGATAACAAAGGGCAAAGAATTCCATCCAGTGAGTCCCACATTGAGCCTGACAACTTGTGATTGAATTGCAGCGTATCTTGTAGAACGACATCCAATTTTGATTTAAAGAATTCAAGCAATGGAGAATCCACTACGTCCCTAGCTACATTATTCCAAAGGTTAATTACCCTCACTGTTCAAGACTGAAACCTTATTTCCAATTTGAGATTGTCTAGTTTGAGCTGCCAGTCATTGGATTGCCTTCTGCCTTTATTTGCTAGATTAAACAGCCCTGTAGTAGCAGATAATTTCTCCCTGTGTAGATACTTCATAAAGCATGGCCAAATTCTCCTTTAACCTTCTCTTTGTAAGCTAAGTAGACTGGGCTCCATACATCCCATTTTAGGGCATGTATTCCAGACCTCAAATAAATTGTTAATATCTATTTTAAAGATTGGGAACAAAATTGGACAGGACTTTCTACAGGCAGGTGATAGCATCTTCTGAGCAATGTTCCCTCTATTTTTAACCTTCCATGTGCAGAATGAATTTTGTTATGTACACTAAGGCATGTGGGGGTGTGCACCCCCAATAGAAACACAGGCTGCTGGCTGTGGATGCTCTCCTGATCAGCTGGGTGGCAGCTGCATCTCTGCTGTACTGCCAACCAAATGCTCAGCTTATAGGGAACCCTGCTCCCCCGTCCTGCTTAGTGTCTTCCTGTTTTCACATCCAAAGAAAATGTTAGGAAATATGGTTTTCAAAACTGACCCCTTTTTCAAAGATTTTCTGCAGGTTTCATCACTGTTTTGCTTCCCCAAACTATCATTTTTCAAAAATGAAATGTTTTTACTTCACAGTGAAAACTTTTCACTTTAAAAACTAGATGGCATGATTTCCACTCTGTGATTCAGCTGACCAAACGATGGGCAAAAATGAAGAGCAAAAACAGAAACTGAAAAAAAAAAAATCCAAAGCAAGAAAAGTAAGCGAAAAATGAAGGAAAAATTCATTCAAACACCGAAAAACTCACAAAACCAAAATTATTTTCCTCCCAGAAAAGGGAAGCATTTGGCAGAACAAGGCAACTCTGAGACCTTGTACTCCATCATGTCTGTTCTTCCTGTCATTAAAATGGTGCGTGGCATTTGTGTCCTTCAAGCTTTTCCCCCATTATCATTTTGCCATTTTTCCCCATGATCATTGGGGGGTTTTATTTTCCAAACTTTTTCACGTTTGCTTCACAAGATCAATATTTTTGGCTTAAAACTGCATCACTTCAGATGCCAAAAAGTTTTCATTATTTTTTTCCTCAGGAAAACCTGAATATTCCTGATAGAAAACATACTTTTTTGGGTGCGAAAACTCTCCTTTAGTTGCAAATCCACGTTCCATCGAAAAAAACATCATGATGGACTTTTTTAATCAGCTGTAGCCCTGAGCACAGCTTCCGTACTAAGGCAGAATGAAAAATCTTAAAGGACTGATCAGCTTTCCGTAACGTTCCATGTCTTTGACACCACAAAAGGAACATGAGGGGCATGTAATGAGATTACTAGCCACTGATGGCAACTGGACGATCCAGCAACTCTTTTTTCCAGAAGGCCCCCAAGCAATGCACTCATTTGTGGTTTCTAACGCTATTGGTGACCTCAACCCAGCAAGCTAAGGGGACCTGTGCCTTCCAATGAAAACCAACCACGAGGAATATTGTAGGAGCCACACATTAGTAATTCATGTCTAATCACACAACATTTGGGAGAACTCTGAGCTGATAATCCAGGCAAACTGACTTGCCTCCTCCTGACCCTCACCAGGGCAACTTGTGCTTCTACAACCTGCTAGCATGGTTGGAAAGAGTTAATAAAAGAGTGGAATAAAGGACACTTCTGGAGGTAATTTGCCTGGGTTTTCAAAAGGCTTTTGACAAGGTTCCCCACAAGAGGCTATTAAGGAAAATAAATATCCACAGGGTAAGGGGCAGCATCCTGTTGTGGATCAAAAATTGCTTGAGCAATAGGAAACAAAGAGTTGGAGTGAATGAGTGCTCCTTGGAGTGAAGGGAGGTTAAGAGAGGGGGACTCCAGGGGCCTGTACCAGGACTGGAGTTATTTAATATATTTATTAACGATTCGGAGGAGGAAAAGGACAGAGAGTTCGTGAAATCCCTCTCTGTGACACAAAACTATTTAGGTTGCTTTTTTTTTTAAAAAAAAAGAAAAAATAGAAAGTTATGAAGGATTGTGAGAAACTCCAGAAGGATTTAATCAAACTGGGAGACTGAGCGGCCAAGCTGGCTGCTGAAATGTGACCGAGATAAATGCGAGGCAATGCGCAGTGGGAGCCCTCTCTGAACTGCTCACAGTCTCGCCTTTGACAAGCTCCGAGCAAGCAGAAGCCCCCCCTCAGGAAAATGATCTTGAGGTCACAGCATGTAGCTCAGTGAGGAGGTTTGTCCAAAGGCCAGCCGCTATCAGAACAGGAAATAGGATATTTGGGTGAATTCTTGAAGGAAAAAGAAAAGATAGAGAATAACATGATGTCAGTGTCCCGATAGGATGTGAACATTTGGGCTTGGCCCAAGGAACCATGACTCATTGGGTCACCTCACTGACTCAGATGTAGCTCAGCCAAGGAAGGACCTGGGGAAGCAGGGAAGCCACTACTAATTATAGTGCCCGTAAGTGTGCTGGGTGCTGACCTCCCAAAGAGATAATGTATCAGGCCTGGAGAGGCCAGCAGTGCCTGGGCATGAAAGGCAATTGCAGAGGAAAGTGTTGGGAGGAAGCGGCATGGTCTGGTGAAGGAGTGAGGAAACTTTCCACGCAGTGTCACTGGTGGCGATGGCACCATTCCTTGGCATGGGGCATCTGAATCCCATCGGGACCTGCGAGAATCTCAGCCTGAGTATAGAAGGCAGATGCGGAGTGGGAGAAAGGAGAGGGTAGTGCCTTCATTTTGGAAGCTGGGCACCAGCCAATGAGGCATCTGCTGCTGCAGTTCCTGGGTTACAGGGTGCTCCCACCACCAAAGGCACCCCTCATGTCAGACAGCAAGGTTGCAGGCTTCTTTCACTCTGGCACGCCAAGCACATATGCAAGGGTGTGTGTGCGAAGGATATGAACACACTGCCTCACCATGTCTGGTTTCTCTCCCTTCCTTCCTGCTGTGCTGCGCGGGGGAGCCTGAAGGGCATTATGGGGGAAACCAAGGCACCCTGGGAGCTGTAGTTCCTTGGCCAGCTCCCTGACTAGGGGAAGTTCAGACCATCACAGCCACACACACTACACACGTCATCCATCAGTCAGTTCCCTAAGTCGGACATGATGAAGCTTATCCCTGAGAAGTGTGGTTCACACGAGCTCATTGACCCAACAGCTGTGCACAAAGCTATGGCTAGCTTATTTATTGAAACAAAATAATCAAGTCCATAACATTTGGATTACCTTTGGATCGATTATTTACTTCAGTCCTATTATGCTCAATATTTTCCAGCTGGAAAGAGACGCCAACACATTTGTTTTCCTACAGGTACTCTCATGAATTCAGCCATCTCCACCTCTAGTTTGTTGCTATTCAGCTTTCTGGGTCTTGACATTTACAGCTTGCCATATACTTCTTCCTATGTGGCAACCTGATAAATTCTGGCCCAGAGACTCTTAAATATTTACACATTGTGGAACAGCTTCACTGGGAACCCCAAATCAGACCATCTTGTTGCTCAGTGAAAGGTGGGAGACCCCAGTGAAAATCCTTTCCTATCTTCTGCCTGAATGGGGAATTAAATTGGTCTCCCTCACTCTAAACTCTGGGTTAAAAATCTGGAAAGTGGGCCCAGCAACTAACCACCCATTCCTCTTCTACTCCACTGTATTGCTCGTTCCTCTTCTGGCTGGGTTGCGTAGTTTCTGGCTTATTCCAACAAAAAATAAGGAGCTGAAAGTTCCCATCTCCAGGAGAGGGTTCCCAGCTATGGATCACTAGCTGACCTAAGGCCTGTTTCCAGGACAGGTGTGGATTGGTTATCCCAATGGTTAGCTTGGGAAGATGCCTGCCTATCAAGCTGGCTTTGGTGGACCCCATTCTAAGATGCGCTTCTCTGCCCTTAATTGTATAAGCGGTTTAGGCATGTAATTCAGGCTCTGTAGATCTGGATCAAAGGATACGTCTTCACTAGAGGGAAGATTGACCCTTCCATGATTGATCTTCTGGAGTTCGATTTAGCAGGCCTAAAATGAACTTACGGCGGGTCTGCATCACTGCCGGTACTCCTGCCCCTCGTTAGTGGAGATGTCACAGAGCACGTCCACTTTAGCTACCTAATTAACATCGCTGGAATTGCGTACCTTAATTCGACTTTCTGCTGTAGTGTCAACCTGCCCTAAGTGATTTGTCTAATCCGTGACAGAGCAAAGGTTTGAGCCCATGTTCAAATCTAAGTCCTTGGAGACTGTTCTGGTATGGCTATGGTCTGAAGAAGTGGGTCTGTCTCACAAAAGCTCATCACCTAATAAATTATTTTGTTAGTCTTTAAAGTGCTACTGGAGTGCTTTTTTGTTTTGATAGAATATAGACTAACACGGATATCTTTCTGTTACTAAGTCCTTGGCTAGTGCTCTGGCCTTCCTCAGACACATTACATCACCCTTCCCATGAGCCACCTTGGTTGCAATGTTCAAGATTCTGATTATATCCATTGTTCAAAATGGTCAGGTACTGCACCCCAAAATATTGAATTGACTCTTCTTGCATTTTGCCTCCTGCTGTAATCCTTGGGAAAACCACCAGTCGGGTCTGTGGATTTACACAAGTGCTCTCGCCTAAACAAAATGAACATGCGTTGGTAGTTTCCAAGTCAGTTTTAAATATCTTCATTGATATTCTGGACTTTGTTTTTCACAGGATTTCTGCTGCATGTCAACTGTTCAATGAGATGCTCGATTTTTCTCTTTGCTAAAAAAATCTTCAAAGTAGCTGCTGAAAATAGCTTTGCCCCCTTGACACATTGCTGTCAGGAAGTGGCTTCCTGCACTTTGTTGGTTGGCATGATAATTGAAAACTTGCAGCAACACGATTGTCTGAGCCATGAGCAAACTTTGCAGACACATCCAGCTGGTTCTGGAACTTTCCGAGCTTGTTCATCACGATTTTTTTCTTGGTTCCTCTTTCATGGGCGGGCAAAGTTTCTGATGACCTGTTTGAAAGTGAAATTTACTATCCAGGGCTCAACTCTTTGACTATCTGGAGTTTAGCCCATTAGGAAGTAGATATAAAATGTTACCATAGAGCCATACAATGTAAAGCCAGAAGGGATCATTAGATTATCTAACCTGACTTCCTGTATAGCACAGGCCAAATAATAACTCCCAGTTACTCCTGTTTTGCGACCAATAAATTATATCCATTACAGCTGGTCAAAAATTGCTTATTCTTTTTAAAGTGGAGATCTGTCTACCTGTCTTTTAATTCCTTGCAAAAATGTGTAGATCTCTCAATAAAAACCTGAGATATTTTTGGTTCGTGGTGAAAATATTCAGTTTTTGGTTAAAAAAAATACAGTTTCTTAATCTGAAAATATTTACCTTTTTCTTCAATGAAATGCCAGAAAATTGCAACCAACTTGAAAACATTCCAAGCAAACAATCTTTTGGTGGAAAAGCTTAGTTTCAAAAAAAAAAAATCAAAATCAACCAGCTCTAGCCATTCACTTTTTTTTTTTTTTTTTGGTGGCACATTTGGTGACTGCTTGGCAGTGGGATTAAAAGGGTACCAGGCCTTGAAAGTTTTGGAAACGACAGTCTCTGAACAAAGACCTCCACAACACTTCTTCATCTCTTTCAATAACTGCATCTCCACTGCCTGGGCCCACTGAATTTTGTCCTAGTCTGTGAGTCAGTTCCTAGCTGTGGCTAGACTCTGCTGGACACAGTAAAAGAGAGCAGCAGCCATGTGCAACCCCTAGGATGCGTCTACATTAGCCAGCTACTTCGAAGTAGCTGGCTCAACGTCAAAAAAGCACACGTCGTGTCTACATGTGCTGTGTGCTATTTCGACATTGAAATCAACGTTAGTCAGAGAGATGTCGAAATCACTATTCCTATCCAAAGATGGGAATAGCGCCCTACTTTGACATTGAATGTGGAAGTAGGGCATGTGTAGACGATCCACGTCCTGCTACATCAAAATAGCGGGGTCCTCCATGGCAGCCATCAGCTGAGGGGTTGAGAGACGCTCTGTCCAGCCCCTGCAGGGCTCTATGGACGCCGCCTGCAGCAGCCCTTAGCCCAGGGCTTCTGGCTGCTGCTGTTGCTGCTGCAGCAGCTGGGGGTCCATGCTGTGTGCACGGAGTCTGCAACCAGTTGTTGGCTCTGTGGCCCTCGTGCTGTGCAGGCTGAGTGTGTCTGGGAGGGGCCCTTTAAGGGAGCAGCTTGCTCTTGCCCCAGAAGCTCTAGTCCAGCCTGTGACCCTGTCCGCAGGCTTTGCTGGCACCTTATTTCGACGGGGAGCGCTTGTGTGTGTGGATGCTTTGCATTTCCTTCCGGGGCAGCTCCTTTCGACATTCCCTGTCACTACTTTGACGTTGAACGTCGACGGCACCAGCCCTGGAAGATGTATAGAGATACGCGTCGAAGTAACCTATTCGATGTCCTTCCTTCGAAATAGGCTACTTTGACGTAGTGTGCTAGTGTAGACATAGCCCTAGTGTGTATCGCAATTCCAGCTGAGTTTCCTCTCATGGATGGTGACCAGGAATCCGAGTGCTGTTACACTGAATACAGCATGGAACGTGACCTTTACTCTATCTGTGACTCCTTGGGAACATCTCAATTAATGAGAGAGGATGCGAACAAGTGATTTTCCTGGCTCGCAGTGCTGCCAGGGGATTGTTTTTATTAATAACACATTCCACCATGTTGGATACCGCGGGTCACTGATTGCTCCTATGGAGAGAGGTGCGAGGCCTACGGCAGGTGTCAGCCGACTGGCAGACAATGTAAATGAAGTCATCACAATTAAGAATGAGGAAAGACAGGCCCAGCCAAGGCTGGACTACAGCAAATGAGTTTTGCTGTAGCAGAAAAGTAAGTGTGATGGGGAGGGGGAATTGGAATTGATTCCATGTAAAGCACTAGATTTACTTTTATCTGTATCAACCCACTTTGCTCAATAAATCTCCTTATTGGACAGACCAGCATTCAGCATCAAAGCTCCAAGCTATTTTCCACCGACTAATTGTCCAGCAGAGATCAATGTCCAGGCTGGGCATTTCCTCTTTCTGCTCTTTTTCCAACCCTGAGGCACCAGGAGTCCTTTCTGTCACAAGCAACCTGGGGCTGCAACGCTAAAAGGAAGCAAATGATTAAAAGTGGGCAGGGAAAGACGTGGGATCAAACTTCTGGGAGTATTCACTCAACTCTTATAATTGTCTCGTCCTTCTCATTTCTGGACATGACCAGGATAATTCCATTTTGGAAGCCTGGCAACCTGGATTGTATTCCTGAATCTGGTCACTGCCTTCCTGTATGACCTTGGGGCAAGTCCTCCGTTTCCCCATCTGTAAACAGAGGCAATAGAACCAGCCTGACTTTCAAGAAGGTTGGAGGGCTAGCCTCATTAACGTTTGTAAATTACTTTGAGATCTCTGGAGCAAATGGTAAAGTGTATTTAATGGGACAATTTATTTTGCAGACATGCAGAAAGCAAGTGTGGAAGTGCAGAGATGTGTACTGGATTTGGCATAATTAACACATCATAAAACATCACCATAAAAATGTACAGCTTCTCGAGACTGCTGTTGTTGTTGGATGAGCAGTAATGAGAGACTAGGGCAACAGAACCGTCAAAATAAGCATCCCAGTTTCTATGGCATGGAAATGTGGGGTGTGAGAGACTAAAATAACAAATTCTACAGCACTCAGGAAAGACCAACCAATCAGTGGGCTGTGCTGCCTCCCAACTCCTCTCTTCTTGGTAACCAACACCTCATACTCAAGGTTGTCATTTTAGAAAACTTTGGGGTCGGAGAGTAGACATCCTCTGTCCCAAATAGCATCGTGGATGAGAAAAATGAGGCAATTTGGGCTTTCCTTGTGGCCTTCTCCAATGTCCAGAGGGAAAAAAAATAGGAAACATATTGGAGCACACCAGCTTCGGAAAAGTCTGGGGTGGACTGCTCCATCTGACAGTGACAAGAAGAGGACAAAAGTGCGATGCAGCATTTTTCTAGTACTGCAAGAGCTTTCCAAGAGAACAGTTCCTTCCTGGGCAGTCTCGGTCTTAACAGGGCATCTCTGCAGCAAAATGATCGGTGTGGGAATCAGCATGGATCTATTGACAGGGGTGGAACGAAGCTGCTCCAGTAGCTGGGGATCTGACCTCCGCGTGGCTATGGTGAGGAGATCTGAAGCATTGTGTGCAGCTGAACTCCCCCTTCATTGGAAGGCCTCTTTGAGCAGTCCCTTGGAAAAATCCTGTAAGAGGGGACTCAGTGAAAATAGTCTGTGTGATGGGCAGCTGTCTGTGCCACCTGGCAAAACACCTTTTCCCGTTGTTTTGCCAATAGCTTACCACCGCATTTGAGAATGACGGCTCCACCCCAGACTTCACAACAGCAACCAGGGAGCATATTTTAACTATGCCAGCAGAACACAAGACCTGGTCTCTGAGCTCTGCCTCCCCTGGCCCGTGACACCAATACTTGGAGGCACAAACCCAACTAGAAATGTCACACAGGATGAGAATCAGGAGGCATCTGGCTGCCTGCATGAGATGCCTCCATGAAAAGCGCAAGAAGCTGCTCAGCCCTTCATAGAGGTCCCATCTTTATCTCTAACAGGGAGAAGTTGTTTAGCTCCGGAACCATGAAATCTTACTCACTCTCCCTAATGGGAAAAACATTAGCAAATAATTCCTACTAGCTGGATCTCACCATTTGCTCCTACCTGGCTTGGCAATTGGCTATTGTCCACTTGTGCCTTGTCCTTGCCACAACTGTTTACTGCAATTTGGCGAGTATCAGAGGGGAAGCCGTGTTAGTCTGGATCTGCAACAGCAACGAGGGGTCCTGTGGCACCTTACAGACTAACAGGAATGTATGAGAGTAAGCTTTCGTAGGCAAAGACCCACTTCGTCAGATGTGGGCAATGAAGTGGGTCTTTGCCCACGAAAACTCACGCTCATACATTCCTGTTCGTCTCTAAGGTGCCACAGGACCCCTCGTTGCTTTTGCAATTTGGCAGTAAGTCAGAGTTCTTTCAACCAGCCACAAGGAACACAGTTTGGTGTGCAGGGCATGCCAGCAGCTCTTCTGCCAGCACCGCCGCTTTTGTGCTTTCCCTCTTTCACTAACAATATCATCCACGCTGCCTCAGGAGAATCCCAAACGCCTCTTGGGAGGACAGGCGCACGAACACCAGTGTCCTGGGAGAGTCGAACATGACCAGCGTTGAAGCCGTTCTCACTCACCAACAAGTTCGTTGGACTGGTCACGTGGTTGGGATGTCTGACCAGCGCCTCCCAAAACAGATTCTGTTTTCTGAATTGGAGGAAGGACAGAGGAGCGTTGGGGGACAGAGGAAGTGACAAAAGGACGCGCTGAAGACACACATGAAAAAGTGCAGCATCGGTGCTGACACTTGGGAGAACCTTGCCCAGGACTGTCCCCAGTGGAGAGGTGTAATCCGTGAGGGGGTGTTGCAATTTGAGAGGTCCCCAACAGCTACTTACACCTGCCCCTTCTGTGGTAAGACCTTTAGCTCCAGAATTGGGCTGGTCAGCCAGAAATGGACTCACAAAGAGAAGGGCGACATGAAGATGCTCTACTCGTTATCTCGTGACCGCCAAGACAAGAGGTTGCCCGAGTGTGTGCTGGTGTCAGAGGACACAAGGGAAATCTGGATGGCTTTCTCGTTGTGCCTCCACATGTGTGGAGAGCATGTGTCTGTACTACCCAAGGTTTTCAGACCCTGAAGCTATGGTACCTTAACTGTTTTCACTCCAGCCAGTGTCAGAAATGAATCAATGGGAACAAGGTGCTTCTAGCTGATGAAAGACGGATGCAAGTAAGCGTGTTCTCATCTAAAACTACTACGTGTTAGATTTGAGCAGCCAGACATAAACAGTAAGTTTAGAACATCTCTAATAGTTATCTAAACATCTGAGATGGTATCAGGTAACTAGAAGGAGGTTGGCTGCCCTGCCAGGGAGAATGGTGTCAGGAAAAGGTCTCTCAGGATAGCTTCAGAGAACAGCTCCAAAGAACACTCTATTATCTAGTCTTTTTATAACCAGCTTTTACAAAACACATCGCTCTTAGTGACCACTCCTGGGTCACCACATCTCTTCACTTCAGTATACTGCTTATCAATACAACAGTCCTGACACTCTTAGCCATAATAAGCTTCATATCAAAGGCACCCAAACCCAAGGCCTCCATCCACTTCTTTTCTTTCGGGTCCATAATTACTTGACTTTTTTCTCTCCTCTTCCCCTTCCGATTAGCAGAAATCGTAAGCCTGCAGCGAGCATAGCTACCTTGCCTCCAAGAGCCCGGCTTGTCCCAGTTAACCCTTAACTATGCAGTGCTTTAGCTGATTAATTCACGGTGGCTGAAGGCATGCCATATGGCCGCGATCAATCAAATTCTGGGGTAATGCACCCCCTCAAATCAAGGGTAATGGCACAGGAAACCCATGTGTCCAAGGCTGTGCTATGCTGGGAGAGTGAAGGCACAGCCTGGGTGGCAACAGAGGCTCGGATGGGGCCCCTGTCCGTAGAGCAAAACAACAGAGTGGCAAAGGATTGGCAAGACACCAGCCTGCGTGGCCGTCAGAGCAGGCAGATGGTGCGCTGCCATGGCTACCAGCATTGCGTATGAACGCTTTCACAGGTCCAGTCACGCGCCCTCTCTTGGTCCCTCACCAGGCTGCCGTGAAGGAGTCCAGCTGTTGGGTTTCCAACGGTTTTAAGCCTCTACCCTTTGGACAGGGTCCAGGCACTGCCCCTACCCTAAGGCCTCTGACACACTTGTGGGATGCTGCGCTTTCCCCTGGATCCTGTCCTGAGAGCCTGGAGCACGGAATCCAACCACGCAGTCCTTACAACCAGTTCTGCTTGCTCAGACTCCTCCTCCCTTCAAGTGAAACACACCCCACCCCCCCAGATCTCCTGAGGGTGTGAGTCTGGATTACCTCTTCAAGGGTCATGCGAGAGGGTTAAATACATAATCCACATGGGCTTTGCACAAATGCAAACAACACTCTTGCACCCCTTTGACAACCCAACTGCATAAGAATCCATACAAAATTAATAAACCCCACGTGCATTGCCCACCATGATTTTCCTCACCACTCCAGGGCAGTATCTGGCCAGGAATCAGGGTCTGGCCAGTGTTTTGATGTAGTGTATTGCTTGTGTGAGGACACATGGAGTGTTCTCCCTGGGTCTGCTTTCTTTTCTTCCTGGGGCAGGGATAGCTCAGTGATTTGAGTATTGCCTGCTAAACCCAGGATTGTGAGCTCATTCCTTGAGGGGGACCATTTAGGGAGCTGAGGCAAAAAAAAAAAGGGGTCAGGGCAGATGGTGCTTGGCCCTGCTAAAGGGGCTGGAGGTCAATGACCTCCTAAGGTCCCTTCCAGCTCTATGAGATGTGTATGTATCTTCTACTTTGAATTCTTATGTGCTTCTTCCCTGTGACACCTCTTATAACTTCCCATGCAGTCACCTTTCTCCTGCTGGGGAATTTCCCCCCGTCCAAAGTCCTCGCACCTGCAGACCAACTTGGACAAACCGGTTTCCCAACCCAGCCACCCTTCTTGGGGTTATTATCATGAGGTCAAGGTTCCATCATTAAACACTCCTCATTTTCCTCAGTCTGTTAGATGCCTCCTGTCGGCCTTCCGCAGCAGCACGTGCCATATTGACATATTTGCATGCAGTCCAACAGCAATTTTCAGAGCAACAACTTCATCTCATCAACCAGAATCCATAAGTTGTACAGATTTCCCAAATAGTCAGAAAGACGAACTGGGGTAAAGAGCCAACAGCGCCAGTTAATGTAAAACTCATCTAAAAGATGTAGTGTGGCCAAAGCCCTTGAAAAAACCCCTTGGATCAGGGAGTTCAGCTGCCCCATGCAGTTAAAAATTTGCTTTTTCAAATTCATCCTGGTGAGAAGCACTTTTGCAAACGGGCTGAGTGCTGGGCTCAGCTAAGCAGGCGGTATTTGACTTAGCAAGTCGATCATATAGGTTGGGAATAAAATTCTGACTTAATTTTAAATCAAGGGATTTTCATTCCGCCAGCACTGCAGCCCTTTTAATAACTCAACTGCATTCTGAGGCAGACCTGAAGGGATATTTGCTGGGGCGCCTATAAAGAAGTCTTTATCCTAATGCTGCTGAGTAGGAGGCAGTCACATATCATCGTGGTGCTGTGGGAACAGCGACAGATCCCAGAGAGTGTTTCACTCCTGGCTTATGTAGATTTTCAGAATGATCTCTTGGGATAGGCCCTTATGGTACATAATTATGCAAGGCGTTTCCTTCCCATTAGCAGGTTAGCTGTAGCGATGAGCCATTGCTGCTGCATTGGAGTATGCAGCCTATATGTGCCCAGATCTAGCTGCAGGCTTCTGAAGCAACACTGGTGCAACCATGTTAAAAGCAGGGAGAGGAATATGTGCAGAATTAAGGGTGTTTGCAGTGTGATAACAATCAACAGCATTAAAGATCCCCTGGTAGGAATATCTGACCGGGCACCTCCAAACATGATTATCGATAAAATAAGCAAATGGCATTTGGAGATAAGGAAATAGGAAGGAAGATCACTGTCGATGGTATTGAACTAGAAAATGTAGAGAAGTTCACACACGAGGGGGGACATGATAGCAGTTTTCCAGTATCTAAAAGGGAGTCATAAGGAGGAGGGAGAAAACTTGTTCTTTTTGACCTCTGAGGATAGGACAAGAGGCAATGAGCTTAAACTGCAGCAAGGGAGGTTTAGGTTGGACATTAGGAAAAAGTTCCTAACTCTCAGGGTGGTCAAACACTGGAATAAATTGCCAAGGGAGGTTGTGGAATCTCCATCGCTGGAGATATTTAAGAACAGGTTAGATAGATGTCTATCAGGGATGGTTTAGACAGTACTTGGTCCTGCTATTGGGGCAGGGGGCTGGACTCAATGGCCTCTCGAGGTCCCTTCTAATCCTAGTTTTCTTTGATTCTATGATTTTATCTGGGGAGCAACATAACATATGATCTAGCCTGTAAGAAGGAAATAGCGACTAGAATAGCGAAAGCAAGAGCGAGTTTGAAGGCAATGGACAAGGTCTGGAAAAAGCAAAATGATTAGCTTAGGAACGAAGCTGAGCATCTTGAAAACGTGTGTAATCAGCAGCACGTTGTACGGATGTGAGACATGGGTGATAACGAAAGAATCAAAAAGAACATTGGCATTCGAAAGGAGTTGTTATGGAAAGATTCTGAGAATAGGATGGATGCAGAAGGTCACCAGTGAGGAATTATACAGGAAGATACAGCCAAAAGAGAACCTGCTGCAGAAGGTTATAAAACGGAAGCTACAACTATTTGGACATATTTGCAGAATGAACGACGAATGAAAAATCAAGACCCTGCTATTCGGCATAATGGGCGGTTCCAATAGGAGAGGCTGACCCCACAGAGACTGGGTAGATGATACAGTAGATTGGTGTGGAGCTAGTCTACAGAAACTAAGCCACTCCGCAGTGGACAGGGAAAGATGGAAGGAAATAGTGAGGGAGGCATCAGACACTGATGGGCGCTGAACCTATGGCTGTTGATGATGATGATGACCTCCAAACCCTAGTCAGAGCCCTGCTCTAGAATCTTGGCTGGGCCAATGAGAATGCCTGCAGGGGATGAATTCTGTCCCCAGGTGAAGTCCATTCCAACCCCAGGGCGATAGCTGTCTGTGCACAGCATCCCTCATCCACCACGTGCTGGGCTTTGTACCACAGAGTCCCTTCCCACCTCCTGTCCTCCGGCCGTGCACAGCACAGCCATGCAGTTTCTGCTGCTAGGCTCTAGGGACAGGATTGAGCCCAATTAAACTCAGCACTGTCCCCGTGGCTCACTGGAACTTTATTTCGTTTCTCTAGCTGGAAGGTGTAGTAAGAGGAGGGCCTGAAACATAAGCCCATGTATCACAGGTCTGGCTACAAGGCCTGAGGCCCAGGCCACAATGGATTAGACTTTGCTAATGCAAATCTGTGAGCAAGAGGCAGCTTTGCTAACAGAATCTGGTGTGAATAGGGCTGGAGATATAAAACGCTAACTAGTGCCAGGCACGGACTCGGAGCACATTCTAGATGGATTGTACAGAACAGCTCGTGAGGAAACAGCTTGATTTCAACACACTCCCCACAAGTAACAGACACAGCGACCCCCGGTTCAGGACAGGGTCTAAACCGACAGTGTGATGGATAAACACCGTCAGGTTAGTCCCAGAACACAACCACACTGCAATACTCCCTGTCGATAACAGGAACCAGAGTGACCCATGCGGGGGATAGGGTCAGGAGGACAGCGTGGTGGGTAGTGATGGTTTGATTAAACTGCTGTGTACAGACCAATGGGAGGATATATGTAGGCCAAAGGCTGGTAACCATATGTGTATAGAGATGTAACCCAAGGAAGTTGTCTTTGTCCTACCTAGGGGGTGGTGACGGATCCCATATCACTGACTGAGTTGCGTCCATTGTCACAGACACAAATTCTTAGCCCGCATCCAGTCGTGTGATCCAGGCAAGCTATTACTGTGCTTCATGTACAATAGACCTGCCCCAGCTGTTTCAATCCTTCTCTGATCCTGTGGTCTCTGGGGACTCTCTCAGAATCTGCTGTGTCAGCTATGTGCACAAGCCCACAGGACACACAGAGGGGCCAAAAACCTAGTGGTCTGACTATTAGCATTGATGGAGCAGGAGACCGATCAGGACACCAGATGGATGATTTCTGACTACCACAAAATCAACATCTTCCGTGGCATTGGTGGAGACCCAAACACACCAGGGTGTGGGAATCTCAGTGTGAAAGTGGCCCATCTCCCATCACCGGCCCAGGATGAGAGACAGCCAAAGAGCAAAGGGCCATGACAGAGGGTGAAAAGGAAACTAGATTTTAAAAAGTCAAAGCCAAGGAGCTTTGAATGAAACAGCTGCTTTTTAAACTGCACAGAGCTCTTGAAGCACCCAAGTTCTGATTCAGGTTTCCAGCAGAACCAGCTTTCCAATCTGCTCTTTGTTTTCCCCGGGAAAAATGTTTTTTTTTCAGGTTCTTTTGGGTGTAAATTTCATTGCTGCAATCGAGAGGAAACACGCCGATAATAAAACCATTTACAGCAGGCGGCCCCAAAAAGAACGCGTTTTGGAGAAAAGCCCTGTTTTGGCCTCTCTCCGAGGGAACTTAAGAGTGAAAGATTTTGGTAAGATGGTCCCATTGGTCTCCACATAAAGGCTGAGTTTAAACATTATGGACAGAGGACTTTTGGAGAATGGGAAATGGAGGGCGGGGATTTTAGCTACAGCTCGTAACAGAGCAAACACTAAACACAGAGCTAGGAAATAAAGGACTCCAGGGAAATAAGAACAGTTCATTACCACTCGAGTGTGCAACATTTATAATACTAACACAAAAACAGTAGGAATTATTAATATCCAGGGATCCCTCCTTATCTGGCAGCATTAATGCACCCTCCCTTCCCCACATGGATTGCCGTGAGAACACGAGAAGAATGAGGCTGTTTAATCAACAGTTGCAGAGAATTAAATAAACCCATCAACACCTCTCAACTGCCTGCAAACCCATAGACCAGCTAGTGGGTGGGGAAGAAGTGCGGTGTGTTATTACAACACACACAGGAGACAAGTGCACAATCCCAGTTGGGATCTCCTACCTTTCTCCTGCATAAGAAAACCGTACTGTGTTGTGAGGCCTTGCTACACACCATACCAGTGGGCCCCAACCTGGGGGATCCATGGACCCCTGGGGGGTTCATGAGGGTGGTGCAGGTGGTTCATGAGAAAAAAAAAGATAACTAAGAACGATCATAGAAAATAAGTTTTAAATAATCTCCACGGTTACAAACAATTACTATTTTAAAATGGGATGTTTTCCAATAATGTCATTAATCGCTGTCTGAAAATCTGTGCTGTGGTTTCCTTTTTCATTGCATGAAGTGGACGTGGTGGCTTAGAATTGGCTTAGATGGGGGTCTGCGAACAGTTTTGGGGGGGCGATTGGGGGCGCACGAATGGTTTGAGGGGGGCGACTGGGGATCTGTGAACAGTTTGGGGGCAGATTGGGGGGGTCTGCAAATGGTTTGGAGGGTGATTGCGGGCCCGCACTAGTGAAATGGCTGGGAGCAACTGTTATACACGCTTGTGTCTGGCTATGCACTGACGGTGAGCTTTGGAGCTCAGCTAAGGAAAGAGGGCCAGGGCAGACTTTTAGGCTGAGGGGGGGGGCGCAAAACATCCCCAGGAGGAATAAACAGGCTGTGGCACTCCTCGTCTAAAGCTGGCTCTGATCTAAGATGAAGACACATCTTTCGGAGGGGGCTTCCCCAGGAACGAGGCCCCTGAGTCAGTCAAAACCCCACCCAAAATATCCAAAAATCCGATGCCAGTTAGGCCTCTGAAACTAAGGCCTGTTACGCTGACTGCCGGTCATAGGAAAGAATCCCCGGCATGTAAAACTGGATGGGACTTAGTATCAGAGAGGGAGCTGTGCTGGTCGATATACTATCAAAACAAAAAAGCAGTCAAGTAGCACTTTAAAGACCAACAAAATAATTTATTAGGTGAGCTTTCATGGGACAGACCCACTTCTTCAGACCGTAGCCATAGCAGAACAGACTCAATATTTAAGGCATACAGAACCAAAAATAGTAGTCAAGGTGGACAAATCAGAAAAAAAAGGATCAAGGTGAGCAAATCAGAGAGTAGAGGGGTAGAAGGGCGAGGTCAAGAAAAGCTATGTGGACAAAGCTGGCAGCGGGCTTTGTTGCAAGGAAAAGTCCCAGGACTGGTGTTTCTGGAGATACCATCACTGGACCTAACCAGGTTATTCACAGAATCATGGGCACATGCTCATGTTCCTCAACTAACATCATATATGCCATCATGTGCCAACAATGCCCAGATGCTTTGTATATTGGACAGACTTCAAACTCCCTTAGACAAAGAGTTAATGGGCACAAAACAGACATAAAAACACTCCTGATCAACAAACCTGTTAGCTGGCATTTTAATGGAGTGGGCCATTCTCTTTAGGACTTTAGAGTTTGTGTGTTGCTGGAGAAGAATTTTCACACTGCTCTTGAAAGAGAGACTTCCGAACTCTCTTTTATATTCAAATTCGACACATTAACACATGGTTTGAACCTGGATGGGAATTTTCTGAGTCACTATAGGGGCTCGTTTACATACTTGGCTTAATCTAATTCTTGACCTCCCCACAGCACACTTCTACCCCTCTACTCTCTGATTTGCTCACCTTGATCATTTTTTTTCTGATTTGTCCACCTTGATTACTGTTTTTGGTTCTCTGTGTCTTAAATATTGAGTCTGTTGTGGTCTGGCTATGGTCTGAAGAAGTGGGTCCGTCCCACGAAAGCTCACCTCATAAATTATTTTGTTAGTCTTTAAAGTGCTACTTGACTGCTTTTTTGTTTTGGAAGGGACTTGAATAGGTCATCCAGTTGAGTGCCTCTGAACCGTTCCAGAATATGGTATCCCTTCCTGGAGCCTCACCGGTTCCGCGCCCCACACCATCCCAATGTTACTTCACTTAAAAACTACTTGTTTACCAAATCAGATATAAATATGTAAAATTGTCACAGCCCACTGATACGGAAAAATTATTTGCTTTCACCATTCAATTCTAAAATAAATCCGTTGGAATAAAACCATTGCACTTACATTTCAATGTGTACCGTATACAGAGCAGTACAAACAAGTCATTGTATGAAATTTTAGTTTGGACCAACTTTTCTAGTGCTTTTTCTGTAGCCTGCGGTAAACCTAGGCAAATATCTGGATCAGTTGTTGCACCCTCTAGAAGGCTGCTGCGTACCCTCAATGGTATGCCTACCCCTGGTGAGAATCACTTCTCCGTCCAGGCCCCTGCACTGTCATTGCTCCCCAGCTATCTTTCTGTCTGTCTGCACAGCGTCATGGATTAAAGGCCAGAAGGGACCACAATGATTGTTGAGTCTGATGTCCTGCATGACACAGGCCATTGCACCTCTCTCAAGTAATTCCTGTTTGAACTAGAGCTGACTGTTTAGAAAAATTGACAGTGATGGAGAATTCGCCATGTTCCAATTGGTTAGTTACTCTCACTGTTAAAAATGTGCTTCTTCGTTCCAGTCTCAATTTCTCTAACACCCACTAGGAACCTTGGATCGCGTTAGGCCTTCCTCTGCTCAACTGAGGGGCCTATTACTAAATACTTTCCCCATGTAATTACTTATAGACTGTGATTAAATCACCCCTGAACTTTCTCTTGGTTAAGCTAAATAAGCTGAGCTCCTTGAGCCTATTGCTGTGATGCATCTTTTCCAATTAATCCTAAGAGTGGCTCTTCTCTGAGGACTTGCCAATGTCTCTTCTTCTAACACAAGACCTCAACATGGTACTCAAGTAACAGCCATCTATTTTCTCGTCTATTACACTCATATTGTAAGCAGTCGAGGCAGGGGCCATCTCTGTTCTGTGCATTAATATAGAACCTGGAGTACTACAATCATACAAATAATAGTCAGCATTAATAAATACATCTAAATCATGGACCAGATGCATGCATGCCTGCCTATAACCTGTGCAAATACACAAGCCACACCATTCCCTCTGAGCACTTTTGGTTCCTCTTTTCATCTGGTGTTTAGCTACCTGCAGGTGCCTTATAGATACCAGAGGCAGCGAAAGGAAAGTGCCGCATAAACCCTGAAGGACGTTACAGGAGACATTAGGGTTGTGGTCTTGTTGTGAGTTCCAGATAGTTTTTATTTACTTTGCTTCATTGTTAGGGATGTTTGACTAATGCTTTTGTATGCTGTATTTTGCACTCAGACCATTGCTAGTTCTGGACAGCACCGTCTTCTCAGCCTCAGAACAGCTAGCCAGCAGACAGCAAGGCTTTCCAGCTGCTAGCTAGTGGGATTAGCAGTTTCCAAAGCCATGATCCATTCAGTCCGTGGTCTCCAGTTAACATGGGAGCCAGTCACTGCTTGCTGGGACTTTGACTCCTGGCCAGCTTCACTCATTTTGTTTCATACAGGCCATTGCATGGCTGTCAGATAGTAGCAAAATTGCCCTCCGCCATTTGCCCCAATATCCTAATGATGAAAATTCCCAGGCTGCCTTAGGTGACTCTCCTTTCAACCCTCTTAGTGGATGAAGCTGGGAGCCCACCCAACAGGAAGTGTTTGGAGTGCCAGCCTGAGACTGGTCAGGCCTAAGTTCCACTCCATGCTCTGCCACAGACTTCCTCTGTGACCTTGTGCAAGGCACTTAGCTGCTGTGTGCCTCAGTTTCCCCATCTGTACAATGGGGATTATAACACAGCCCTGCTTCCCTCTGGAGAAAGGGATGTGAGGATAAATAAAATTTGAAAGGACTGGGAAGTTCTAGAATTCATTTCACTGCCTTTCCCTGGTGCCTCAAAACCAGCAGCATCTCAACGTGTATAGAAAAGTAGCTGGAGATGCAGTTCAGTCTCTAGGAATTTTCACTGAGGAATGCACAGGGTCAGCTTCCCCACATTCAAGCCCCCAAAGGAACTAAAGTAATTAATTGAATTAAGTAAAGCTATAAAATCTTAGGATAAAGAAAAATTATAAGCTAATTTGTACAGCATAACAGTTATTTATAATCCACAGACATTATCTTCACGCATAACTATCTGAACAAGTCAGTCCCCACAGAAACACAGTGAGAAAACACTGAGCTCCCAAAAGCTTAGACTTAGTCCACCTAAATCTCTATTCGATGCTTTTCTCACCAAATCCATGCAGCCTTCCATGTCTGAAAAATCTTCCCTTCCCCTGCTTGCAGGAATTTTCTGCTGACATTCATGCAGACCCTTTCTCTGCTGAAATCCCTGCTAGCCAGGCAGCTAAATGATTAACCAGTCACTCAGTTAAGTGTATAGATTAAAAAAAAATGTTACAAGAAAATACACCAGTGGAGAATAGGAAAATGTAAGTGACTCTTTCCCCATTAGTCCACTTAAAGACAAGCTGGTGAATGTCACTAGTTGCGACAATTAAATTGAAAGAGTTTGGCTAGCACAAAACCAACTTCCCAAGCAGACGATTAAAACAGAAGTAATTATTTTCACTTCCTAATTTCCCTTTGCTGTAATTACCGTTGCCCACGCTAACCTGCTAGAGGGTTAGCAACAGCGCTAACCCGCTGCAAGATGCGTCAGAGTTCAGGCAAAGAGTCACTTGTCTGCTCCTGGACTCAGCGTCTCCCCCTCACATGGGGCACGTGGCCGCCCGGCAAAGCAGCAGCCCAGATTGCTGGCCCTCATGGAGTGTGACCCCCAGCACCGGGGAACCTCCTGGAGCAGACTCAGGACGACTTCCAGAAGCTTCTGGGATCAGTGATCTAAATCTACCCAGTAGCGCTTCCTGTTTCCACATATGCCTCAGTGCACACAGAAAAAATGTATTCTGGGCATAGATGTAAAACATTCACACATGGGTGGAAAAAAATTCCTGGGAGCACTGGACAAAACTCAGTCCTACCCCTCCTCAGTGGGTCTCTTAGGCTGCGTCTACACAGCAGAGTTATTCTGAGATATCAGCGGCTATTTTGAAATAACTTTGTGAGCCACTATACTACGCACATGCTATTTCGAAACCTCATGGCAGGATGAGTAACGCCTATTTTGAAATAGTTCTATTGGAATTGGCGCTGTTAAGACTCTGCTCACATATCTACACCAGTGATGTCATCACAGGACCTAACACCAACTATACCATCCGAAGCTCCTTTACCTGCACATCTACTAATATAATCACAGAATCACAGAATCATAGGGCTGGAAGGGACCTCAGAAGGTCATCTAGTCCAGCCCCCTGCTTCAAGCAGGATCAACCCCTACTAAGTCATCCCAGCCAGGACCTTTGTCATCATGGGCCAGCAATGCCCCACTGCAGTTTACATTGGCCAAACTGGACAGTCTTCCGTAAAAGAATAAATGGACACAGATCAGACATCAGGAACGGTGATGTACAGAAGCCTGTGGGGGACACTTCCATCTCCCTGGACACTCAGTGGCAGATTTAAGGGTGACAGTCCTGAAACAAAAACATTTTAAAAATCAAGTGGAGAATGAAATCTCTGAGCTGCAATTTACTTGCAAATTTGACTCCATTAACCATGGATTAAACAGAGACTGGGAGTGGCTCCCAGCTTACAAAGGCAGCTTCTCTGCTCTGGGTGCTAATATCTCCCCATTAGACTCTGACAAAGGCCCACATGCCCCTGTCTGATCTGACTTGGTTTTTTCCTCTTTTGATAAGTGCTGTTGATACTGGGCCATTTCCACCTTGCTGAATAGACCTTGTCAGCTCCAGCCCTCCCTTTTACTGGGACCCCACTCTTTAAATACCCCCCTGAAACCGCCCTCCCCCACTAATGCATCTGATGAAGCGGGTCTTTGCCCACACAAGCTTCTGCTCCAAAATATCTGTTAGTCTATAAGGTGCCACGGGACTTCTTGTTGTTCTCACTATTTTGAAATGAGCCATACTGGCTTCCACTGGCACTGTCTGAAAACAAGCAGTATGTGACTGGCCGGGCTATTTCGAAATATCTGGGTGCTATTTTGAAATCCATTCTTGTGTGCGTAGCTGTGCTATCTCGAAATAGCTAGTCTGGAATGGATTATTTCAAAGTAATGCTGAGATGCAGACGTTACCTTAAAGAGCTGTCTCCCTATGAGGCACATGGGTTACGCTATGGAGGTAAACACCTAAGACATCTGTATCTACAAACAGAAATAAGGGCTGAAACACCCCCTAACTGCACAGGTAGAAATTACTCCCTCAGAAGAGCATTCACCCAGTATCATGACATGGCTATTCCAGTCCATACGTGCCCTAGAGCAGTGGTTCCCAAACTTTTTGGCATCACGCCCGCCTTTTGAGGTTTGAGAAACCCTCACGCCCCCTCCCCACCTCTTCTTTACCATCATCCAACCCCCTTTTAACAAAAAATTCATTTCGAAATTTAAAATAGACAGAAAAACTTGATCTGAAAATGTTGTTTAAAATTAAAAATAAGAACAAATAGTTTTTCTTAGTCCCTTGTGTGTGCCTGGTGCAGCCCCAGCTGGCTGGATGCCTGAGCCCTATGCCAGCCGCCAGAGCTGCCTGCCCATCTGAGCTCTGTACTGCCAGAGCCGCATGTCCAAGCCAACCAAACCCTGTGCTGCTGGGGTCAGCCACCTGCCTACATGCCCACACACTAGCCACCAGGTCCCTGCACTGCTGGGGCCAGCTTCATGCTGCTGGGGCCAACTGCCCACCCTACAGCTGCCCGAGCCGCTCACCTGAGCCCCATGCTGCCAGGACCAGCTGCCTGCCCACCAGCCCGAGCCACCCAAGCCCCATGATGCTGGGGGCCAGCCAACTGAGCCCCGCAAGCTGACCACCTGAGTCTTGTGAGCCCTCTGGCCCGAGCCTCTCCTCTCCCCCAAAACCAGGCACCCCCAGGTCCCCACTCTTACCTCCTCCCCCTCCCCCGAGCCAGGCACTCCCAACGACCCACCTAACCCCATCCTCCTCCTCCTCCCCCTGCGACCCGCACTCACCTTTGCAGAAGGCAGCTAGCTCCACGTGGGTCTTTGCCAGCTGCCTGCTTTTTACAGCAGCAGTGCCGGGTTACCCACATAAAATGACAGGGCCTGAGAGCTGGAAGCAAAGGCTGGCTTTTTCTTTTGGTGGGGAGAATGATGGGGGGTTGCGGGTCACCTCGCACCCCCCTGGAATTTCTTCATGCCTCCCTGGGGAACAATGCCCTAGAGCATCTGGTGACGCAGAATAATGAGCTACAGCTCCTTTCATCTCTAGGTCATTGTCTCAAATCCAGCCCACCTCACATGGTGCTCTAAAACTGTGCCAGGTGTGACTCTCTAGGGCCAAGCAGGAGGACTGCCCCCTTGGCAGAAGCCCTTTGTTGAGTGACACCGGGCATCTCTTTATTCACACTTCACACACTCCTGCAATAGCACTGGGACACAGTATCCCTTGTGAGGTATCGTAGGAAAATTACCACCACTCTGGCTATTAATACCACTGGCAAATGTGTGGAATGTGTGAAGTTATAAATTCCCCGTGTCCAATGTCACTAGAACATGTTTAAGACCAGATAGCCTCACCTCGTAAAGGTGACAAAGAGGTTTGTCCTAGCCCCAGGAGCCTGGGTTTACCCCATAGAAAGATGGGAGAATGAATCCCCAGGTGGCTTTTGTGACTGGTCAGACTTTATGACAAACATGTCCCTTTGGGGACAGGCAGGACAGAGGTAGACTCTGTCTTTATCAAAGAGGCAGCCGTGTTAGTCTGTAGCTTTGAGAACAACAAGAAGTCTTGTGTCACCTTCTAGACTAACAGATATTTTGGAGCATAAGCTTTCGTGGGCAAAGACCTGCTTCATCATGCATCTGACTTATGCATCGGATGAAGCGAGTCTACGCCCACGAAAGCTTATGCTTCAAAATATCTGTTAGTCTATAAGGTGCCACAGGACTTCTTGTTGTTCTTTATCCTACACTTTCGGAGACGAAGGAACCAAGCGAGCTGATCTCTGTGAGGGGCCCTGCAGAAAAAAAACTGGAAAAGAGGGAGGGAGGTGAGAGAACCCATTTGGAACAAAGACTGTATCTTGCTAGATTAATTGTTAATCTTTTGGATAGGAGTTCTCCACTGTATTTAATTGTACCCCTTTGCCCCTTTTACCTGGTATCACTTACTCCAGGCTCTTTTGTTAACTAGCTTGCTTTACTTTTACTGTCATGCACTGCAGTGCTGTGTTGGAAGGGAAGGGTGCGTTTACCAGTTAAATTGTTAAGCTGTGAGGTAGGAGCAAAACCACAGGTTACAAGTAACAGAGAGGTAGCTGTATGAGTCTGTATTCTAACAGAACAGGTTACAAGGTATGCCAAAACTAGGAGGCAGTCTTGTGGGTTTGGGACCATTAGTTTGGCAGGTGTACATATTTCCAGACTGCCTACTTTTTACAGACTTTCACTAAACACATCAAGAAAAAAGACCCAGAAGGTCAGATTCCTGCCTCCTGACATTGCCTTAAGTATGGCAAGTTACTATGCCTAGTGTAGTACCCAGAGGCACTGAACTCTCATCTGGGGTGAGTGACATCTCTGCTGTATAGCCGGGCCTGAGAGCCAGCTGGCTTTTAGCTCATGTGGTAGTGTACAGGGCTTCAGACCCTATACTTGCAGGTTCTATGCCTGGGGCTGGCAATCCAGGTCTGTCCGTGTTACACTAGCAATAAGCAAAGTAATTGATAGTTCATCCCAGTAGTTGGTAGTGATTTAAGCACCTATCATCATCAACAACCATGGGCTCAGCACCCATTAGTGTCCAATGCCTCCCTTTCTATTTCCTTCCATCTTTCCCTATCCACTGCGGAGTGACTTAGTTTCTGTCAACTAGCTCCACTCCAGTCTACTCAATCATCTACCCATTCTCTGTGGGGTCTGCCTCTCCTATTTGAACTGTCCATTATGCCAAATACCAGGGTCTTAACTTTTCATTCTTCGTTCATTCTGCAGCTGTGCCCGAATAGCTGTAACTTCCATTGTATAACCTTCTGCAGCAGGTTCTCTTTCGGCTGTATCCTCCTATATAATTCCTCATTGGTGACCTTCTGCATCCATCCTATTCTCAGGATCTTTCTGTAACAGTTCCTCAATATCCTTCTCTTAGAATCTTTCATTATCACCCGTCTCACATCTGTACAAACTGTTGCTGAATGTACATTTTCAAGACGCTCAGCTTCGTTCCTAAGCTAATCACTTTGCTTTTCTTCAGCACCTAGCTGTTTGTTAAAATACCCCTAGACGCTGCGGCTTTTGCAAATGCAAAGTAGAACGAAAAGCAATGTATAAAAATTAAAAATCACTCTGCAGTGGCAGCCAGTGTTCCCTGTAAGCTGAGCACCAGGGTGGCCTCTTAGGAAAGATCCCCATGCTGCCCAGCTGGTTAGCAGAGCACCCACAGCTGCCCACAGCCGGCGGCCTGTGTTTCTATTGGTGGTGCACATCTGTACATGCCTCAGTGCACATAACAAAATTTATTCCACCCAAGGTGGAAAAAAATAGAGGCAACCTTGATCACAGTGCCACTCATTTCCAGTTTGCCTGGCTGCTCCTTCCTCATCACAGCAGAGGGGTGCCCAGGCCAAACCTCGGTGGCACTGTAACCACTGTGTCAGGTTGCGAAGCCTGGAAGAGGGAGCTGAGCCCAACCCTGCAGGTCCAGAACTACTGGGTGACCGCAGAGCAGGATTGTTCCACGACCGACTTCTCCAGGCGTTCCACGCCCCCGAGGGCAGGAGCCAGCGCCCCTTCCCCAGTGCAGCTAAAACAAAATAATACAAAAGTCCTGAACGGTTATTAAAAAGTCAGAAGAATTTTAAGGGACTTTTTTCCCCATAAAGAAAAACCATTTGGCAGGGACGATCTCTTCCTGCATGGCTGTACTGCACCTGGCACAACACGGCCCTGATTGGAGATGGAGCCTCTGCCTGCTCCCAGGATACAGAGAAATAAAAAAGCCAACAAGAGTCTGGAGGCTGCAAATCCCAAAAAGCTGTTAAAAAGCAGCCACTTGAAAAACCAGTGAGGCAACAAGGCTTACAAACTCACCCACTTGGTTCTCCAAAGCAGCTCCTCTGTAGGGGGGAAATTAGCACAGGCTGCGGCTGGCAGGATCCAATCGATTAGCAACTTGGAGTGGACAGTCATGGGCAAAAGCGATAAACCATCTTCAGAGGAAACAGTTGCAGATCGGTTGTGACATAATCAGGAGAGCGGTTTCTTGGTGCTGCGGGGATGCTGGGCCTGGTGCTGCATAAATCAGAGATAAGCCTGAATTACGGGGTTATCGCAGTTCTCCAGCAGTGTCACAACGGATTGTTAATTGTTCCATTTGAAGAATTATTTATCTCTGTCCCTCAGGATCACCCCCCTCCTCAGCTCCTTCCCATAAAAAGCAATGACCCCAGCAGACCTTTAAAAGGTAACTCGGAGAGCAGGACAGATGCTATCAGTCATTATTATGAGCTACTGAGCAGCTGGATGGAGAAAAAAGTTACCCATTATGCACATGATTTTTGTCAGTGCAGTGGGACTGGCGCAGTGTAATTTTAAGAGAGGAAATCAGCAGGTTTAGTGCACAGGAAACTAGGCTGCATTTTCCTCTCTCTGGCTGGCAGGAACGTGGGATGAGGGGCCTGTGTGATGCATGGAATAAGAGTTAGCAACCTGAACGTGCTAATTTGGTAATGTTGGGAACACTGGGGTCCTGGCAAATAGCTCAGGTCCTCTCCTGCTGTTTGGCAAATTAAGTGCAGCTGATTTTGTGGTGTAGCAAATTTGTTGGGATTTTACTTTTGCTCCAGGCCAAAAAATTATTGGGGAATACAGAGCCAGAGTTGTTTTTAACCCTTTCCTCAGTGAACATGGAGAGCAGCAAATCCCCTGGGAGGAAGGAAGCTTCATATTATATTTAGAGCTTTTCATGGGCATCATTATTAATAGTCACAGCTCCAAAGTCTGCAAGATAATAAGCAGCCCTGTAGCACCTTAAAGACTAACAATTTTATTTATTAGGTAAGACCCACTTCTTCTGATTGGAGCAAATATAAAAATCCGGGGTTAAATAGCAGGGGATGGGGAAGGGTTATAAATCCTGGCGTCTTATTTATGCTCCAAATCCGATGAAGTGGGTCTTACCCATGAAAGCTCATTGCCTAATAAACACAGTGGTTAGTCTTTAAGGTGCTACAGGACTGCTTGTTTTTTGTGAAGCTACAGACTAACTCTGTGACCCCTCTGAGACTATTTCCAGGGTCTGATCAGCCAACCCTCGTTATACACCCTCACCACTAGGGGGCCGTGTTTGGCACATCCCGGTCCAGAAACAGGGATTCCTGGGATTAGGATGAGAATTTCCACCTAAGGACCCCGAGCCACAATTTTTCATGTTCTGGTTTGCACTGTATGGTGTGCGGTATTGCGCCCACGACTCTGAGGTTTTACCGTGCAGTATTCGGGGTGTTTGCTGCCTCCTGGTGCCATGCCAATTGCCCCCTGTGCAAATTGTTACCTTTCAAAACCCAGCAGGGGCTTTGGGTGTTTCCGGGGTGGGTGTTTGAGTGTGAGACTGGGTGCCTGGCCAAGGATGGATAAAACACACAACTGGGAAACACGAGGCTCGATCCTGGGCTCCGGTGGAGCTGGAACAATTTTCAGGGTGAAGGTGCTGAATTACGTCCCCTCCCGGGCACCTGCTTCGTGCCCCTTTGATGTTTGCCAGCTCTCACACTCTGGACACCATTTGGGGCAAAGTTGCACCATCCAAAGGGTCTGGGAGAACAGGCAACCTTAGTCCCCCGCTGCCCCAGGCTGGAGCCACAGCTGGGGGCCACTGCTGAGTCTCAGGCTGAAGCCAGGAGAAGAGCCCCAAGCTGGTGGTGGGACCTTGCTTGGTAGCAGAGCCTCTAGGGCTGGTGGCCTGGACCTGGAGCCAGCAGGGTCAATGGAGCTGGTGGGTGAAGGGACCCTGAGGATCAGCAGAGCTGATGGGCTGCTGATCCTGCAGGGATGGGGCTGGTGAGTGACAGGTCCCCAGGGACAGCAGAGCTGATGGGCTGCAGGTCCCACAGGGTTGGGGCTGGTGGGTGGCAGGTCCCTGTGGGCTGGCAGGGCCAGTGAGGCTGGCAGGCAGTGGTGTAGTCATTGGGGCTGGCAGAACTCCTGAGCTCTGGCAGGACCCTGCAGGGGCAACCCAAGCAGCAGAACCCAAGGCTGGCGAAGCCAGTGATGGGTGGGCAGTGGGGCCCTCCTAGGCACAGGGATGCTGGGTACAAAATGTGGGGATGTTGCAGCCCCCCTGCACCTCAACTTCCCACCCCTTTGGTGGGCTCTGCAAAACTCGAACCATCATTGGGGGAATGAGAACCAAGCCAGCTGCTGGCCTACCCTGGAGTGCACCATGCCTACTCCACCAGCCCCCAGCCACGCCAGGAGTGCTCTGCTTTGGGGCTCCAGGGGTGATTTAAAGGGCCAGGGGCTCCAGCTGCCACAGTAGTGGTGGCAGTGGCAGTGGCAGTGGCAGGAGACCCTGGCCTGTTTGCATTGGTGGGCCTCAGGGCAGCTGCCCCCCCTTTGCTCACCCTCGTCAGAAGGCCTCGTGCCCGCTGTCATTCCCCTGGTTGTGTAAAAGCCAGAATGGATTCTTCAGTGGCTCCCTCTGCTCTCAGTTCATTCCAAAGCACCGGCATGGCTGGTGGCACAGCCAACGAGGGAGAACAGCAGGGGAACTGGGACAAGATGGGGACAAATTCATTGGCACAAAATGTCCAGAGGCGGTGAGCGAGTGAGACAGAGCATGAGCATCCAGAGACCAAAAAGAGCCCAAGACAGCACGTCCATTGTGTAGAATAGAAGCAGGGAACACTTCAAAGAAACAAAAGAATGTTTCTTTATGAACCTTCTCATTGAGACCAGCGATCTGCCTTTGCCTGCAGGGAAATGGAAAAGGCATCTCTCGCTATAGGATATCACTTTCAATCATGTCCACTTTTGTCTCTCTTTGAGGGTTCGCAGAGGTTGTTCCCCATTGAAATGTAAATGTTCGTGTTACACAAAAGTGTGGCCTGGAGGCAGAATCATGGGGTTTCCTCCGTACACCAGAAACTCTCAGACAGTCTCATGGAGACTGAGGTCCTCTCCTACGATGCTCCAGGAACTCACCAGGGCAACACCTACTGTAACACATTGCTTCAGCCACCAATTTCACTTGCGTTCTGAAGCTCCTTCCATCTGGCTATCAGAGTGGTAGCGGTGTAGACTGTATCTTCAAGAACAACAAGCCGTCCTGTGGCACCTTGTAGACTAACAGATAGTTTGGAGCATACGTTTTCATGGGCAAAGACCCGCTTCATCAGATGCATGAGTGTGGGGGGGGGCAGGATCCAGAGGGGTATTTAAAGAGTGTGGTCCTAAAAGTAGCAGTCCTGAAACACAGACATTTTAAAAATCAAATGGAGAAAGAAATCTGTGAGCTGCAATTTAATTGCAAATTTGACTCCATCAACCAAGGATTAAACAGAGACTGGGAGTGGCTGGCCCCTTACAAAAGCCACTTCTCTCCCCATTAGACTCTGACAATGGGCCACATCCCCCGTCTGATCTGACTTGTTTTTGCCTCTTTTGGTACGTACTACTGATAATGGGCCATTTCCACCTTGCTGAATAGACCTTGTCAGCTCTGGCCCTCCCTCTTACTGGACCCCACTCTTTAAATACCCCTCTGAAACCACCCTCCCCCCACTCATGCATCTGACGAAGCGGGTCTTTGCCCACGAAAGCTTCTGCTCCAAAATATCTGTTAGTCTACAAGGTGCCACAGGACTTCTTGTTGTTCCATCTAGCTAGCACTTTGCGCACATCAGTTAACGCCGCATGCCTGCATTCTCCCGGATATGGTCAGAACAGCAGTCCTGCACGCCATTGGCCCCCATACCATTGCAAAATAATGGGGGGATTCTCCTTCAGTTCAAGGCTGTGGTTTTGCAGCAAAAGGGACCTAGCTCTGCTGTTCATGTGAAGCTCTCAGTGGTCAGCATAACCACCACAGCAGAATCCTATCAGAACAGAGGCCGGGTACACAAATCCTCTCCTGGGTCTCTGGCTGTGGAAAGATACCAATTCACATGACACAGCAAACTCCAGCCAGAGCAAGAAAGAGAACCCAGGAACTGCAAGAACCCAACTCCTAACCCTGGGTGCTGATCACAGTGTTTGAACACCAGCGTCTTGCCTGGGAGCTCAGCACCATCTTCAATGCATCATAGACTCATGAGACTGGAAAGGAGCTTGAGCTGTCATTGAGTCCAGTCCCCCTGCACTCATGGCAAGACCAAACACCAGCTAGGCCATCCCTGAGAAGTGTCTGTCTAACCTGCGCTTAAATACATCCAGTGATGGAGATTCCACAACCTCCCCAGGCAATTTATTCCCATGCTTAACCAACCCGACAGTTAGGAAGTTTTCCCTAATGTCCAACATAAACCTCCCTTGCTGCAATTTAAGCCCACTGCTTCTTGTCTTATCATTAGAGATTTAGGAGAACAATTTTTCTCCCTCCTCCTTGTAAGAACATTTTGGCTATGTCTACACTAGCCCAAATCTTCAAAATGGCCATGCAAATGGCCATTTCGAAGATTACTAATGAGGCGCTGAAGTACATATTCAGCGCCTCATTAGCATGTTGGCGATCACGGCTCTTCCAAATTTCCACGTTTTGCTGCCGCGTGGCTTGTCCAGACAGGTGACCTTTTCAAAAGGACCCCGGGAACTTCAAAATCCCCTTATTCCTATCAACAGATTTTGAAGTTGGCGGGGTCCTTTCGAAAAGGACCACCATCTGGACGAGCCACATGGCAGCGAAACACGGCAATTTGGAAGAGCTGCGGTGGTCGGCATGCTAACGAGGCACTGAATATGCATTTTATATTTGTGCTCCTGTCGACACAGCCTTTATGTATTCGAAAACTGTTATTGTGCCCCCTCTGAGTCTTCTCAAGACTAAACAAAACCAGCTTTTTCCATCTGGTCTCAGAGGCCATGTTTTCTAGAACTTTTATTGTTTTTGCTGCTCTTCTCTGGATTTTCTCCAATTTGTCCACATCTTTCCTGAAACGTGGCACACAAAACTGTACACAATTCTTCAGTTGAGGCTAATCAGTGCAAAGAGGAGCAGAAGAATTACTTCTCGTGTCGTCTTACAGCACTCCTGTTAATGCATGTACCACTGGAAGGGACCTTGGGAAGGCATCAAGTCCAACCCTTTGCACTGGGACTAGACCAAGAAAACCCAGACAATCCCTGTTGCATGTTTGTCCAACTTCTTTTAAAAAACTTCTGACGGTGGGGATTCCACAACCTCCATTGGGCACGTGTCCCAAAGTGTAATTCCCACTACAGAGTTTTTTCTAATATCCAACCTCAATCTCCCTTGCTGCAGTGAGCCCCATCACTTCTACCATAAACAGCCATGGAGAACAAATGATCTCTGGCCTCTTTAATAACAGCCCTTAAGTCCTTTGAAAACTGGTGCCAGCTTCTCCCGCACCCCCCGCCTCTTCTCAAGTTTAAGCAGGCTGTTCTTATTTTTAACCTTCCCTCATAGGTCAGATGTTAAATAAGTAAAGATGCCTATCTCCTAGAGCTTGAAGGGACCTTGGAAGGTCATAGAGTCCAGTCCCCTGCTCTCTTGGCAGGAGCAAGTGCCATTCCTCTCCCCTGCTGAATCTATTAGTCCCAGATCCCTAAACGTGCCCCCTTTGAGGATTGAACTCACAACCCAATGGTCAAACAACTGAGCTACCCATCCCCACAAAGGAGTGACATTGATTGAAGTGTCTTCCACTCCTACATCTTGGAGCATAGGCCATTGACAACCATTCACCTGCCTCCCCTGTCCTGGGCCATCTTTTCCTGTTCTGAGCAGGTGCATCTTGTCTGCCTTCAGGTCTCTATGCCAGGTGTTTCTTGGGTGCCCTCTTCCTTTTTCCTTGTCGATTCCCACTGAAGGCTTGCCTTGTGATGGTGGTGGTCGGTTTTCTGAGGATGTATCCAATCCATCACCATCTTCTCTTCCTGATTTCTTCTTTGGCAGGAAGTGGGTGAAACGTTCTCAACCTTTGATAATTCTTGCTGTTTTCCTTTGGATTCTCCCCAGTTAGTGCACAATTTTCCCAAAGTGTGCCGCACAGAATTGGACACGGTGTTCTAGATGAGACCTCATCAGTGCAGAACCCAACAACTACCTCCCATATCTTCCTTGTTACTCTCCTGTTAACACTCCCCAGAATATTAACTTTCTCGCAACTGTGGAACATTGTAGACTCATATTCAGTTGTGATCCGCTGTCACTCCCACATCCTTGTCAGCGGTTTCGATCCAGCCAGCGATTCCTCATTTGCATGTTGTACATTTGACTTTTCCTTCCCTGTCACAATGTTTTGCACTTGCCTCTACTTTCTTTTTGTCGACCACCAATTCTCCAGTTTGTCAGTACTGTTTTGAATTCGAACCCTGTTCTCTAAAGGGCTTCCAACGCCTCCTGCCTGGATGCCCTCTGCAAAATTTGTAAGTAGACTTTCCACTTCATTATCCAAGTCATCGCTGAAGATATTGAATCGTCCCAAACCCAGGGGTGACCCCTCTGAGTCCCCCAGTTCACTCTGTTGGACAGTGAGTCATTGATAACTATTCTTTCAGTACAGTCTTCCAATCAGCTGTGCACCTACCTTATAGTAGAGGTTGAGCCTCTCTAATCCAGCAGCCTCAGGGCCTAATCGGTACTGGACAAGAGAATTTGCCAGACACCGGGAGACCAATATTGTTGAGCACATTACCAACACTTCCACTGCTTACTGAGCTCTTAGAAGACAGTTAGGGGTAAATTACAGCTAAATTACAGCTAAATAACAGCACAGAACACTGAAAGCCAGGACTGATGACTGTAAGCACACTTTATGGGGCCACAGGAAACTTGGCCACACCCATGAGAAGTGGTCATCTGGCTAACTAAAATCATGCCGGATTACAGAAGTTGCCAGATGAGAGTGTTCTGGATTAGAGAGATTCAACCTGAAATTTTATTTAGACCCCAATTTCCTTGGTTTGCTTAGGAAAGTGCCATGTGGGACAGTGTTAAATGCACTACTCAAATCAAGAATAAGCCTCAGGAGCTGTTGAAGCCCCACATAAGAGAGGAGAGACCATTTCCATGGAGATGCTTTGTGCGACAGAAGGAGGGCATGGTTTCTAAACAGAGCAGTTTCCAAAGTAGTGCACAAAGCGCTTGCATTAAGCTGCTCTTTAAAGCTAATGCATCTGTTGCTCAAAAGCCGGCAGTAAATGAGCTCACTGCCACACGGAACAGCAGCCCTGCTCTGGGTGTAGCAAACTCCCCTCGTTCATCACACGTCACTGGATCAATTGAAATTTCAGGGCCAAAGTTGCACTCCCTGCTGCAGGGAGGAGAAGGGAGAACTCGGAGAGGGTCCGAGGCCAGTAGTGAAGGCAATGGGGACAGCGTGTCTTCCAGGGGGTTGTGGGAGGGGACAACTCTCCCTCACTAAAAGCTTTTTGCATTTGCTCAAAGCTGCAGAAGCCATGGACCAGGGTGTAGCCACGGCCCCAGAGCTGTGGTTGCCTCCTAAATTGCCCATTGCTCCATCTGTGCTGTCACGCCATGGCAGTCTGCTCTGGCCATCCCTTCGTCTAGAGGGAGGGGCGGCTGGACCAAATGGTTCTGTGACCCAGCACACCGGGAACCTGCCAAGAATTAGGTTCCAACCGATAGTGGCTGCTGTGCTGGGTGGGTGGGAGAAGGAAGACTTCCCTGCTAAGAGGGACCTGCAGTGCCTACAGGGCAGAAGAGCCGGAAATGGACACCCAACCCCGACAAAAATATCCGAATTGGCTCCATTGGATGGAGGACCTGCAAAGATCATGGCTCTGGAGACAGGTCAGGAACACAGAGCAAGCGGTTGAAACCTGAGGGGGCTGAGCAGCCACTTAAGCCAGCACAACACCTTGCAGGGCCAGCCCTTAGAGGACTAGCAGGGTGGGAGGCAGAAGAGATTGACAACGGATGGCTGTATCGCATAAGAGAGGGACATGAGCACGCCATAGTGCTGAATGCATGGTGGGCAGAGTGACGAGGTGGGGCCAGGATCTGAGGATTTTATTCCCCTGGTTAGGTTGAATCTGTTCCCTACTGTCCTGCAGTAACCCGAAGTGAGTGCCTCAGTTTCCCTAGGCAATCAGTGCGCAGTGGTGAGGGGCGTTTCGGTGTGATGACTTCTCATAGGTAGGCAGCAGCCCAACATGTCCTTTGTAACCTAGGCAACCAGGTGACCCCTTTCTTCCCCTGGAAACAGGACAAAGGCAGGAGGAGGGGCCTGGCTGGTTTGACCTGGAACTGGGCAGCTGAATGGGGCAGTCTGGGCTGGCTGCAAGGGAGGAAGGGGGCCAGGGCCTAGCTTGGGGACCCCCTCTGGACCTCTCTCCCCAAGATGGATGGTACTGATGGCTTCTGGTCCCTGTGCTGACAAGTCTGTCCTACGCTGGGTCCCTGTCACCCCATAACCCGCCTGTTCTCCCTGCCGAGTGAGAGCCACGTCTGCCTGCGGGTGGGGGCAGGGCCTGGGGACCCACTGGCTCCGTGACATGTAGACAGACAGGACTGTCTGGCAACTGCAAGAGACTGACCTTGCGATGAGTTGAGGAGACCCGTCCCCCGACAGCGTGTCACTGGAGCCTACTGACACGGGTGGGTTACCAGCCACCCAGTGAGCTGATCTATAGAGGCTGAGGGCCTCAAGGTGTGAGAGCTTGTGATTTTCGCTCTGGCGTGCCCCAGTCCAGCCCCCAGGGTGGCGGCTATCACACAATCGCCACGGAAAGCAGATGTCCCAGTCCAAGAGAGAAGACAAAGTGGGGGAATTGCAGGCTGGAGCCACCTGGGGAGGCCTGGCCTCCTGCTCCCCCCGCCAACTGTATCAGCAAGTCGTTCTCATGAGCAGGGAGTTTCCTGCTCAGGCTGAGATGCTGCACATAGCAATAAAAGCCTCCCCACCCCCCGCGTCTGCTTGGTGGCAGCTGCTTTTTATGGGGACAAGGGCCAGAACAGGGCTATTAAGATTTTTATGGACAGGAAAGAGACTTTAAAAGGTAGCTGCTGCAGAGGGAGAGAGGGGCGGCCAGGGGCTCCCTTCTCCCACCCCTTTGCAGACAGCTCCCCCCATGCAACAGCTGCCACGGCTGTCCCCCTGTACATTGCTGGGCCGTGCTCTGAGGATAACTGGAGGCTTGAATGGATTGTGAAGCATCAGAGCTCAGCTTGGTGAACGCAATGCAGTGAGCAGCTCAGCCCTGCAGCTGGGACTGGCCCATTGGACTAGGAGCAGGGAACAAACCCTTCCCAGAAATCCCTCTCATCGTCTCTGTGCGTCTCTCTCCCACCTGCGCTCCAGGCAATGTGACAGCTTCCTGAAAGCCATTGTGGTACAAAGCCCACTCAGACAGAGCAGGAACAAGCCCTCCTTCCCCAGGGCGTGCCTCCCGCCCCAGGAAAGCCGAGGCTTACAGCTCTTAACCCTGACCACAGCCTGTCTGCAGACGCTGGGTTCCCTTGCAGACTCCTTGCTCCGATGCCCTGGGGAGACGTAGACCTTCTCCACTGCAGATGTGGGGAAACAGACAAGCAGATGACTGGACGGGGGTCACCGCCTGGAGGCCATGGGAGTTAGGCTGTAAGCACTCAGGCTGCTGGAGGGAAAGGCTAAGTTAAAATGAAAACACGCCCCACAGAAAATAGCTTCCAAGTGGTAGCTGTTTGGTTTCTGTGCAAAGCCAGAGCTGACAGGGCTTCAGAATGGGGCATTAGGTTGTCCAAAGCTGCAAAGGGCCAGAGTGTGTCTCCCTCTTCCCCCAGGCTGGGACTCTTGACCGATGTTCTTGCCTCTCTTCTGTAATTTAAATTACAGAAGAGCCTCAAGGCCCTGCACGAGGTTCTGAATACAGCTGGGTGGGAAATGGTTTTCCCAGCCCCAGGAAGTTTTCTGACATTTCAAAAATGTTCCTGTTCCGAATGGGGACAAACTTGAGACCCTTCAAGTTTTTGTACCAGAAAAGTCATGGACTTCCCCCTATCGCAGCCAGTAGCGGGCTGATTAGGACACTCAGCTGGGATGTGTGAGACTGGCACATCAAGGGGCTTGAACCTGGGACACCCCGCCTCACAGGGGAGGGCCAGGCTGGAGGCACCCTGGTGAGGGGGCTCTTGATGAAACCTGGTGGACCTGCTCTTCTTTGTACACATGTGGCAGTGGGTTAATAGAAAGCCAATGTGAGTCTGGGCCTCCAGTGTGGTGGCCTCTTTGGGAGCTGGCTCTGTATTCAGAGGGAGCAGAGAAATTATTAAACTTTCCCATCCAGTGGGGAAACAGGTAGTAGAGGCTGAGCTGCCTTTATAACAGCAATCCTCCGTGGAAAAGGTGGAAAATGGACCAGAGCAGTGGGCACGTGATCTTTCGATTGCTCTTGCTCTTGTTTATTGACTGCAGACTCCATGCTGCAGTCCATGGCTTGTTTCGGTATCAACTTCTCCACAGATGACCCCATTTCCTCTCTCTTATTCCAACCACCCTCAGGCCTTGTGCTCTAGAGCAACACAAGCAGCTTCTCTGGGCTTGGAGCCTTGCTCCTCAGTCAGTAGAAGGGGGAAGATTCCTTCACCACTCCATGGCCACCAGCCTCCCTTAGCAGCCCATATCGTGAGGCCATAAGCCCAGCCAGAGATAGATTTCCTAGCTCTGTCTATGCAACCTGCTGGGCAATACTGCAGCATGCTGACTAGGACATATTATCACCACTGCCCTCTACTGGATATGTTCAGAACTGCTCAACAGTGTGTCCAAAGCCCTATAGTGCTAATGATAGAGCTTCTCCCTTGAGGATCAGAAGGCTGTGGTTTGGAAAAGGAAGCTCAGGGTCTTTGCCCTCTGGGATGTGAAGAGCTCATTGGCTGTAGCACCTGGATACCCATTACTATTGCTGTTCAGTAAAGGGGAAAATACACTGTATGCTCCACCCACGGAATCCTAGCCACAAACCCAAGGGAAGTGGGATGGGGCAGAGAGGCCTCACAGCAGCAGAGAAGAGGTTAAGGACAGTCTATGGGCCCAGCTAGCCCAGCCCCTCTATATCTGCAGCCAATGGCAGGCCTGGAGGGAGATGAGAGGAGGACAGGTAAAAAAATTAGTTGAGTCCCAGCTTGTGGATTTGGGAAGCTCTGGCCCTGATTTGGGTGGGACTGGATGGTAAGCCAGTAGGCGACGGCCCAGTCAGGCCCACCCATAGCAATGCCCCTGGTGACATGTTAGGCCCACACTAAGTTTTTCTTAATGTCCAACTAACCCTCCCTTGCAGCAACTTAAGCGCATTGATGATAAAGGATTTCAACTACATCAAAAGCTGTAACAAGGAGAAGGGAGAAAAATTCTTCTCCTTAACCTCTGAGGAAGGGATGAGAAGCAATCGGCCTTAACGTGCACCAAGGGAGGTTTAGGTTAGACGTGAAGAAAAACTTCCTAACTGTCATCGGGAGGGTTAAACCCTGGAATAAATGGCCTGGGCCAGCTGTGGAATCTCCATCACCAGAGATTTTTACTAGTAAGTTAGACAAATCCCTGCTGGGGTGGTCTAGATGGTGCCTGGTTCTGCCATGAGCGCAGAGTGACCTACTGAGGATCCTTCAAGTCTTACGACTCCAGGATTTTATGATTCTAAAATAAGCTGTTTGAGAGCAAGCTGTAGTCTGGAATGTAGCCAGGCACGGCCCGACCTACAGGAATGTTTAGGGCCAGATTCTCCCACCCCCACAGCTAGGCCTGGGTGTTTAATATTAAGACCTATCAATCATTCGTAGCACTTTTCTTCATTAGACCTCCTAGCACTTCACAAGCATTAATGTATTTATTCTCAGCACCCCTCCCTGTGAGTCGGGGTATCATCTCCATTGGACTGATGGGGAAACCGAGGCAGAGCGAGTAAACAGCTTGCCCAAAGTCATGCAGGAAGCCTGTGGTAGAGCAGGGAATTGCATCCTCATCTCCTATCACCGAGGCTACTGCTAGCGCTCGAAGCCCGGACTGAGAACTCCCCATGAGTCAGATTTACCTGCGCAGACTCCAACAGTTCCTTTCCTGGTCAGACGTTCAGCCCTAGTGGTAAGTGCAAATCTGTCCCAGCAAGGGTCTGATGAGCCACGTGGCTGCCAACTGGGTGAAAGGAGGAAATTAATCCAATGCATTGTTCCCTTCGTGCAGCTTGGTCAGAGTTAAGAAAAGAAGACCAGCACCTTGCCCTCTTGATACCCCCTGAAACAGAGCACCAACAGCACCGAGAATGCCATCCTCTGCGCTGCTGGCTTGGCAGTACCAGAAAAAAGAGGTCGCGTCTACTTTCCAATGGCTGTTGTAACTCGTTAGTTACCTCTTCAAAGGAAGCAATTTATACTGAGACAGGAGACAGGCAAGCCCCCAGGGGCCAGCCCTGAAAAGCGTTTGCTGCAGCGTCTCGCAGAAATGTTACTTGGGAAGTTAATTAATTAATTCCAACTGGCTTGGGTCTGAGCCTCAACGCCTGCCTGAAAACTGGCTCAAGGTCCATAAACAAAAAGGGATGATAAACAGCAAGGTACTGAAGAAGGGAGCGGTGTCTGGAGGGCACTGTGCAGATCGATGTTCAGCTGGCTTGGTTTTAACATCTTTATTAATGATTTAGAAGGAGAAGTAAACAAGTCGTTAATAACATCCAGCGACGCAACTCCACTGCAAGGGGCATTGAGCAGTGTGAGGTTTGGCCTGAGAGCATCAAACTCACACATCAGGGTAGGGAGAGATTCTAAAATATGGGCCACCAGCAGGAGAGAGGCCCTTGGAAAGCAGGGACAACCTAAGAGAAAGTGGTGGGCAGCCAATGGGAGAGTTGAGTTCACAGCGTTAGGGTTCAAGACAATGCAGGACATCAAGACAATGCAGTTTTGGGCTGTATGAGCACCAGGCACCTACACCTAATGGCTTCATCTAGTTATCACACGCCTACATGTCACAGCCTTATGCAGCTGCATTCATATTTTTACAGCACCACCCACATCAGAACATCACGCTCAGCTGGACACAACCTCCAGGTACCATGTTCCTCTAGGTCACATTTAGCAATCCACTTAAAATTGCAGAGGATAGTTGTCTCAGACAAAAGCTATCGCAGCCTGTGAGGTTACTGGATTCTTAACATGAACATGGGAACCATTATTTTAACCACCATCCTGGGTTTGTACCAAATCTTGTGCTAAGTGGGCCAAGTGAGGTGGCTAATGAAAGTTGGTGATTCACTGAATCTGTTTATGCTGCTCATGTATTTGCAGCATTTTTTTATGTGGAGTTATAAGTATCAGCTCTGGGCTTATGCTGAAATTTTGGTATCTGAGAGATCACAACAGGAGGTGTAGCAGCAACGAAGGGTCCTGTGGCACCTTATAGACTAACAGAAAAGACTTTTCTGTTAGTCTATAAGGTGCCACAGGACCCTTCGTTGCTGCTACAGATCCAGACTAACACGGCTACCCCTCTGATACTTAACGGGAGGTGTGGCATCCTATGGTGAAAGGGTTCCTAGCCAGATAAAGCAGTAATTGACTCCGATCCACAGCTCAGGAATTTAGCTGTGGACATCTCATTTGGGAAACTGCCAATGGCAGAATGCCCCCAAAAGGGACATGGACGGGTGACCTGCTCATGTGATTTTCCATTTTGAATGTGCTCCCAGCCAGGGAGGAGCACTGGAATTCCCTCCACATGGGCAAGGGTGTAAAGGGGACCCTGAGCCTCCTCCATTTTGTTTTCAGTCTCCAGTCTGCAGTCTTCAACCCAGCTCATCACTTCAGGAACATCTCTGCTATGAACTGAGCCCAGAAGGATCGCTGACCCATCTAACAAAAGACGTACTCCGGAGACTTTTAAGATCACAGCCTGCTCCATCTGCTGCAGCCAGCACCAAGAACTTCGTGACTGATGCATGTAAATGACTGCTTAAACGATTTCACTCTCACCCTATTCTTTCTTTCTTTTTAATTAATAGGCCTTTAGATTTTTGATTCTAAAGGATTGGCACAGGGTGCTCTTCTAGGTGAGAGCTTAGGTACATATTGACCTGGGAACGTGGCCGGTCTTTGGGAGTGGAAAAGCCAGTGTAGATTTGGTTTTCATAATCTCATCTGTGTGCAGAAGGGACTGATTGTGGCACAAGGGAAGCTGGAGTGTCTCAGGGAGTTGTTCATGTGACTTCGTGCTGGCCAGAGTGGCAGCAGAGGTGCTCTGTGTGACTGGTTTGGTGTCTTATCGTGGAGGACCCCCAGTGTTGCCCTGTAAGTAGCCCTGTATTAAGCAAGTTGGCCAGATTTGGCTCTCTCAGCAGTGCCTGGGGAAACCTCTGCTATTATACAGCCAGTGCAAGGTGGCTCTATTTTGGACCTCATTCAAAGGGGTGAAGATGAATTTATCACTACACTGGAAGTTGGAGGTTGCCTTGGGGCCAGTGATCATGACTTGATTACATTTGGTTAGGCCACACTGAGGACGGTCACAGTCAGTATTATATACACTTGGTGCTTCAAAAAGGATTGATTTTCTAAAACTGAGGAAAATTATGAGCAAAATTGATTGGGGGAAAAACTCAGACAGAAAAATACATCAGTTGTTGAAAAACTGGAGAGTGCAAAAAAGAGACAGATTATTGTAGTTGGTTATTTGAAGGCCAGAAATAGTGCCTTGTGGTGAGAAACTTAAAGAGCTCCATTTGTTTAGTTTAAAAATGATTGAGAGGTGACTCTGTCAATATATAACAAACTTTCCTGGGGATAAAACACTTGGCACTAAAGGGCTGTTTAATTTAGCAGAGCAAAGCGGAACGAGAACCAATGGCAGGAAGTTGCACACAAATTCAGCTACCAACTCCAAGGCCTTGTCGCCATGACGCAATGGATAAACATGGCAGTAACTGATCCACAGGCCGTGGGTTCACTCATTTACTGTTGACGTGATAAATCGCTAGCGGAGCTCACACCCATTGGCACCAGTACACCACCAAAACAAGGAGAGTCGCCAGTGTTAAAGGGAAAGCAGCCACTGTGGACCTTAACCTCACACAAGACGCTGCAGTAGGTGTGTGGACTTCAGCTACTCTATTTGTGTAGCTGCAGTAGCTCGACTGTGAACTAGGTGTAGGTGAGGCCCAAATATCCTAATTCAATTCGGATAAACAGAGTTCCTAATCTTCCCCGCCACACCCCCCTACTACTTGCTTTTTTGCTCACTATGGACACCACCGTGGTCCTGCCTGTCACACAGGCTCCCAACTGGGGTGGTCCTTCAACTTGGGCCTGTCCCTGGAGCTTTGCACTAGCTTGTGTCTAGGTTCTGTAGATGCTTTCTGCACAGCATCTCTGTGGTTTGTCTTTTTCTCTTCACCCACACAGCTAAATCAGTCAGCCGAGCTCCCAAACTCTCAGGTCGCAGTTACTGCAACCTCCTTCTCAGTGGCCTTGACAAAGGCCATCTTGCTCCTTTCTTCTCCAGTCAGAATACAGGGGCAAAGATTATTTCCCCAGGCCATCGTCTGACCACGTCACTTCCCTCTGCACATCCTTCCTCTTCTCTATCACCTCAGACAAGCTGCTAGGCTGCACTTTCAAGGTCCCGCTTGACCCATCCTCTCTCACTCACAGTTGATGCCCCCCCAGGTCACTCCATCATGCCAGCCTTTCACAGGCAGTCCCTGCCCTTCCTATCCTCTCTCTCATTGGCCATTGAGCTGTCATTGGTCCCTCCAGGCCGTCACTGATCAACCTCTGTCACCCACAGTTACATTTTCAAATGAGTGCTTTTTCCTGTGCTACCCCTCATGCTTGGGACGTCTCCTCATAAAAATCTGCACTCACTCTCCTCCTTCTGACCCTTCTCAATGCTTGCCTTTGCTGTGGTGCCTACAAAAAAACTAGACAATGGTTAGGTTATTGGTGGGCCAACACCACGAAGGATCACACTGGCCTATATACCACCCTGATGTTTCCTCGTATGGCCCCATCGGTCTGTGTCCAGCTGCCATCTCTTTCCTTACTCTTAGGCTATGTTTACACTTGCATTCCTCTTTCGAAAGAGGTATGCAAATGAGGGGAATAAAATGCAAATGAGGTGCAGATTTGCATATTGGGCACCTATTTTCATATTCTTCTTTTGACAGAGCTTCTTCCTAATGTCCAACCTGAACCTCCCTTCCTGCAATTTAAGTCCATTGCCTCTTGTTCTGTCCTCAGAGGCAAGGAAGAACAAGAGGCAATGGACTTAAATTGCAGCAGGGGAGGTTCAGGTTGGACATTAGGAAAGAGTTCCTAACTGTCAGGGTGATCAAACACTGGAACGAATTGCCAAGGGAGGTGATAGAATCTCCATCACTGGAGCTATTTAAGAAGAGGTTAGATAGATGGCTTTCAGGGATGGTCTCGAGAGTGCTTGGTACTGCCGTGAGGGCGGGGGGCTGGACTCGATGGCCTCTCAAGGTCCCTTCCAGTCCTACTCTTCTATGATTCTATGATTCTTTCAAAAGAAGAAAAGTAGTGTAGACACTGCTCTTTCGAACGTAAACTCCATCTTTGAAAGAATCCTTCTTCCCTTTTTTTAATGGGAAGAAGGATTCTTTCAAAGCTGGCCTATTAAATCCCAGGTTGTGAGCTCAATCCCTGAGGAGGCCATTTAGGAAATGGGGCAAATAGATGTCAGGGATGGTGCTTGGTCCTGCCAAGGGGGCAGGGTACTGGACTAGATGACCTCCCAAGGTCCCTTCCAGATCTAGGAGAGGTGTATCTCCAGAAGAAAGAAGGGATTTCTGTTCGAAAGAGCTGTGTCCACACTGCTTTTCGTCTTGCAAAAGAAGCTCTTTCAAAATAAGATTATGCAAATGAGGTGCCAGAAATGCAAATCTGCACCTAATTTGCATTTTCAATTTCCCTCATTTGCATATCTCTTTCGAAAGAGGAATGGCAAATGTAGACACGGCCTTAGGCAGGCAGGGTCATCTTTATGGTCTGTGTTTATACGGGCACTAAGCACGGCGAGGCCTGGTCTCTGACTATATTCCCTAGGTGCTATAACAATACAGGTTGAACCTCTCTAATCTGGACCTCTCTCGTTCAGCAACATCCGTAATCCAGCATGGTTTTAGTTAACCGGATGATCACTTATCATGGGCATGGTTTCTTGTGCTCTCCACAAAGTTAGTTTCCAACCAACTGTCCTGGCTCTCAGTGTTCTGTGCTATTCTTTAGCTCTAACTACCCTAAACGTCTTCCAGGAGCCCAATAAGCAGTGGAAGTGTTGGGCCTTGTCTACACTAAGTCCCTACCTCGAAGGGAGGGTGGTAAGCAGGGTGTTGGGAGTTTATTAATGAAGTGCTGCGGTGCATATGCAGCCCTTCTTTAAGCAAATTCCCCCCCTGCGGCAACTCTGAAGTTTTAACCTTCAAAGTGCCGGCTTGCGTGTAGCCATGGCTCACCCAATGGTACTTCAAAGTGCCTGTGCAACTAATTATAATAAAATAATAAATAATAATAATGGAAACTGAAACCAGCTGAACTCACATCAGAAATGAGACACAAATGTTTAACAGGCAAGGTGATTAACCATTGGCACACACTGCCAAGGGAAGTGATGGGTTCTTCATCTCGTCCTGTCTCCAAGTCCACCCTGGAGGCTTTTCGGAAGTCACTGGATTTAATGTGGGGAGAAATTCTCTGGCCTGTGCTGTATTTGAAATCAGGCTAGAGGAACTCTACGGTTAAATCTATCAATTTATGAACGTCCTGTCCCAATGCAGGATGATTTCCTCATTAGTGGTCTCAGGTAACTCGTACCTGCCATAGATGTTTTAATGCCTGCTGTACCTAATCATCACAGCCATCTAGAGCTGTGGTTCTCAACTTGTGGGACACTTGCGGCCCAATCAGTCCACAGCTGAGGCCCATGTGACATGCTTAGGGCCATACAGGTTCTGTATATATTGCTGGCTATTGCACCACAACGGACAAAGCTCCAGATGCTGCATGTTAAATAGGTGAGAACCACTGATCAAGACACTTCTCTTAGAATATCATTTTCATCTAGATTCCTACTCACCTATTGTGTCATAGCTCCAGATATACCACTATTTGCTAAGATAATAGGTCTCTAGATACCTCATCTAGAGTACTGGATTCATTTGCATACCTCATAACTCGTCACTATCCTGCCTCCATGGGACATCTAGGCTGTGTCTACACGTGCCCCAAACTTCGAAATGGCCATGCAAATGGCCATTTCGAAGTTTACTAATGAAGCGCTGACATGCATATTCAGCGCTTCATTAGCATGCGGGCGGCAGCGGCGCTTCGAAATTGACGAGCCTTGCCGCCGCGCGGCGCGTCCAGACGGGGCTCCTTTTCGAAAGGACGCCACCTTCTTCGAAGTCCCCTTATTCCCATGAGCTCACGGGAATAAGGGGACTTCGAAGTAGGTGGCGTGCTTTCGAAAAGGAGCCCCGTCTGGACGCGCCGCGCGGCGGCAAGGCTCGTCAATTTCGAAGCGCCGCTGCCGCCCGCATGCTAATGAAGCGCTGAATATGCATGTCAGCGCTTCATTAGTAAACTTCGAAATGGCCATTTCCATGGCCATTTCGAAGTTTGGGGCACGTGTAGACGTAGCCCTAGGGTATCTACTGCCCTAGATACTATCTTCAGTTCATATTGCAACAGATAAGTGGCAATTTCAGTGTCTGAACTTTGCAATGACGCCATCTTTGTTTTCTGCATACGTCTTACATTTCCAAGAAGTCTGCCTGCCTGTACAGAGCGCAGCCATTTTGCTCCCTTGGTCACTGCAGCTGGTGACAGAGGGAGTCACACACCATGCTCTCTGGTGAGAACTTTGCTTTTCTCCACCGTGGGTGTTTGTTCCCTAAGGGTGTGTCCATGCTGTGAGCTAAAGGTGTGATTCCCTGTTTGCACAAACATACTTACGCTAGTTCTCAAGTGAGCTAGCATGCTAAAACTAGCAGTGCAGCCATGGTAAGCCACCCAGGGCTTTGAAGCCAGTGTGGAGATATGGAGTGACTTTGCTCACTCAGGCTGCGTCTACACTACAAGATAAATTCAAATTTAAGGAGTCAGCTTGATATTACCACCTGACTGTCTTCACTGTAAATGCCATTTGTTCAATTTAGGGAGCACTAATATTGATATCACACTATCGTTGGTATCTGATGGGTATAGCATCAGTCTGAGCTCAGAACAGGTATGGCTAATCACCTCTAAGGTAGGACAGTAAGAACATTGTCTGTCTGAGGTAGAGGAAACCAGGGAGTGGGTAGAGGAAAAACCTGCAGGTAAAAACCTCAGGAACAGCCAGAGTTGGGGAGGAAGGCTAGACTGAGCTTTTACTGTGAATATCTCTGGCTGATTTCACTTATGTTAACAGTAAAAGCAAACTACAGCTACTGAGTAAAACTGCCCAGTATATCATGTGTGCAGCTCTGCTCAGAGACAGGCGGGAAGCCCACCTGCCTTCATACATGTTCTCGGATTTATGCACAGGAGCACGAGTCTTCCTGGTGAATAGTGGATGAGTTAGGGGACCTCTCACCTTGCAACCCTTGTGACTGTGGTCACCAGAAAGCTGTCGGTGCCGTGATGCGATATTCCCTGTAAGCTGAGCGCCTGGGCAGACCTTAGAGATCAGGTGCCTTCCAGCCGATTAGCAGAGCTCCCTCAGGCGCCGCAGTGGGCAGAATGCGTTTTCATTGGTGGTGCTCATCTGCACATGCTTTGGTGTACAGAACAAAATTTACTCCAGCCATACATAGAAAAATAAAATTAAAGGGACCATTGGAGGGGAATTCAGAGGAGAGCTAGAGAGGGGAGAGGGTAGACAGGACTGATTTAGAGGGAGAACTGAAGGGTGAGTAAAGGAGAGTGAGAACAGCTTGTGAGTATTTGAAAGCTGGAAGTAGGGGGGTAGCTGGGGTGCCAGGCAGCAGAGATTCCACTTGGAGGGGTGGGATGAAACCAAGCAAAGCACAATTCAGTCAGACTCTCAGGATGTGGGGAATGCTCGCCCAAGGCCAGGGGAGGGGACCCCAAGGCTTGAGACTAATCCAGCTAGTCTGTTAGTCCAGTTAGTACTAATCTGGTACAGCTAGACACTAGAGGAGGAGCCACTCTCGAAGAATAAACCTACCTGGCTCCCAAGAATAGCCTGGTTGGACTGCTCCGTTGCCAGTCTCCATAGGACACCGCCAGTCCCGCTGCTCGTGTGGGGAGGACAGCTCTGGTTGTGATCTTAGGGCTGGTCTGCACTTGACACTGAGCTCATCCTGCCTGAGTCACTGGGGGATGTGAACCCCCTCTCCCCATATGACCTTGTTAAGCCAACCTACTTCCCCATGTGGGCAGCGCCACATGTCCTTCTGTTGACCTTAGTGCTGCTTCTCGGGAAGCTGGATTAACTACAGCAGTGGAGGAACCGCTTTGGGCGCAGCCGTGTCTACACGGAAGCCCTGCCACTGTGCCGCTGTAGCCTTTGGTGGCTAGCCATAGCATCCTCTCTGTATCGGAGTCCTCAGCTGGCCCCACCAATCTTTAGAGCCTCTGCTGAGTAAACCCAGAGGAGTCAGTAAGAGAGGGAGAGGCCGAGTCAGTAGAAGATCAAGGAAAGTTTTTTTAATGATCTGCAGCAATGTAAAATAAGCCCCTTTTCTGTCAGCAGCCAGGCCATTTCAGGTCAGCTGGGGTCACTCTGCTTTGAACCGTGCACTGACACACAGAGGCAGTTGTACTGCCGCAGTCTGAGCTTACAACGAGTGCATCTATTGAGTGTTTGGATGAGTGAACCCAATATCACCTTGCCTGGACGCATGGCCTGCTCCTTCCGCTTCTCTCCCCTGCTACTATAATACTCAGCCTGTGTAAAACACATTCCAGCTTCACTGTGTTTTGCCAGCCAACTAACCCCACAATCCCATGGAAGTGCCTCAGTAGTATTAGCCCCATTTTATAGATGAGGAAACTAAGGCACAGAGACCACAGCAGGTCCTTTGCTGAGCTGGTTTGTAACTCATGAGTCACTAACTCCTGGACCCATGCCCTACCCACTAGACCTCTCCCCCATCCTTCTTCCCCAGCAATGGCCTCTTATACTGTAAACTCTTCAGCCTGCCCACGCGGTCCCTCTTCCCCCCGCAGTCACAGCATTGCTGATGCTTCATGTCAGTTCCGGAACAGGGTACGAGGACTTCCCTCGATTTCATTCCCTCTCTTGCTAGGCGTGGCTGATACTGCAGAGTGCCCTCTTCTGGTGACAGTGGCACTGGCAGGGCAGAGAGAAGGGGAGGAAAAGTCCCTTTGCCTTGACTGGGTTAGTTACTAAGGACATATGGATCTATTCCAATCAACCGCACCTCCTCCTTTGATAAGCGAGTCCATTTCCCCAAAAAGCCTCATCTCTTATCTACTTGTTGCTTTTTCTTCTTCCGCCTTTGCCTGTCTCTCCTGCCCTTCCTCACCTTGGAGTGGTGTCATTTCCATGGTTACCGCTTACCTTTCAGAAATACATTTTCCCAAGCCCGGAGTGCGATTCCTCGGCTTCACCCTCGGCACAGAACTGTCTCCCTGTGAAGTGGCACTAATTGAGCATGAAATGCTCTGCATCTAAACTATGCTATAATTTATACAGCACTAACTGGCTGTGATCAGTCATTTGGGCATGCTGGGAATGACGCCCTCCTTGGAGCGGTTCTGGCAGTGCCCCTCCAGTGCATGTGTCCGACACTGACTCGGGAAGAGTTCTCAAGGGCAGCACCCGCTGAAGGACGCTGCAGATCAGCCCTTATTAAGAGAAACTCACTCAAGGAATCACAAATAAGGGAGAAGACAGTTGGCTGTATTAGTTCAGAGACAAGGGTGGATAGGTTCCTCTGGCACTTGTATCATCTGAGGCCTGCCAACCCTGGGACTGCATGGTTATAAGCTGCAGAATCCACAGAGCGGCCAGACTGGCTCAGACCAAAAGTCCATCTAACCCAGTGTCCTGTTTTCTGGCAGCAGCCAAAGTCAGGTGCCCCAGGAGGAATGAACAGGGCAGGAAATTGTCAAGTGATCCTTCCCATCGCCCGTTCCCAGCTTCTGGCAAAACAGATGTCAGGGACCCCCTCCCTGGCCACTCTGGTGAATAGACACTGATGGGCCCATCCTTCATGGACTTAGCTAGTTCATTGTTCTTAAAGCTCCAGCTCCTGGATGCATGGGATTATTGGAATCTTAATTTTCCTTGTCTTGGGTCCCATCTACACTGCAACATGGGTAACCCTAACAGACATGTCCCCTCAAAACAAAAGAGCAGTCCAATAGCACTTTAAAAACTAATAAAATAATTCATTAGGTGGTGAGCTTTCGTGGGACAGACCCACTTCTTCAGACCATATCACTATGGCCTGAAGAAGTGGGTCTCTCCCATGAAAGCTCACCACCTAATAAATTACTTTGTTAGTCTTTCAAGTGCTACTGGACTGCTTTTTGTTGTGATAGAATACAGACTAACCCGGCTATCTCCCTGTTACTATTAAACACGTCCCCTGGGCTAGTGAGGGTGAGTCATCTGACTGGACCACTGCAATTTCTGTCTAAAGCCACGGGGGTCCAACAAGTTCTGAAGCAGAACTAGCCACATTATTCTGAAAAAATATTTATTATTCAAGCCAACTAGCCACACTTAACCGGCCAAATAGGTACGTGTGGCTTGTGGCTAGCCTGTCGGACACCACAGGTCTAAAGCATCCAGCAAGTTCTGGGCACTCGGTATCTAGTCCCTAATCTGTTCTTTGAGCATAAGTGGCTTGCACTCGCCTGAAGAGACAGCATATGCCTAGATTTCTTTCCCACTTGCACGCTGCCAAATTATCCAGAGGAGGAGCATTAGCTTCCCACATTCAGCCTGCTCTTTTTATCCAACATATCAAGGAGTAACAGTAACAGTATCAGAGAGGTAGCCGAGTTAGTCTGTATCTTCAAAAACAACAAGAAGCTTTGTGGCATCTTATAGACTCACAGATATTTTGGGGTGTAAGCTCCAGTAACAGTGTCAAGGGCTTCCAAGCGCCATCGGAATCTGATCTCACTGAAAACTATCCTCTCCCATTTAATCTGAGCCACAGAAAAACCATTGCAGCGCCCTACCCAGCAGCCTGAGTACCCTGCAGGGACGGGGCCCAGTGCTGAGTATGCACATTTGAGGAGAGACGGAGATGGGAAACATCAGCCAGCCGTAGCGGATTAACATAAGGGCAAAAGGGGCCGTCGCCACAGGGCACCCAGGAGTCAGGGCTCTCAAGGCTCCATAGCTGGGCTTTGTTTAAACTATTGGCGTTAATGGAACAAAAGAAATGTCTCATGTCATTCCTATTTTAGAATTAAAGTGTGATTGTATTATGCATCATGAGTCATAATAAGCATGAATAGATTTTAAAGCATAAATAATAATGCTACATTAAAACAAAAAAGCAGTTAAGTAGCACTGTAAAGACTAACAAAGTAATTTATCAGGTGAGCTTTCGTGGGACAGACGCACTTCTTCAGACCATAGCCAGACCAGAACAGACTCAATATTTAAGGCACAGAGAACGAAAAACAGCAATCAAGGTTGACAAATCAGGAAAAAAATTATCCAGGTAAGCAAATCAGAGAGCAGCAGGGCCGGGAGTCAAGAATTAGATTAAGTCAAGTATGCAAAAGAGCCCCTCTAGTGTCCCAGAAAATTTGCATCTCGGTTCAAACCATGTGTTAATGTGTCAAATTTGAATATGAAAGAGAGTTCATCAGTCTCTCTTTCCACAGCAGTGTGAAAATTCTTCTTCAGTAAGACACAAACTCTTAAGTCATTAACACTCCATTAAAATGTAGACTAACTGGTTTGTGGATCAGGAATGTTTTGACGTCTGTTTTGTGCCCATTAACTCTTTGTCTGAGAGAGTTTGAAGTCTGTCCAATATACAAAGCATCTGGGCATTGTTGGCACATGATGGCATATATGATGTTAGTTGAGGAATGTGCCCGTGATTCTGTGACTAACCCGGTTAGATCCAAACAAAAGGCAGTCAAGTAGCACATTAAAGACTAGAAAAATAGTTTATTAAGTGAGCTTTCGTGGGACAGACCCACTTCTTCAGATCATAGATCCAGTAATGGTATCTCCAGAATAGATATGTGGACAAAGCTGGCAGCAGGCTTTGTTGCAAGGAAAAGTCCCAGGACTGGTGTTCCTGCAGTATAGACTGTGGCTGTTGGTGAGGATCCTCATAAGGTTGGGAGGTTGTCTGTAGGAGTGAACAGGCCTGTCACCTAGGGCCTTCTGGAGTGTGGCATCCTGATTAAGGATAGGTCGTAGGTCTTTAATAATTCATTGCAGTGGTTTGAGTTGGGGGCTGTAGGTGATGACCAGTGGTGTTCTGTTCTTGGCTTTTCTGGGTCTATATTGCAGTAGCTGGTCTCTCGGTATTTGTCTGGCCCTGTCAATTTGTTTTTTTAATTCTCCTGGTGGGTAATTCAGGTTTATGAATATTTAGTAAAGATCTTGTAGTTTTTGGTCTCTGTCAGTAGGATCAGAGCAAATGTGATTGTACCTAAGGGCTTGACTATAAATAATGGATCTAGTTATGTGTGCAGGATGGAAGCTAGAAGCGTGTAGGTAAGTATAGCGATCAGTGGGTTTCCAGTAGAGCGTGGTACCCATCCAGGACATCCTTGATTTGCACTGTAGTGTCCAGGAAATGTATCTCTCACGTGGAGTAATCGAGGCATAAGTTGATGGCGAGGTGTAGATTGTTAAAGTCTCTGTGGAATTCTTCTAGAGACTCTGTACCATGGGTCCAAATCATAAAGATGTCATCAATGTATCTTAAGTAGAGGAGGGGTAATAGGGGATGAGAGCTGAGGAATCATTGTTCCGGGTCCGCCATAAATATACAGAGGTCAGAGTTGCAGAGGTCAATCTGGTGTCTGACCTCTGTAACTTTGTTCTCACCCACAATTATTTCCAACTGGGGACAGTTTATACCTCCAGATTAGTGGAACTGCTATGGGCACCCGTATGGCCCCACAATATGCTAATATATTTAGGGCGGACCTGGAACAATGATTCCTCAGCTCTCACTCTCATCCCCTGGTCAGGTCCTTCAGCACTTTTACCAAGAAGTGATCCCCAACATTCTCCAGAAACTTCCTGGACTGCTTGTCTACTGCTATATTGGTCTCCCAACAGATGTCAGGGTAATTAAAGTCCCCCACGATAATGAGAGCCCACAATCCGGAAGCTTCTCCCACTTGTCCAAAAAAAGCCTTATCAACCTCATCATCCTGATTTGGTGGCCTGTAGCAGACACCAACCACCACATCTCCAGTGCTGCCTACACCACTAAGCTTGACCCACAGATTCTCAACAGGCTTTTCTCCCTCTACGTACTGGAGTTCCGAGCAATCATAGTGCTCTCTTACATACAGTGCAACTCCTCCTCCTTTTCTCCCCTGCCTGTTCTTCCTGAACAGTTAAACCCTTTCATGACAGCGCTCCAGCCATGCAAGTCATCCCACCAAGTCTCTGTTATCCCAGTGAAGTCATAGTTCTTGGACTGGGCCAGGGCTTGTAATTCCTGCTGCTTGTTACCCAGGCTTCTGGCATTGGTGTACAAACACCTTAGATAACCAGTCGGTCTCCCTGCCCTCTCTACTCAAACCAGCCCCGATCAGCAGAGCCCTGCAAATCCATGTATATCTGTGGCTCATTTTTCCAGATGCAGATACAAATTTTGCACCTAGAACCCTGCAAATCTGCAGATATCCGCGTTATTTCTGCTGACGTCCTCATCCACAGATATGGATGTGGAGATCCACGGCTCATTTCTTCAGATACAGATGCAGGTGAAATTTTGTATCCTCGTGGGGCTCTACTGCTCAGGAGGCCTCAGTCCATTTCAAGTGGGACAGGCATCCTCCTCACGCAGCTCACCTTCACAAGCAGCTTGCACGCCAGCCGATCAGATCTTACGAATGCAGCTTGTTACCTTGAGCCCACTGCTCCTGTGATAACAGCCTGCTTGGAAACCTCTGGCTTCCATGGGTCCCTGGCCATGCTATGAATTACAAATTTAACTCCAAACAAGGTCTTCCCATTGGCAAACGCCAACACACCTGTACAGAAACTCTCCATAAAAATATGTTGCATTTGAGACAAAAACCTGAGCGAAAGAGAGGTGCCAATGGGTGGCAGGGGCCCGGTGTGACCCTCCTGGAGCCAGACAGTCCCCTTTTCTGCTTCACAAGAACATTGCTTCAATATTTTAAAGTTAGAGCATCTAAGAGAATAGAAAACCCGGCAAAATGAGAACCGAACGATCGGATCCCTCCAAAATGAATTTTTCTCTGGTTTTAGATATTTTGGGAAAATTTTGAAATATTTTAGATTTGTTCCACCCAGAATGGAGGAAATTTCAAAATTGCCCAGGTGCTCCCAAGGCTGAAAGTCCAGTCCAGTCCAGTCCCTGCACAACTCTTGGGCCCCCTTCCAGCTTTTTGGTGACACCCAGCAGAGGGGGCCAAGAAGGAAGAGCTGTGGGATATGAGTTCTAGTCTTACCCCAATCTTGTTTGGGAGGGGAGAGCACGGTGGAGGCAGCCTGGACAGCTCATGCTATTTACACTGAGCCTGCCCTGAGGACCACAGGCTCCATGGCCGTCAGTCCAGAGTTTGTTACCAGCCCATTGTTCACTAAACCAGACCTTTCGCCTCGGGGCAGACACTCTGTGATAACAGCTGCTCCAGGGCAGCTTGGGCATAAATTGCCCAGTGAGCCGAATGCATGCATCGAGGCCTCCTGGCGCTCCAGAAGCCCTGGCATGCACTGAGAGCCGGTTTCCTGCTGTGAGACATTGCATCAAGCTAACAGCCTGCTCTGACAAGCTGTGCGGGGGGCGGGAAGCAGTAGATGTGATGTATCTCAACTTCAGCAGGCCTTTAGATGCAGGTTGTACCTTCCTTATCCGGCGTTACTCAACTCCCGAAAAAGAATTTGCCAGATGAGGGGAAGTGCAGAGCTGTGCTCAGGCACCAGCCTCCCTCCCTTGGGCCTCTGGTCCCAGCCCGGACTCCCAGGGGCTGCCACAGAGTTCCAGACAGCCCCTGTCCCTCTCCTCCCACCCTGCCACGGGACAGGTGGAGTTTCCAGCTCCTGCCCATGGCAGCCTCCTGGCTTCTGCTGCTGCGGGGCAGGTGGGGGCTCCAGCTCCTGGCTCCATAGCAGCCTCTGGGCCCCCTCTGCTGAGGGGCTCTGATTTCCTGCCCTACAGCAGCATTCTGGCCCCTGCTGCTGTGGAGCAAGCGAGGGCTCAGGGTCTTGGCTCCATGCTGCCACGCTGCCAGTGGGGGCTCCAGATGCTGGGCCCTGCTGCTAGGGAGCGCCAAGGGAGCTCTGTCTTCCAGCCCAGCTGGGGCTCCTGCAGCTGCCAGCTACTATCTCATCTGACAACATCCGTGGTCCTTCTGGACGACAGACGTTGCTGGACGAGAGAGGACCGGATTGGAGCAGTGCATCTTGTGCTGTCTCACACGACCTACTCATAAACTAATGTGAGAAATGTAGTCTAGACCAACCTATTGCATGGTGGGTGCACAAGTGGTTGAAAAAAACATTCACAGAGTTGTCTTTGGTTCATAATCAAACTGAGAGGGCATATTGATTGGGGTCACACCAGGATCTGTCCTGTTCTTTTCAACATCTTAAATGATTTAGATAGAGTACAGTTATCAAGTTTGCAGATGACACCCAGCTAGAAGGGTTTGCAAGTGCTTTGCATGACAGAATTAGAATTACAAAACAAAAAAAGCAGTCCTGGAGCACTTTAACAAAATAATTGTTTTTATTTAATTTTATTTATTATTTGGTTAGTCTTTAAAGTGCTCCAGGACTGCCTGTTTGTTTTGTGAAGATACAGACTAATCCAGCTACCTCTCTGTGAGAATTAGAATTAAAAATGATGTGAATAAATGGTAGAAATGGCCTCAAATAAATCAGATTAAATCCAATGAGCAAAGTACTCACGAAATGGAAAGCACTCAACCTACGAAGGGAGAATCTTTCCAGGGGTGGTGACCATTAGCAATTATTAAAAGCTAAGGTAGAACATCCTACAGCAGAATTCAGCATTAGTTCCAGTGTGGGAGTAAGCTCAAAGCAGGGGGTAAATGTGTCTGATCAGGCATTAAAATAAATTGCCTAGGGAGGTTGTGAAATCTCCATCACTGGAGATATTTAAGACTGGGATAGATAAACACCTGTCAGGGATGCTGTAGATGGTGCTTGGTCTTGCCATGAGGGCAGGGGACTGGACTTGATGACCTCTTGAGGTTCCTTCCTGTTCTAATGTTCTGTGATTAGTAACAGAACAAGAGATCTCATGTGTGAAGACAAGAGATGGTATGGAGAGTACCAAGGGATAAACAGAAGGATCTGTTAACACAGGAACATGCACGAGCTAGGGATGGTCACCATAAACTGAAGGAAGCCTAGGAAAGCTTGATAAAAATAGGACTATAGCCTAAATAGGAGCAGGATTCGAACAGACATCTTAATTCTTTCTTTGTGCTAGATACCACCCAGCAAATAGATAGCACAGAGGAACATTCATAAGACCAGCTGCCAAGGACCCTGGGAAAAGACTCAGGCAGATTACACTGGGGAACTACGTCTACCATCCTAAGGAAGCAAATTAAGTACTAGCTGCAGTGGACTCCTGCTCGCATTGGGTGGAAGCTTTTCAGCTAAGATTACGCCAAGAGCTAAAGCACTGGCATACCGTTTGCCCATTCGGTAGCTGGCTCCCAAGGTGACCGATTCAGACAATGGTTAAGGAAACACAGATCAGAAATTCCGCATTGCTTATCATCCCGAAGCAGCAGGGCAAGAGGAAGGAACGAACAGAACCAACAAAGCTGAAATCAGGGTGGGAGTAAAGCGCACAGGTGGTAAATGGGGTGGAACACTGCCACTACTCTTAATGCTCACCAGATCTTGGGAATGGAAATCTGTGGGGTTTCCTTGTATGAGACCTTGAAGGGGGAGACCAAGACCAATGAGACTACGACTATAATTAGCCCTGTACCCGGTCATCCAGCTATGGCAGCCTTGGTGGAGGCCCAGGCAAGGGACTTAAAGAAGCAGATTTTACAGCTGCAAAAGCGTGTGGTGGCGATGGTGATGGCTGTGATGCAGAATCGGGTCCCAGACCAGCCTGTTCCTAAGGCAAAGTGGCACAGCTTGTACTTGAGGCTGGATTGGCTTGGGCCTTTGGTATGCTTGATGGAGCTGGAGGATGGGGAGAGAGCTGGGCTCCCGTGAATCAGCCCAGTTCATGCACCAGTGGGTGGGAAGGTAAAGAAAGAAACAAGGCCTGGTTTCTTCCCTTTTTGTCTTGCAGTTCTGCAGCATGAAATGGTGGAGGCTTGCAGCATTGCAGGGGAGGATGCAGGGCTGCTGACAGAATTGTCGGGCACCTGAACAAGTGGGGCGGTGCGGGGAGGGGGGATGGACGGCTCTGGGCCTCCAGCAGGACCTCAGGTGAAAGGTGGCTGGCCTCCCACAGCCAGGCTTTTAGTGCTGCCTGGTCCTGACTGACTGGGTCTCTGGCAGTGACTTAAAGGGCTGCAGTGTAATACTGGAGATTTTTCTGGCCACAGTCAGGAGACCAAACCAGGGCAAATTGCTTAAAACAGGGCTACTTACAGCCCAAGGCTGGGGGGTCCTCCACTCTAAGGCACTTCTGTCACCACACTGGCCAGCAAGAAGTCACACCAGCAAGTCCCTCAGACACTGCAGCTCCCCTTGTGCCACAGCCCGTCCCCTCCGCACACAGGTGAGAGGTTATGGAAACTGATCTCACCAAATCCAAACCGGTTCTTCTGATCCCAAAGGACCAGCCACATCCCCAGGGCAATGTACACCTCAGACCTCACCCCAAAGAGCACGCTGGGCCCATCCTTTAGCCTCTAACATCAGAAGGGTTATTCATAAAAAGAGGAAAGAACGAACAGGTTGACAGTGAAAATGTTAAAGCAATCACATTACAGACACCAATCACAAAGTTCTTGGTGCAGGCTGGCAGCAGTGGTGAAAGGAGCTGCTGTCTTAGAAGTCTCTGGAGTGCATCCTTTGTTAGGACATGTCAGTGGTCCTTCCAGGCACAGTTCATAGCAGAGATGCTCCTGAAATGATGAGCTGGATTGAAGACAAAGGTGGAGGGGCTCTCAGATTCCTTTGCCCATGTGGAGGGAATTCCATTGTTCCTCCCTGTGCAGAAACATATCCGAGATGGAGCCTATCACATGAGCAGGTTACCTCTCCATGCCCTTTCTAGGCAATCCACTGTTGCCTTTCTGTTCAGTTACAAGTTCACAGCCAAACTTCTCAGCTGTGAAATGAAATCTGATAAGGTCTTTTCTCTGCCAAATACGGCTTCACCTGCCCAGGAGCCCTTTCACAAAAAGCCTCCACTGCCCCTATTGTGGTCTCTCAGAAACTAAAATTCCAAATACAAGCCCAGAGCCAATACTTATAACTCCACAGAGAAAAGCGATACAAACCTATGCGCAGTATAAACTGATTCAACAGATCACCAGCTTTCAATAGACACCTCACTTGGCCCACTTAGTGTAAGATTTGGTACAAACCTAGAACAGTGGCTGCACCAATGTTTTGCACATTCATCTTAAACTCCAGTAACGTCACACCAGGATTCGATCCAGTGGGGCTCTCCTGATAGCAGGGGTGGTAGCCCAAGGCCCTTTAAATGCCCTGGGGCAGCTGCCCCTCCCACCTCACTTCTGACAAATCAGCTCAAGCCAAGTCCACTTAATTTGCATGTGAACAGAAAAGAAGCATGAAGCGCATTAGTAGCATTCAGATTAATTTACATGTATGTTAATAGAAATCAAAGGCATGTCAAAAGGGATTGTAGTGTAATCAGCCCAATTCACTTGTGTATTCCTACAGCTCAAAGGAAACGTTCATGGCATTGATTTCGCTTATCTATAACCTGTTGATTGCTATTGTGTTACACTGTGTGCATCCCTGTGTTTAGAAACCCTAAATCCAAGTGTGTGTTAGAGCTAAAATGACATGTTTGATGTGTCAACTTCATGAAAACTAAACAAGATTGTCCTTTGATGTTACATTGCATTTACATTGGGCATAGCCCTGTAATTATATTTGCATTAGGTATACCCATCCCTGTAACTAAAAATGACCCATCAAGTGCAATTGGAGGCTTGCAAATGCAAATGAAGATGAGCAGCTGGCCATGGAATGAATGAAAAGGCTTATAAATTGTGGCCTAGAAAAAACCTTGTAAGTACTGATTCAAAGAAAGCTGCTTTATCTCTGATGGGACTCGTAGGCTATGTCTGCAGAGCCAAGTTATTTCAAAATAATTTGGCAGCATCTAACGATTCACATGCTATTTCAAAATAAAATTGAAAAAGCAGGTGCATTATTCTGATTCCGGTAAACTTCATTCTATGAGGAGTAAAGTCTATTTTGAAATTGCTATTTCGAAATAGGCCCTATTGAGACACAGAACAGCACTATTTCAAAATAAGCCAAGAGGGGCTCTGGTGGCACTACTTCAAAATAGTGCTGTGTGTCCAGAAATGCTATTTTGAGATTCATTTTGTGTGCAGTTGTGTTATTTTGGAATAAGATTTCAAAATAGCCATTTCTTATTTTGAAATAAGGCTGTCATGTAGATGTAGCCTTACAGCGAAGAGAGCAAATGAAAAGCAGAGATCCTCAGAAACATCCGTGTTCCCTGAGAAGTCTCTCGGGAAACTGGCAGATTACTACATTAATTGCTTGGACCAACAAATTTGGACTCACCTGTAAATGTGTTTTACCTGCTTTAACTTCTCAGTAACTCTTCTTCCTGGCTAATCTTTCATTAGTTAACTACAGAACTGGGTGTTTTCAAAACAAAAAAGCAGTCAAGTAGCACTTTAAAGACTAACCAAATAATTTATTAGGTGAGCTTTCATGGGACAGACCCACTTCTTCAGACCATAGCCATACCAGAAGAGACTCAATATTTAAGGCACAGAGAACCAAAAACAGTAATCAAGGAGGACAAATCAGAAAAAAATGATCAAGGTGAGTAAATCAGAGAGTAGAGGGGTAGAAGGCAGGGGATTAAGAATTAGATTAAGCCAAATATGCAAATGAGCCCCTATAGTGACTCAGAAAATTCTCATCCCGGTTCAAACCATGTGTTAATGTGCCAAATTTGAATATAAAACACAGCTCGGCTGCCTCCCTTTCAATAGCAGTGCGAAAATTTTTCTTCAGTAACACGCAAACTCTTAAGTCATTAACAGAATGGCCCACTCCATTAAAATGTTGACTAACCGGTTTGTGGATCTGGAGTGTTTTTATGTCTGTTTTGTGCCCATTAACACTTTGTCTAAGGGAGTTAGAAGTCTGTCCAATGTACAAAGTATCTGGGCATTGTTTGCACATGATGGCATATATGATGTTAGTTGAGGAACATGAGAATGTGCCCGTGATTCTGTGAATAACCTGTTTAGGTCCAGTGATGGTATTACCAGAAAAGATATGTGGACAAAGCTGGCAGCAGGCTTTGTTTCAAGGAAAGGTTCCAGGACTGGTATTCCTGGGGTATAGACTGTGGGGGTTGGCAAGGATCCTCATAAGGTTGGGAGGTTGTCTGTAGGAGAGAACAGGCCTGTCACCTAGGGCCTTCTGGAGTGTGGCATCCTGATTAAGGACAGGTTGTAGGTCTTCAATAATTCACTGCAGTGGTTTGAGTTGGGGGCTGTAGGTGATGACTGGTGGTGTTCTGTTCTTGGCTTTTTGGGCCTATCTTGGAGTAGCTGGTCTCTGGGTATTCATCTGGCCCTGTTGATTTGTTTTTTTATTTGTCCTGGTGGGTAATTCAGGTTTTTGAATATTTGGTAAAGATCTTGTAGTTTTTGGTCTCTGTCAGTTGGATCAGAGCAAATGTGATTGTACCTAGGGTGTTTTCAGTGTGAGATCTAGCATAGCAGATTGAGCAGGTCAAGCAACTGATCTTTTGGGATTGGGAGTAGCTTGCTGTGGCGCTATTTTTCTTTGTATAACCTTGAATCACACAGTCCGGACTTTCTGGGCAGCCCAGAGGACTCTTGATGACTCCCTGATAAGACTGGTAGAGTGCACCAAAAGTCCACATTTGTGAAGCCTACTAACAGATTCAACCACCAGTTTGGGGCAACCACCCCTATTTTCTGAGTCTGACCTAAGACTGGGCTTCATTAGGAGGAGCACAGTCAGTGGACTTGGCACTAATGAGGCCACATCTGGAATTCTGTGACCAGTTCTGAGGCCCCCATTAGGAAAAAGATGTCGACGCATGGAGAGAGTCTAGCAGAGGGCAACAAAAATGACTAGGGGGCTGGAGCACATGACCAGCAAGGAGAGGCTGGGGGATTTGGGCTTATTTAGTTTGCAAAAGAGAAGAGTGTGGGGGAGGGGGGCGGGATTTGACAGCAACCCTCAATTTCCTGAAGGGGCATTACAAAGAGGCTGTTCTCAGCAGTGACCAATAACAGAGCAAGGAGCTTTGATCTCAAGTTGCAGTGGTGGAGATCTAGATTGCATGTTGGGAAAAACTATTTCCCCAGGAGGGTGGCGAAGCACTGGAATGTGTTAACCTGCAGAGGTGGTAGAATCTCCATCCTAGAGTTTTTTTAAGTCCAGGCTTGACAAAGCCCTGGCTGGGGTGATTTAGTTGGGATTGGTCCTGCTTTGGGTAGGGGATTGGACTCGATGACCTCCTGAGGTCTCTTCCAGCTCTAGGAGTCTGTGGTTGGCACTCACCACCCTGAGACACTCCAGACAGCATGACAGAGGGCATGGAGATGGTCACAAGGTTCGGAGGCACTCCAGTCAGCGACTCCCAAAACCACTGCAGAAGCACATCAGCCCCATCCATAGAGTGAACATGGAGGGAAACATGAGCTACAAACCACTGTCCGGCGCTAAATGATGTTGGTCTGTCTTGGAAATTTCTCTAGTTTGGACACTGGGGTAGACACTGCAGTAATTAGAGAAATACGAGGGGTGCATTTCAACATCATCTATGGCACCAAATGGACAGCTGCAGAAGAGGTTATATGGTTTGACAGGTTATGGGCATTGCAAAAAAGCCTTTGGAATTCTTTGGCATACAGTAAACTCTCTCATATCCAGCATTCTCTCACCCAGCATGCTCGCAGAGCCAGCATTTTACCAGAAGTAAATTTTAGTTACATTTTTCAGAAGTACAGAACAGTCAAAGTAAATACAAATAAATCCAGCAAATACAGTAAAAGTTTACAGAGTACAATATTCTGATTATTGGTAAACAGAGTACTCTGCACACATTTTGGTTGGTTTCTTAATATCTAATTTTGTTTTTCTTTAGTGTTATGCATTGCTAGGTATCTCTATTATCCAGAATATTTGAATATCCAGCAGCCTCCTGGTTGTAATTCAGTAGGGCCAGGGCAGTTGGTAAGTAAATAAAATCCAGCACTTTGGTAACTAAACAATTTATATTCAACACCCCATACATCAGCATGCCATTGAATCCCTTAACCCAAAGTTACGCTCTTCCTCTATGTGCAGTGCCTACTCCATGCCCAGAAAACAGCTTTTTTCTACACCTCCCTCATGAAAGGTTGGGGAAGATGTAAGGTGGCTGGGCCTCTCCTTAGTTTGGATTTTACAAAATACAGAGTGCTTGGGACCTGCCTGACCCTGTATAATAGGCACCAAATGAAATTAATAGGTAGCAGATTTAAAACAAAAGAGAGTACTTCATGCAATGCACAGTTAATCTGTGGGACTCCTTGCCAGAAGATGCTCCGAAGACCCAGACTTTAACAAAGTTCAGGAAAGAGCTAGGTAAATTAATGGAGGACAGGTCTATCAATGGTGAGCCTGGCCTCTGTCAGAGGCTGGGAACGGGAGACAGGATGGATCATTTGACGATTCCCTGTTCTGTCCATTCTCTCCGGGGCATCTGGCACTGGCCACTGTTGGAGACAGGATAATAGGCTAGATGGACCTTTGGACTGAACCAGTATGGTCATTTTTTATGTTCTTATGATTGACTCAGTAGGCCAGCACTGCAGCAGCAGCAGGCACTGATTAGGAGCAATATGAATGCAGCCTCAGTGCAGACTTTGAAATGTATTAATATATCTCTAAGAACTGTGCTCTGTTTAATAATGTTTTTCAAGCAATTGCTGGAAGCATATAAGGTACTAAACTTGTTATGCCTTTAACTCAGGTGACCAAAGAAATGAAGTGGAGGAGGCCGGTCGAGACTGTTAAGCAGCACACTGACCTGGCCCATGCTACTGGAAAAGGGAATTTATAATATTGGGGAGGAAAATTTGCACTCTGCGAGGCCAGAAGGTCCTGCGCCTTCAGCATCACATGAAATTAACAGTGAGAACCAGTGACGGCTCTGCCCAGGTAGACAGAGTCCTCGGGAATTAGTATATGAATGCTTTGGAGAACAGAACATATGGGCAACACGACCTGAGTGTTAAGGTGGCAACAAGGATGGGATGGAAAGAATGTTCAAGGAGTAGCCAGGTCAATTTGTAACTGCAAAAACGACAAGGAGTCCTGTGGCACCTTAGTGACTAACAGATTAATTCGGCTTCAGCAACACACATACCCTGAGGTCATTGACAGAATGCCCCATTCCATTAAAATGTTGACTAACTGCTTTGTGGATCTGGAGTGTTTTGATGTCTGTTTTGGGCGTAAGCTGTTGTAGATAAAACTGACTTCGTCAGATGTATCTGATGAAGTGGGTTTTACCCATGAAAGCTTATGCTCAAATTAATCTGTTAGTCTTTAAGGTACCACAGGACTCCTTGTCGTTTTTGGTGTAGAGATAAACACGTCAAAGAATCCAGTGTGGGGGGGTCTGTGAATGCATCTACCTCCAAGGGAGGCTGGGCCCAGCTACTCACCAAGGAGAGAGAGGAGGAGGTGGTACCTCTCAGTGACAGTGGTGTGTGTGGTGGGGAACCCAACCTGTTCAGTCAGGACAACGCCCCATCAAAGGGAACCTGGACGCATTTTATCTGACCCTCGCCTCTCCATCACCCTAGAACAAGATCCATTGGGTGGAATTTGAAGTTAGGCAAATTAAGGTGCAATTTTTGCACAGGAAGGTCATTAACCCCTGGAACAACTGCCCAGGGGTCATGGTGGGGTCTCCTTCACTGACCATTCTCAAATCAATACAAGATGTTTTCTCTAAAAGATCCCCTTTAGTTCCAACAGGAATTATTTCAGGGAATTTTCCTGGACAGTTCTGAAGGAGGTCAGACTAGATGCTTATAGTGGTCTTTCTGGCCCAAGGAGTTATGGATCTACCAAAATATCCAGCACTGGTAGACCTGGCCTCAGTGGTACATTAGAAACTTTTGCCAGTACAATTTGAACCTCTCTAGTCCAGCACCCTCAGGACCTGACCAGTACCAAACGAGAGAATTTGCCATACCCCAGGAGGTTAATACAGCCTAGCAGCACTACCAACGCTCCACCACTTATTGGGCTCTTAGAAAATATTCGGGGTAAATAACAGCACAGAACACAGAGCCAGGAAAGGTGTCTAAACAAATTTATGGGACCATGGGAAACTTGGTCACACCCATGCAAGTGGTAACCTGGCTAACTAAAATCATGCTGGGTTATGGATGTTGTTAGACAGAGCCAGGCTAGAGAGGTTCTACCTGTGTAGTGACAGATGTGATTTTTTTCATGCAATTTTAATACCAGTAAAAGTCCTAAGGCACTTATATGACGACCACTTTTCCAGTAGAGACTAGCTAGTAGAGTAAACGTGGTCCTGGATCTCATGTAAAACCTGGAGTCTTCAGGACTGGTCTCTCCTTCAGTTGTTCCTGGGGGCTGGGAGCAGGGAATGTGATGGTATGACACCGACTTATTTTCACACTAATAAGTTAAATTAAAATTGAAAGCAATGCCATGCAACTAAATGCAGCCAAACAGGCCCCTGGTCTAATCAGCTCTTTCTACAGAAATTAAATGCCAATCTCTTTTAAAATGCATTTTGCTGTGGGCTTAATGAGGGCAACCAGGGAAAAATCAATTGGTCGTGTGTTTTGGAATTTCAGAACATAAACAATACATGCTAATTAGAAACAATCTTATGAATGACACACTGTTTTCTAATAGATTGTAGACACAAAAGGTTTGAGGCAGCTGCTTTAGCAAGGTAGGGACTGAGGGAAGCAGTAAATAGCTCCCACCTTTGGGAAACCCTCAGCCCAAATGGCCCTTTCATGACTCCTGGCTGATTCTATAAGGCTACGGACCTGTTGGAGGAACTCTGTGCCTTAAACTTACATTGTTTCATGGAGCTGCTGGGCAAAAGGAGCTACTGAGAATCCTGGGAAGCGGGAACTTCACTCCAACAGTGGGAACAGAGCTCATCTTTTCCTGTTCCTAGGCCGCTACCATCTGACAGAAAGGAGAATCACCATTAGCATTATAGTAACAGAGAGGGAGCCATGCTAGTCTATACACTATCAAAACAAAAAGCAGTCAAGTAGCACTTTAAAGACTAGCAAAATAATTTATTAGGTGAGCTTTCGTGGGACAGACCCACTTCTTCAGACCATAGCCAGACCAGTCTGGCTATGGTCTGAAGAAGTGGGTCTGTCCCCCAAAAGCTCACCTAATAAATTATTTTGCTAGTCTTTAAAGTGCCACTTGACTGCTTTTTGTTTTCTTTAGCATTATAGGGTTTAAGACACATAGTTAAGCAATTCTGATTTTATCCAGTAGAGGGCAGTGGTGCAAATATATAAGCGCCAGCTCATTTCTGTTGTAGGGACTCCTTTATCATAGTAGCGGAGCAGTCTATTACACTCTATGCAGCAGGGAAATATTCCCAGGTCCAGATGTGGACCTAAGGAACCCAAGTTTATGGCAGAACATCTGACACGGCATAGGAAACAGAAACAGAGTCTCCGGAATCCTAGGTTAGCAAACCACTCCTCGCTCCATCTGGTCAGACTCACCTAGCACTGAGATGAAAGAACAATAAAGGTGGTCACAGTTCTTTAGAGCTGGGACAAATGGTTTTTCAGCATCAGAGATTTTCCTGATTTTTTAAAATTTTTTTCCTGCTGAATTTTCTTTATATTTTGCTAAACGAGAAAGTGGAAGAGCCCCTGAATCATTCGTTTCAGTCAACCGATTTTTTTGATCTAGCATTTTCACGTTGGTTTCCCTCTTTCTCTCCCTTCTCCTATGCAACAGAACCCTGGGTAGAAACAGCTGGTGCAGAACTGGTCACTGAAGCTGCAGAAAGCTGACCCGGGCCCCAGTGACAGGCTGGAGAAAGGAAAACACTGAAGGACCTAATGAACTCAGCAGGCACAAAGGCACCAGATGGGTAAAGGAGAGAGAAAGAAAATGAAGGATCAGTACGGAGGAAGCACCGAGGACACAGCGAAGGTGTGTCCTTTGCTGGGCTCAGGAGCTTAGCACCCCAGGCTCCTGCTGAAGCTACAGCATGATCTGCCAAGGTGGAGGGAGACCCTTTGCAGATGAATCATTGGGTGTCTTACCTAAAGCAGCACTCTGAATTAGCTGGGGCACTGTCAGGGGTATCGGGAGGGGGCAGCAGGAGGCCGTTAGCCCATCACCTTTAAAACCCCGCTTTTTACCAGCACTGAGAGGGAGCACATGGGAGGGGGATGGATAGGGGTGCAGGGTGTTGGGGGTGTAATGGGATCCACAAACCATGACAGTGCATCCTGCTGGTCACAGCAGGAATTGGATCCGTTCCTCAGCAGAGCGCCGTCTTCTAGCCAGTATCTCTCCCGTCATCAGCCTCTGGCTTGGGACCTGCTTTGCTCCCTGTGCTACAGCATCCTCTTCAGAGCACTGGAGGAGCAGTATCAGCAGTCCTCGACCTCACACTGCTACTACAGCCAGCTACAATCAAGATCTCACCCCTCAGCTCTGGGGCAAGCCAGTCTAGAAAGGCCACACTCTAGTAGCTAGATGTGGTGGAAAGTGGAGGGAAGACCCAGGACTGCCCACTACTCTGGGTCCCAACCAGTGTTTCCTCTATTTTTTTCCACCTGAGGTCAGAATAAGTTTTGTTATGTGCACTAAAGCCTGTGCAGATGTGCACCACCCATAGAAACACATTCTACCAGCCATGGGTGCTCTGCTAATCAGCTGAGCCACACCTGAACCTGGCCACCCAAGCACTCAGCTTACAGGAAACATTGGTCTCGACCCGGGTCCCTCTGGCTTCCACCTTGCCCTACCCTCTTCCTTCCACTCCCTCTGACTGCTCCTTTCCCTAGGCCTCTTCCCCATAACCCTTCTTGGCCCTTGATATGCATCAAGACCACTGCCTGGTCCAGAACAGGCTGGGGCCTCCCTCTCTACAGGGAGCTAATGCTTCTCCCTTTCTGGCCAGAGTAAGAATGAGCTCCCCTGCGCTCCTGCAGCCCTTTTATAGGGTCTAGCCTGCCCCTGATTGGCTGTCTCTTGCTGTGCCCTGATTGGTTGTATTTGCACAGGCTCCCTCCAGCTTGGTGTTAACCCTCTCCCTGCTGGAGTGGGCAACGCTGCATAGGGAGAGAGGCAATGTAAGGGCAAGTCCTTGAAGCGGGAGTAGCACAGGGCAGGGCCTAGGGAAGAGGGGAAATGGAAGGGTAGAGCTACAATTTCGGCTTCGTCACATACACCCTTCAAGGGAGCTTCTGCCGCTCCTTGGGCTGCCACATCCTGTTGCCTCCCCTTTTCTCTGGCCAATAGGAAAAAGGGGATGAAGAGCGGGCATTGGGGAAAAGGCGGGAAAACCTGAAAACAGACGAAGTGAAGAATTTGGAAACTGAACGTTTTCAATCAAACATCCGGTGAACGTTTTCCTAGAAACAAAAGCTCCATTGTTCTCTGGCCCTGTAGGAATGACTGTAGCTTGGACAGCCCTGAACGTTTCCCCCGAAAATGTGTTTCTGGCTGTCCAGCCCACTCTGAACAGCAACGGGCCCTCTTGTACAGCAAGGCAATGATGCAGGGAGGGTTTTCCCCTTGGCTTTGCACCCTGAGAATGAATCGACAGGCGAGGAGGGAAAAGGGGTCACATCCCTGCCCACAAGGGCCCTCCAGAGCTGAACCCAGATGTCTCCACACTTAAGCTACCGGACGGGCTGCGTAGCTGGGACCTGAAACAGCTCCCCTGCTCTGTGGACCAGGGCTGCATAACTCATGTGAGTGGGCTAGACAGGAACTGGGCTGGGCCGCCAGAGCCCTGACCTGGGCCGACGTGCCTTTGGAGCTGACAGGAATATTTGTTTTCCACAGCTCAGCTCAGCTGTGCCATCTCCGTGGCGACAGCCAACAAGGGGATGGATGACGGCAGCGGGGTTTATTATGCAGACACCTCTCTGTTAGGAAACGGCTCGAGACACACCAGCTCGTCTCACTCGGGTCCCAGGCAGCCGGATGCTCTCGGCCTGGAGAAAACCTCCCTTTCGCTGTCCCTCCCCGAGACTTATGCACAGCGGTGCCTGGCCTTGGGCACCAGCTGCAGCAGGAGCTAGAGAGAGCATTAGCGGCTCCCTGAGTCTGTTATTGTGGTCCCCCAAAAAGGAGCTAGAGCTGCAGTTTCCACAGTGTGGCGTTTCCATGAGGAGTCGTTCCTGGCACTGGGCATCATAGGCTCTGATAAATCCCCTTGCATTTCTTCCCATCCCCGGGAGAGGTGAAAGGAAGGGTTACCACCCGGGATCACAAGGCACCCCTCTCCAAAGGCGGCTAAACAGGCTTCATGCTGGTTTTATACCACCCCCCACCTCGCCCCCCAGCATGAACTCCCACCTTCAGGACCGAGTTAAGGCACCGACATGTACGCGAATTGATACCATGTGCTCCCCCCGCCTCCCGGAGATTAGCCCCATATGGGGCCAGAGCTGTGTTCCCGGCCATTTGCGAGGGGGTTTGATCTAAATTTATTGCAGGCGTTTTTAAAATATATGTAACAACCCAGGAGAGAGACTTCAAACATTGCCGGAACGGGCCGCTTTGCATGAGCTTTAAAATATACGGCGCAGTTCATTATGTTGTAAATATATTGCTAGCCCACAGTGATATATACTTACAATATGTTCCTGCCCTGCTGTATTTTCCTAGGGTTTTCTGACACAATGTTAACCACAGCAATGGCCCCCAGATTTAGGGCTTGGCCCTGTCACAGGGGGTGGCCGTAGATCTTGCTCAGCAGCGATGGTGTGAAGTGGGAACTCTGGCACTCCCCATCTGGCAGTCACAATCTTGGGTTCTGGGCTCTGAAATTTTTCACACCCTCCCAGTGCATGCCCTCCACCAGGCCTGCCCATGGGGTGGAGGGGATGGGGGCAAAGGGGACTGCTGCCCCAGGGCCTGGTGTTCCAAAGAGGCCTGGACCTACGGCCACTGCTTGGGCAGTGGCACGATGACCCTTGGAGTTGTTACAGCAGTGCTGCTCCGTGCTTTGCTCGGCTCTGAGGAGCGAGGGAGCCAGCACCACTCAGACAGAGGTGCTAGGCCCCACCCCGTCTGCCCTGGGCCCCACCCCTTTCAGGGTATGCAGCCCGGCTGCCCTCACACCTTGCCCTGGGACTCATGGTGGCTGTTGGCTCAGCTGCTCCCCACCCTTGACACGATGAGTTTGAGTAAAAGGTTACACTCTTTAACCCGAGGCTTGTCAAAGTTCAGGACCCGTGAGAAGGGAAACTGACAGCAGAGTCCGAGTCATGGTTCTTCTCTCTGATTTTCCTTCATCCGGGGCAGAATAAATTTTGTTATGTGCACCCAGGCACATAGGGGTGTGCACCACCAATGGAAACACACACTGGAGGCTGTGGGCACTCTGCTACCAGCTGGGTGGCACCTAAATCTCTCCTGGGTGGCTGCCCAAGCGCTCAGCTTGCAGGGAACGCTGGTCTGGGTATTTTTTATTTGGATGCAAACCTGAGGAAAGTGCAAGGTGCTGTATCTCTGACCGCTGGGGGAACCAGAGACAGGCGAGACGTTCCCAGCTTGCCACAAACACATTCAGACAGTTTGCTCACACTGCATGTGCCTTCTGCTTCTCTCTGTCCTGTTTATCCTTGTCCTCCCACAACACTGTCAGCCAGCACGTTAATGGAGTGGGCCATTCTGTTAATGACCTGAAAGTCTGTGTTTTACTGAAAAGGAACTTTCACAGCCGTTTGGAAAGAGAAGCTGTTGAACTCCCTTTCACATTCAAATTCAACACCTTAACAAGTGGTTTGAACTGGGATGACAATTTTCTAGCTCATTATAGGGGCTCTTTTACATACTTCACTTTATCTAATTCTTGACTTTCCCCCCACTCCTTCTGCCCCTCTGCTCCCTGATTTGCTCAACTTGATAATAATTTTTCTGATTTGTCAACCTTGATTACTATTTTTGGTTCTCTGTGCCTTAAATATTGTCTGTTCTGGTGTGGCTATGGGCTGAAGAAGTGGGTCTGTCCCACGAAAGCTCATCACCTAATAAATTGTTTTGTTAGTCTTTACAGTGCTACTGGACTGCTTTTTTTTTTTTTTTTTACAGACAAAAGTGCATTGTAGTCTTATGCACCCATACAGGCCAAAACAGCTTCTACAATTAAAGCCCCAGCCCCTCTGTTTGCAACCCCTTGGGCCAAACAATTCAGCCTCCTCAGCCCTTCCATGTACCTGGAGTATTGGGCGCTCCTGCATGTGTTCCAGCCACCAGGCAACTGTGTGTTCTTTACACTTATTCTGGGTGGAAGGAGGTGGAAGCAGCTGATCCATAACAAGGAGGTTTTGCCCAGCCAACAGCAATGACACACTAGGATTGTCTGAGAGCTTCATCCCTCCAAGAGGAGAGAGTTCTGGGTGGAAATTTAGCAGCTGGTCTGCTGTAGACTGGGGGGACAGATCACATTGTGTAAATAAAGGATCTGAGGCCTAGGAAAGGGAAGGAGATGAAGAGGAGCAGAAGGTGATGAAGGGAGAGGGATGGGATGAAGTAGGGACAGAAGACAAAGGAAGGGAGATAAGGGAGGTTGGAGGCAAAGGGGCACCACAGGTCTACAGAGTTTTACGCTTTTTTGCTGTTGCCTGCTAATCCAATGCAACTCACCCGGACGGAGATTTTCCAGAGTTCAGCTCCCATGTCAGCATCTAAATAATGACCAAGTTCACAGATGCGCTCAGCACCCAGAAGCTCCCACGGTGAGACTTGTGAGCACCAAATAGGCTCCCAATGCACAAATCTGGCTTCTTGGCTCCTTCAAAATCCTGCCCCCCAACAGTGAGTTTCCAGCATTCAGAACTGAAGTTAAAATGTAGGAAACAAAATCCAAGAGAAGGAAGGATACTTTCAATGTGTCATTTGACTGAGGAACTCTCTGTCACTGGAAGTTAAGAAGGAGAATTTAGCAAGATTCAGAAAGACACTCGTGCTTTACAAGACTATCCGGAGATTTTAATTAATAACAAGAAGTTTAGCTGGGATTTTAAACCTTGTTTGGGACTCAAACCAACTGCTAACTATTAGAGACCAGGATGAGACCTAATGCAGAGGAAGGAATGGGGATAAATCATCCCACAGCTGCTATTGAAAACTTCTCTCACCTTCCTCTGAAGCTCCTGTTGCTGGTCCTTGTCAGAGGCAGAACACTGGACTAGACGGTCTGTGATCTGAGCATTTTCTGGGAAATCCTATGACAATTAGCTTCGTGGCAAATCTATTTCTTAGCTAACCTCCCCTGAAACTCCACAGAAAAGATCTACACCACTGAGCTGAGCCAAAGCCTGGAGATTTTCTGCTACCAAGAATGTGATGAGGCTGGAAAAGCAGGGGTTATAATGCCACACCAAAGGCAACCTTCACTGCAGTGGAAGCACTGAAGGGCACAAAGGGTTATACAAGATTACTGTGATACTATTAACCTTTAAACCGCCTGCCTTTCGTGGTGTTGAAATATGTCACCTTAATGTTGCACTAGTGGAGTTGTTATGCATGGAACTTCTTAATTTTATTTCAGACCACAAAGTTATTAGCAGAAAAAAGACACCTGCAACTGTTACCATTTCAATTATTCCATCGCTGGCTTTGAAATTCACACCTCATGAATGGGGCAGCAGAGGGGATGGTTTACACCTTTGCTTTTGGCATATAGGCAAGCAAGACTAGCTGGAAAAGCTGAAAATTAGGGGAAGCGATAGCAAAAGGTAGACCCTTGGCATCTGATCCTAATGCTGCTAAGGTCAGTTACAGCACTGCCAATGGCTAAATGTAGGCTCCTTGTATTCTCCTTCTGTGTTTTGAGCCTTTGAAAATGTGGTCCCATTTTCAAACTTTTTCCCACAATCACGAAATTAAAAAAAAAAAAACTTTTAAAAATGAAAGCTGAGATTCTCCCATGAGCACATGACTCCAGGAGCTGGGGCTTTACAAAAACACACCAAGTATCTTGAGACTCACAGGAAAATCATGAGAGTTAGCAGCAGTAGAATCAGGCATCTGCTGGTGTCTTCAGGGGGAACCAAGAGTTAAATAGTAGGACAGGTGCGTTGCAATGAAATATTTTCAGTCTCCTTCCTAGAGACTGCCTTGATGGGGAAACAGTGCATGAAGTCATAAGACTCATTAAGAAAGGGATAGAGAATGAGACAGAAAATATAATATTGCCGCTATATAAATCCATGATATGCCCACATCTTGCATACTGTCTACAAATGTGGTTGCCCCGTCTCTAAAAAGATATATTGGAACTGGAAAAGGTTCAGCAAACGGCAACAGATTAGGGGTATGGAATAACTTCAGTGCGAAGCTAGATTAAGAACACTGGGACTTGTCAGCTTAGAAAAGAGATGACCAAAAGAGGATGTAATTGAATTATATAAAATCAGGACTGGTGTGGAGAAAGACAATAAGGATGTGTAATTTACACCTTCTCCCAAAACACGAATCAGAGGTCCCAAAATGAAATTAATAGGAAGCAGATTTAAAATGAATAAAAGGAAATATTTCTTTGCACAAGGCATAGTCAACCTGTGGAACTCCTTGCCAGAGGATGTTGTGAAGGCCCAAAGTATAATAAGTTAAAAACCTAGGTAAATTCATAGAAGATAGATCCATCAATGGCTATTAGCCAGGATGGGCAGGGATGGTGTCTCCATCTGTCAGAAACTTGGAACACGTGACAGGATGGATGATTCCCTGTTCTGTTCATTCCCTCTGGAGTCCCAGGCATTGGCTATTATCAGAAGACAGGACACTGGGTTAGCTGGACCTTTGGTCTGATCCATGGCGTCCATTCTTATAAAAGGCACTGGTCTCGAGGAGCACTTAAAAATGGCACAGCCCAACTGAGCATGCTCAAAAGTATATTCCAAGCAAGCATGCTGACAGGTGATCTTTCGGTTACTTGATTGTTTACTGGGAATGTTTTCCTCATCCCAAGCTTAGCAAAGGGCCAGCTCCTCAGTGAGGACAGTTTCCAGGCAGAGTTGGGAGAGGGGCTCATCCAATGCTAATTTTTAGACCCTGGGAAGAAAATCAAGTCTGAAAATGCCTGAAGAGTAATTTACCTCCCACCTTCCAATAACTCAAAAATAGCTGGAAGGATTTTTGTCAGACTTTAAGGGGAAAAAGTCCTTTCTTCTCATCTGAAGCAAAGTGTGGAAAGTTTTATTCCTAACAGAATTTTTTTCACAGAGTTATGACTGTGTGACTCTAAGAGGTTAGAAAGAAAATCCTCTATGTAAGCATAACTACAGCATTTCCTATTGTGAAAGTTATAATATGTGAAACACGGTAACTCTACAGGCAATATATTCTTTTACATGAAGGGACTTGTCAGAGCCCAGTGTCTACGTACCAAGATTGATAACAGAGGAACTGGTTTTCCAGTTGACATTTATTTTGCAGAGATATTAATGAGGAAACTGTTTTTTCCCGGAGTTCAATTCTAGGGCATTTCCCAAGTCTGTTAGTAACCAAAGTAGCCCATCTGAATGCATCTGACGCGTGCACATGAGATAAGGACTACCCCGCCTTGGAAAGAATCGTCATGGGGCTGTGTTATGGCCAGACTATAACCTGGTTTTAAAATCCTGTAATCAGATGAGATAATGTTCCCTGCAGAAAAGTGAAAAACACTCTCCACCACATGAAACTAGAGCCATTATTTATATACAACCTACACCACCACCTGGCTATCTGCTACCGCATCTTTTTGTCTAGCCAGTGGAAAGAGGGCAGCATTGCTAAGGCTGGTGTATGAGAGGAAGTAAACTGAGCTGTGCGGATGCAAACACAACAATGCACGTATTGATGAATGCCATGGTGGTATAATTAGTATTGCTGGAGTGCAACAAACGCTTAAGGTACCAGTAAGTTCCTAGGTGTGCCATGACTCAGAGCCAGACTTGGTAGCTAGCATTCCAGCAGGCAAGCCTAGGAGCTGCTAGCTCTGGTGTGCCCCAGACATGTGGCTGAGGGAAAGTGCATTTCCCTAGGGCTGGCAGGGGAGGGGAAGGTTGTAGGTACGCTAGGTACAGACGCTCAGACAGTTACCGTTCCAGGTGAACAACAGCAGTTCTGCCTTGGGGAGCCCATTGGGTGTTACAGCTCTTCAGGCCTCACGTCTGGGCTGCCTTCTGCAGAGCCAGCTCAGCTCCAACAGACAGGTGCCTGCAGACTCCCAGGCCAGTATTGCTTAGTGGTGAATTTCATCGGGTTCCTTCTGCCCTTACCACCTGCCTAGCTGCTGCCCCCATGCAGGCCTGCATCCAGCAGTGGTGTCCAGCTGTCACAGCCAGTTCCACGTGAGGCTCTGCATCCCGTTGCTGCAGGTTCCTCTGTGCATCTGGCTTCTCTGTGGCTCCTAACTTGCCAGGAGGGTGCTATTTCCCCTGGGGGCCCATTCACTACACTGACCTGGACTGGAGAAAGGCAAAGTCTCATGGAGAGAGGGTTGATGGGAAGTGTAGTCCTCTGCCTTATTGGGTCATCACATGGGCTTTTTGTCTTCAGTTGATCTTTGCCCTAGCTACCCATCTGAACATCTCAAAGGCCAATTGGCCAGGTGTATATTGTTGGAGAGGAGGAAGGCATGGTCTTGGGGTTGCTGTGTTTGTTTTGCCTAACTCCCAAGCATCAGAGATTGGCCACAGCTGGGGATGGGACCCAGCTTGGACCGGTGCTCCAAGGCATTCGGAGAATCCATTTGGAGGCTTGGCTTTTGGGCTGGGTTTATACGCCTGGGGTCAAACTGCACATCAGACTGCGGGGCAGAGAGCAATGTCTCAGGCTCAGCCTGGTGTGGCCTTGGGAGGGTATTTTGCCTTCCTGTGCAGTGAGGGGCATAGATCAGCTGCTGGGATCAGCTTGGAATATCCTATTTAATTAACTCCCTCCCATCACAGGGCTTGGGGCTTTATAAAGGGACCGCAAAGGGAAACAAAATGAATCCACTCACAGGACGGTGGTCCGGAAACCCGCCATTTAGTTTACCTGCATCCCAAGAGAACAGGAGAATGTCCCACTGACTACCCTGGAAATCAGAAGAAGGGGAAAGTGGCCCTCACCAGAATAATCCAAGTAGCCCTACTGGTAGGGTGACCATACGTCCTGTTTTGGCTGGGAGGGGCCCTTTCTGAGCTCTGTCCTGGCCATCCTTTTATGGCAAGAGCGGGCTGCAGAAAGCAGCTCTGAGAAAGGTGGAGGCAGGGCCCTGATGTGGGACGGGCAGGGCTCCTGCAAGCTGCAACACCAGCCCCTGAGTCAGAAGGTCATCCTATCTAGAACATGCGCTGCTGCTCACCTGGGCCCTGCCAGCCTCAGCTGAGGGGAGCTCGGACACTCAGCTCTCAGGGAGACGAGACGAGTGGAAGGCTCAGGCCAGCCTGGTGGGGTGTCTCCCTCCCTACTGGGAGTCAGTGCCTAGCTGTCTATTACAGGGTTCTTACCCCTTTCTCTGCAGCTGCATGGGCTGGCCTCCATCAGAGATGGGCCGTCGGGATGAGCAGAACTCTTGTCTGAGCCACTCTGACTACTTCTGCATTCCTTCCCCAGCCCCTGCTCCTACTCCTGGGACTGAATAGATCTCAGACACCACATTTCCTGCTACGTCTTAACGACAAGCTGGCCTCTAAAGGCTGGGGTTTAGGGAGGAAGGGTTTAGATTTATTAAGAACTGGGGAAGATTTAGGGAAAGGTGGAGCCTATGCAGGAAGGATGGGGTCCCCCTAAACCAAAGTAGAACCAGATTGCCAGCACTTAAAATTAAAAAGGTCGTAGAGCAGTTTTTAAAGTAAGGGCTGGGGGAATGCCAACAGGTGTAGAGGAATACACGCATTGTACAGGGATTTCCCTTAATGGAGAGTCTATTAGAGAATCTACAATACAGGTAAGATAAATCTGACTCAGTGTGACACTGTTCCAAAAAAAAAAAAAGCCAAACAAACAAAAAAAAACCCCAAACCATTCTGGGAGGGATCAACAGGAGTGTTGTGTGGAGACAGAAGGGGTGCATTGACCCTAGGAGCTAACTTCTGAGTTAACTTCCAAGTTAGGCACTACTTCAAAGTAGCAGAGAGTCTACACACATTTTTCCTTACTTCAAAGTTCACTTCAAAGTAGGGAGACCAACTTCAAAGTCCTTACTCCCTTCCTAGGAATGGAGCAGTGCCCTACTTTGAAGTAGGGTGTGTGTAGATGCTCTACTTTGAAGTTGGTTACTTTGAAGTTATTTCTGTAGTGCAGACACAGCCAAGTAGTAATTCTTCTCTACTCTGTGCTGATTAGGTGTCAATGGCTGTATTGTGTCCAGTTCTGGGCACCACATTTCAAGAAAGATGTGGAGAAATTGGAGAAGGTCCAGAGAAGAGCAACAAAAATGATTAGCGGTTTAGAGAAGATGAGCTCTGAGGGAAGACTGAAAGAGCTGGGCTTCTTTAGTGTGGGAAAGAGAAGCCTGAAAGAGGACATGATAACAGATTTCAAGTACCTAAAAGGGTGTTACCAGAAGTAGTGAGAAAAATTGTTTTCCTTGAGCTCTGAGGACAGGATGAGAAGCAACGGGCTTAAATTGGAGCAAGGGTGGTTTAAATTGGACAGTAGGAAATACTCCCTAACTGTCAGAGTGGTGAAACACTGGAATAAATTGCCTAGGAAGGTTGTAGAATCTCCATCTTTGAAGGTATTTAAGAACAGGTTGGATAGACATCTATCAGGAATGATCCAGATGGTGCCTGGTCCTGCACCGGGGGAACTAGACTCAATGGCCTCTCAGGGTTCCTTCCAGTTCTAGTGTTCTAGGATTCTGTGATGAAAGAAGCAGTGCGAAATAAATAGGCCTTGTTTAAAAAGTGGAAGTTAAATCCTAGGGAGGAAAATACAAAGGAGCATAAACTCTGGCAAATGAAGTTTAAAAATATCATTAGGAAGGCCAAAAACAATTTGAAGCAAACCCCCCAAAAGTAATAGCAACATCTGTAAGTACATCAGAAGTGGGGAGCCTGCTAAACATCTCCCCCCACAACAGCCTTAGCAGGTGGCAGGAGGGGCAGAGGGGGAGCTTGGGCTCTGGGCATTCTGGGCACGACCAAAATTTCTGCAAATCTGCTGCCCCAGCCTTGGCTTAGGGACATGGCTGTGGCTCGGGACAGAAAGGTCTACTGGGATTCATATTCCCCCATCATCTATCCACGCTAACTCTGTTGTATTTATAGAAGGTCAAATAGGTGTGAAATGCTGTAAAAATGACATGAATAAAAATGACACAGAACTGATCATTGTCCTTGAGTTTGGGCACTGTTTTCTGTCTTTTCTCCCAAGGGTCTGTCCCAAAAGCAACTGACTTTTAAAAGGTGTCATTCCGTTTGAGAACAACAAGAAGTCCCGTGGCACTTTATAGACTAACAGATATTTTGGAGCATAAACTGGCTAATCCCAAATCCATCCATGAGCCAGGTTCAGCCTGCGGATTGTCTGCCAGATCCTGAGTCTGTGATGCGAGTAATTCCCCTGGGCCAGATAAAGTGGCTTTACGATCAGATTATGCAGCAGCACAGTGCCAAGTGGTTCCGCTTCTCCTGAGAATCTTGCCCACATGATGATCGATTTTAATATTTGAAGCATGTGACTAATTTGGCGGGTGCTGGGACCATCATTGCCTACTGGAATGTACCCACCTCTGGGGAGTGGCACAAGGCAGTTGTAGAACAAAGCAGTGCTCCACAAGAGTTTAGGAGAGGCCATGAGGGAAGATCATCATCATCATCGGCTCGCTATTTCCTTCCATCTTTCCCTGTCCAGTGCAGAGTGGCTTAGTTTCTGTAGACTAGCTCCGCACCAATCTACTGCATCATCTACCCATTCTCTGTGGGGTCGGCCTCTCCTATTCGAACCACCCATTATGCTGAATACCAGGGTCTTGATTTTTCGTTCTTTGCTCATTCTGCAAATACGTGCACATAGTTGTAATTTTCTTTCGGTAGCCAACTTATCGACCCAACCCCGATCACTCGATTGGTGTCGCGGACCTGGTTTATCCGGGCAACGTCCTCGGCGGCATCTTTTATCATTTAATTGTACTGGCATCAGATTTCATTCATATTGTTGTTTGACGGTCAGTGCATTGACACCCATCTGACCAACCCTCCCCCTTCACCCAGGCTTGGGACTGGCATGGAGCTCATAGAGTCTTCAAGGCGGAGTTATGAGGGAAGATGCGGGAACCAAATCTGCAGACAATTTATTGAGTCCACAGGTAATTAACCAAATGGAATTTTTTAAGGAGGCAGAGACCAAGGCAGCAACCCACACTCCTGGGAGCAACCCCTGGGAATCCAGCCATTCTGATGTCATTAGTGAGACTGCTGACCTTAGGGAAGGTAAGAGCTTTATCTCTCCCCTATGGTTAGAAAAAGCATCACAGGGTTTAATGCCTCAGTTATATTACTGAAAAGTTGGCGATATAAACATTTCAAGCAGAGCAAGATGTGGGACATAGAACAGAAAAAACTCTTTCATGCTGTCCTCAAAAAATACTGTAGCATCAATATATGGTGCTGCTCATATACTAGAGACTTACCTTTTCAAACCACTCATGAAACCAAGCCTCCTGAATGCTTTAACATCGTCCCCACCTGTCAAATACCACTAGGAACTATCACCCACCAATCCAAGCTGGTATGCTCCCATCTCCGGTGTGACCTCTTGCAGGACAGCAGTAACTAGGTCACAGGGCAAGGTTTCCAGGCGCTTTCAGCTTCAGTTTGATTGTCTGAGAATTTCCAATGAGTGTAGAACAAAAGACAGTGACTAGAAATTAAGTTTGAAAGAGGTATAAGGTACAGTTTTTTCACAGTGGGGATGGTTAACCACTAGAACAAATGACCAAGGCACATGATGGATTCTCTGAATCTACATACCTGGACTAGTATCAGAGGGGTAGCTGTGCTAGTTTGCATCCACAAAAACAATGACATGTACTATGGCACAAATACACTAACAGATATTTTGGAGCATAAGCTTTCAGGGGCAAAGACCTGCTTTGTTGCATCTGGAATTAAGCGGGTCTCTGCCCATGAAATCTTGTACTCCAAAATATCCATTAATCTATAAGGTGCCACAGGACTTCTTGGTGTTTATATGTGGACTGGAGACATTTCTGGAAAACACTATATTCAAAGAAAAGTTGTTAGGTTTAAAACAGGAGTAACTGCACACAGGAAAGCAGACTATGTCATCTAATGCTCCTTTCTGGCCTTAAAAGATATGTGTGAGTTCAGTTGACTGTGAAGCTAGTTTATTTAAACTCATGCAAGTTTGTGTGTGTGAGACATGGGAGATAATGAAAGATTCGAAAAGAAGAACATTGGCATTCGAAAGGAGTTGTTATAGAAAGATTCTGAGAATCGGATGGATGCAGAAGGTCACCAATGAGGAATTATATAGGAAGATACAGCCAAAAGAGAACCTGCTGCAGAAGGTTATAAAACGGAAGCTACAACTATTTGGACATATTTGCAGAATGAATGACGGACGAAAAATCAAGACTCTAGAATTCAGCATAATGGATGGTTTGAATAAGAGAGGCAGACCCTACAGAGAATGGATAGATGATGTAGTAGATTGGTGCAGAGCCAGTCTACAGAAACTAAGCCACTCTGTAGTGGACAGGGAAAGATGGAAGGAAACAGTGAGAGGCATCAGACACCAACGGGCACTGAGTCCACGGTTATTGATGATGATGATGATGATGAAGTTTGTGTGGAATTAAGTTAAGTTATTGGAAACAAATCCCTTTGCATCAGTTCATCTCTACTATCCTCTTCCAATACCCGCACCATTAAAGCAGCAATCAAACTCCATAATAAGGACTGAAGGTGATAGGAACTGGTGGGATATCCAGGGATTTGATTACTAGGGACACAAGAAAAGTGTCCAAGATCAACAAAACCAAAGAGACGTCAAATCAGGGGAGCAGAAACTGTGCAACTCACCTTATCATATTTAAATGTTTAAAAAATTGGACACCCCAGAAAAAAAGTGTATCTATGTTGGTATTTACCAACTCAGGTTGTATTCATGTACTAGATAGACTGTAACACATGAATACAACCTGAGTTGGTAGATACTGATACAGACACACTCCCTCTCAGGAGTGTCCTCTTTTTCACATGGTAACCCTACAAAAGCAGAACATTTTGGCCGCGTCTACACGTGCGCGTGACTTCGGAGTAGCGGCGCCAACTTCGAAATAGCGCCCGTCATGGCTACACGTGTTGGGCGCTATTTCGAAATTAACATCCACGTTAGGCAGTGAGACGTCGAAGTCGCTAACCCCATGAGGGGATGGGAATAGCGCCCTACTTCGAAGTTGAACGTCGAAGTAGGGCACGTGTAGACTATCCGCGTCCCGCAACATTGAAATAGTGGGGTCCACCATGGCGGCCATCAGCTGAGGGGTTGAGAGACGCTCTCTCCAGCCCCTGCGGGGCTCTATGGTCACCGTGTGCAGCAGCCCTTAGCCCAGGGCTTCTGGCTGCTGCTGCTGCAGCTGGGGATCCATGCTGCACGCACAGGGTCTGCAACCAGTTGTCGGCTCTGTGGATCTCGTGTTGTTTAGTGCAACTGTGTCTGGGAGCGGCCCTTTAAGGGAGCGGCTTGCTGTTGAGTCCGCCCTGTGACCCTGTCTGCAGCTGTTCCTGGCACCCTTATTTCGATGTGTGCTACTTTGGCATGTAGACGTTCCCTCGCAGCGCCTATTTCAATGTGGTGCTGCCCAACGTCGAAGTTGAACGTCGACGTTGCCAGCCCTGGAGGACGTGTAGACGTTATTCATTGAAATCGCCTATTTCGATGTTGCTGCATCAGAATACGCTATTTCGATGTCGCTGCATCAGAATACGCTATTTCGATGTAGCGTGCACGTGTAGATGTAGCCTTTGAGTGTTTGCTGCATATCTCCAATCTAACTGAATGGTGCTTCTGAAGAGCTGTTCTACTGTGACACAGCTGGCAAAGCCTGCACAGAGCATTGACAAAAATAACCCTTCATTTTTCTCACTTTCGTCTTCCTCATTCTGTGCCTATTAGGTTTTCCTCCCATGCCACCCATGCTATGACAGAGATGGAGCCAATTAGATTATAAGATGTCCAAGGCAGGTCCTTTTGTCTGTGACCAGTGCCAGGTACAATGGGTCCAGCACCCTACTGTCAGCCTTTAGGCACGACTTCAGTATAAACAGTAAACTAAAGTGCAGAGGTGGAGAAGGGCGAAGGAGTGGGTGATGGACTTGGAGCCATCAGAAGCACATTCCCTGCTAGGCTCTGTCACAGACCTGCAGGATGACCTTGAACAAGGCCTCACATCCCCTGCTGTGCTTCAGTGTTCCCATACGTAAGAGGAGGATAATGATCCTGCTCTATGTTTGCAAAGCACTTGGAGCTCTTGGGATGAAAAGGTCTTTAAAAGCTAGGTGCTGTTATCAACAAAAAGGACCCTTAAAGTTAAGGTCCATATGCCCAGCCCTTTGTGCAACTTAATCTTACTTGTGAAATGGCCTCATTAAAGTCGATGGCCGTATTGCTGTGAGTAAGTGACGCTCACTAGAATGAGAACCGCAAGAGCGGGCCATGTGTGGGGTAGGCATGGGACCAGTTCTGGGAAGATGCTTTGCTGTGTATACCGTAGCTGGAGCCAGGCCAGTGGTGGGAGCTCTCACGTTGCTGTTTTGCTATGCCACACTCTGGCTGTCCTCAGAATGTTCCCCACAGAATAGTGACTGGAAAGCCAACCAGTGACAGAACAGCGAGCCTGGTCGCTGGCTCAGAGCTTTCTTAAACATAGAGATGTGGAGCCTGGGACTTAATCCAGGGAGAGGCCCCTGATTATTATTTCCACCATGCGCAATGTGGGGCTAGGCACCTGGCAGAGCAGAGGCTGATACAAAGCATTGCCCTGGTGAGCTGACAGCTGACATAGACAAGGTGAGGGAAGAGATATCTTTTACAGGGCCAACTTCTGCTAGTGAAAGAGACTATCTTTGGAGCACCACAGGTCTCTTCTGACTGCAGGAAGTTTAGACGTAATAGCCACATCTACACAGGCAGCTTCTCCCGACAATAGTGGGCTTTTGTCGACAATACCCATGGCGCATGTACATGGCCAAAGTGCTACGTCGGGAGTTTGCTGACAAAACCCAGCTGATCAGCTGACAGAGTATTACCTCTCTCCATTCAGGTATAATGTCTTTGTCGACAGTATTTTGTCAACAGACTGCCGGCGTAGACACTTGCGTCAACAAAGAGGGCTTCTGGTTCACCGGGCAGCCCTGTTTGCAGACCTTCTGGTCCGCCGTTCTGTTGAGAGGGGTCTGGGCAGTCGGGCTGCTCTCTGTAGACAGAGTGGATTCCTCTTTCGATCCACTTTTATGTGTAGATGCAGTCTGTAGACAGAAGTTTTGCTGGGAAATCCCTTTTGACAGTCACTTCTGTGGACGTAGGCTTCTCGTGTCGACGTAAGCAATGGGTGCACTTAGACAGTAAGCTCTTTGAGACAGGGATTGTCATGTACTATGGATTTGTACAGCACCTTGCACTGCTGGGTTGGGGCCTCTGGGTGCTACACCTATAGTGGGGAGCCAGCTGGCTTTTAGCTCAGGAGGCTGAGCATGTAGCTTTAGCCCCTAAGATTGCAAATTCAGTCCCTCCTGCAGAGGAGTCAGGTCCATTACTGGGTGCATAACTGGCTGGATAGCCGTACTCAATCCTGCTGGAAAAGTATAACTACTGGGGTTCCGCAGGGGTCTGTGTTAGGACCGGTTCTGTTCAATATCTTCATCAACGATTTAGATGTTGGCGTAGAAAGTACACTCATTAAGTTTGCAGATGATACCAAGCTGGGAGGGGTCGCAACTGCTTTGGAGGAAAGGGTCATAATTCAAAATAATCTGGGTAAATTGGAGAAATGGTCTGAGGTCAACAGGATGAAGTTTAATAAGGACAAATGCAAAGTGCTCCACTTGGGAAGGAACAATCAGTTTCACACATACAGAATTGGGAGAGACTGTCTAGGAATGACTACAGCGGAAAGGGATCTAGGGGTTATAGTGGACCACAAACTAAATATGAGTCAACAGTGTGATGCTGTTGCAACAAAAGCAAACACGTTTCCGGGATTCATTAACATGTGTGTTTTGAACAAGACAGGAGAAGTCATTCTTCCGCTCTACTCTGCGCAGGTTAGGCCTCAGCTGGAGTATTGTGTCCAGTTCTAGGCACCACAGTTCAAGAAAAATGTGGAGAAATTAGAGAGGGTCCAGAAAAGAGCGACAAGAATGATTAAAGGTCTAGACAATGTGACCTATGAGGAAAGGCTGAAAGAATTGGGCTTGTTTAGTTTGGAAAAGAGAAGATTGAGGGGAGACATGATAGCAGTTTTCAGGTATCTAAAAGGGTGTCAGAAGGAGGAGGGAGAAAACTTGTTCTTCTTGGCCTCTGAGGATAGAACAAGAGGCAATGGACTTAAACTGCAGCAAGGGAGGTTTAGGTTGGACATTAGGAAAAAGTTCCTAACTGTCAGGGTGGTCAAACAGTGGAATAAATTGCCAAGGGAGTTTGTGGAATCTCCATCGCTGGAGATATTTAAGAACAGGTTAGATGGATGTCTGTCAGGGATGGTTTAGACAGTACTTGGTCCTGCCATTGGGGCAGGGGGCTGGACTCGATGGCCTCTCGAGGTCCCTTCCAGTCCTAGTGTTCTATGATTCTATGATTACATATGTTCATACAAATGAACACCGTGTTCCTTCTCCACTGAGGGCCACAAGCACCAACAAAAGTCATTTCCCAGCTCTTACTAAGATGAGTACTGGTGAGTTCTTTGCCTGATAGCCTCTTCCCTGGTCCTGGGACATGCATATGTCTCTTTATGTTTCCCTTTGAGTCCTGAGAAATGCTGCCAATTCCCTCCTGCTGCCCCTGAGCTGAGAAGGCTACAAAGGAAAATAGTTAATACAAACAATAGCTGGTCCTGAAGCTGACTTCTCTGTACTAGGCACAGCCAAGGAGCACAGATGTTGAAATATTATTGAATTCCTTTGGATACATTTGATCTCCTCAGCCAGAGAAGAATGTGGAACATTTCACCGTATTTTTAAAACACAGAGCTACAAATCAGGAATTGAATTAGCAGTAGAACTGTATGATATCACCTTCCAGCTTCAGAATAAGGCCAAGTATTTTACTGGGCAATGAGCACACGCGTGCTGCCTCTGAGTTACCTCCGCTGTAAAGAGAGCCCCGTAAAGCCTTTGATGATTAAAAGCAGAAGGTTTTTATGAACGAGTTTGCTGAATTCACCCATGTGCAGATGGGCCTACATGAAGTCCCACTGAACCATTTTGTCTCACTTAAGGCTCATTTGAGGTTGTAAGTGGTGCATAAGCCTCAGACAGACCCGCTGCATAGAGATAAATTTCACCCAATTTAAGCAGCACTTTCACTTCCTTGTACTAGGCTTTCTTTCCACAATGAAAATAGAACAAAACCAAAAAAGACCCATTAAGTCTATCCCACGAAAGCTCGTCACCTAATAAATAATGTTGCTAGTCCTTAAGGTGCTACTGGACTGCTTGGTTTGTTTTGTGAAGGTACAGACTAACACATCTACCTCTCCGAGACAATGAAAATCACTGAGTCAATTTCACTTCTTTCTAGGCACTTTCTGGTCAGTTTCACTTGTAGGTTCTTAAGTATTAGCTCAGTGCTGCAGTGAGTCGGCAGCAAACTCTGCGTGACGGAGTTGTTCAAAAATGTGCTTCCATTGGAATAGGGAAAAGAATTCCCAGAGCCTTAGGTTTTCTAAAAACTGCTTTTTTTTTTTTTTAAATCAAATGCAACCCGACAGCTTTCCTTTAATGGCGCATTAAATCTGAGATCTTAATCTGGTAGAACTTGGGAAACTCAGAAATTGAGCTTCCCACAGAAACCTTAACTCTGCCCCCTTGTGCTTATGTTTTACTATACAAACTTTCGTTAGGCTATCACCCAAAATAACATCTCCAAAACGCTGCAGATATAATCAACGTGTATCTAAGGTCACAGACCAAAGTTCACTTTAAACACAAGACAGATTCAGTTTATTTAAAAAGTAATATTGGAGACACACTATTAACCATCACTTGGGATCAGTAAAGGGATATAATGGTAATCTGAGACTTAAATACTACTGGGGCAGTGCCTCCAATATGGCCGGGTAGATTGATTGGATAAACTGATAGACCTCAGGAAGGCTTCTTCAAATGCAGACCAGATGACAGGATCGAAAGCTCTCATGATGTGACAGCCGCTCTGTGGCTTCTGCAAACTGAACTGAGTGGGTCTGAGTTCTGTTCACACTGCACGAATGTCGTCCTGACAGAATTTGCTGCTGCAGCTAAACCTCTTTCCTCACAGTCTCGGCGGAGAGGCCCAGGACTGTGGGTGCCGCAGAGGCTGACGGCACCTCTCCGAGCCCAGAGCTGGGCAGGAGCTGCAGTTCTAGGTCAGGCACACCAGCAGGGCAATGAAAGGGTGGCTTACACTGCCTCAGCATCACACAGGTGAAGCGCTTGGAGATCTGCACTGGGCTGAATGTCCATTGGTCAGCAGAGACCCTGTGTGATGTCACCTCCACTCAAACCCATGGTGAGGGCAGGAGTGGCAGGTTTGTACAACTTTTGGTGGGACCCAGAATGATCCTGAGCCCTGCCCTCCCCCTCACCTTGTGAGCTGATGTATGTATGTTAAAATAACATAAACCTGGACTGGAAACAGCCCCTTCCCCCACCCGCCAGCACACAGCCCCAGGGCTCCTACATTCAGGTCACTTCCTGGCCTGGGCTAGACTGAGGCATCAGCAGCTGTGTTCTAAACCCTCTCCATGGGCCCCCCCATGGGCTGCTTAGGGTGAAGGAGCAGCCATCCAGAGTGGGGGTGAGCAGCAATGCCAGCTGCTGTGTGTGTCCGAGGGGAGTGGTTACCCCATATGTTTGCAGGCGGGGGGCGCAGGAGTTAGGGGTGCAGGTGGTGCAAGGGGTCAGAGTTAAGCACAGGAGGGAGGTGCAGGGGGTGGGTGTGCAGGACTGGGGCACAGGAAAGAGGTGCAGACATTGGGGCAAAGGAGGCGTGGTGCAGGGAGGGGGAGGCAGGGGTTGGAAGGGATCATAGGAAGCTTGTGGGGGACCGGGGCAATGGGGGGCACCACAGCCACGGGGGCCCAGGCCACCCAAATGCACATTGCCCAGGTGCCATTTTCCCTCAGGCCAGCCCCGTGTCACTCACTCTCCCAAGGAGTCTGCTCAGGCAGCTGGCCAGGTGCCAGACCTGTCATCTCTTGCTGTCCTTGCTGGGGGGCAGGGGAGTGATGGGAGAGAGGGCTGCCAATCATGTCATGTCCTCCTCCCCCTGCTACCTCAGCCACTGATTTTCTGCTGGTCCTTTGCAGCTGTGCAGGAAGCCGCTTCTCGAGGGACCTGGGTGTTTGAACTTCGCGGGCGCTGAGCCCCATGTGAACATTCATGGGGCTGGGGCACCAGCCACCCATATCACTCGCTGCCTATGGGAGCCGGTGGGGGCGGAAGGGTGTATAACAGGAGGGCTGCCTGTTCCACCAAGGCCATGTCTTCACGGCACGGTTCACCTAGGTCTGAGCAAAACAAAGTGAGCAGCCCTGCAGCACCTTACAGAGTACACTCGTCCCTTGCTGTACGAGCACAAGTGGGTCCCAGCTTTTTGCTTGTAGGTGAAAACTCGTAAGAGGGACACTAAACTCCTATTAAGATACATGTAAAAGTCTCTGATTGGTTCCTGGGGCTCCTAACTCGGGGAAGGAGTGGTAGCAGGTGGCGCGGCTTTGGAAAGGTGAGTGAACCTTGGATTCATCATCATCATCGTCATCAGTCCCTGGACCGAGGTCATTGGGGCGCCTTCATGACAATGTTCTTTATAGTGTCTCTCCATTTTTGGCAGTCATGTGCCAATTCTTGAGTTGCAGCAAAGCTCACCCCTGTCCGTCCTTTAATGTTGTCTGTCCATTGCTTTTTCTGTCTGCCACGCCTCCTTTTACCATTGCCTGGGCCTTGCAGTGTGGTCTTGGACAGGCCTGATGAGCTCGTTGCGTGTCCGTACCATCTTAGTTTGCTCTTTTTCACTCTGGATAGTAGGTCGTGATGAGGTCCTATTGTTGAGTTGATGATGTTTCTGACCTCTTCATTACTAATACATGCCGTGTAGGGGATGTTAAGAAGCTTCCAGTATAGCCTCATTTCGAGGGCCTTGAACTTGCGCTGTAGTTCTGCTCTCAGAGTCCAGGTCTCGCAAGCATATAAAAAGATGGAGTGTACAAGAGCTTTCATGAGCCTCACTTTTGACTTTAGGGATATGTTTTTGTCTTTCCAGATTGGTTTTAATTTTGTCATTGCTGTGGTTGTTGTCGCTGTTCTGGTGAGTAGTTCTGGTTTTGTACCAGCATCAAAGATGATTGACCCTAGGTATTTACATTGTTTTACTTCTTCCAATTTCTGTTGTTTTATGGATATTTGTGCAGCTTTACCCCTAGGATTGTTGGTCATGAGTTTTGTCTTTTCTGCGTTTATTTCCATGCCATATTTTGTTGGAGTTTTATCTAGGCATTTAACAAGGTTATCTAGTTTTTTTTCACTCCCTGCCAGTCCAACAATGTCATCTCCAAAACGTAAGTTGGTTATAAATTGACCGCCAGTACTTACGGTTCCAGAGTGGTCATCTAGAGCATCTATCACGATACATTCCAGAAAGATGTTAAAAAGTGTAGGAGAGAGTCTTGCATCCCTGTCGTACTCCTACAGTGGTATGGAACCAGGCACCAACGGCACCTTTGAATAATACTGCACTACTGGCCTTTTCGTATAAATTTTTAATTATGTCAATGAGTTTACTATTGATGTTAAATTGCTTCATTGTTGCCCACAGAGCTGTGTGCCAAACTCTGTTGAAGGCCTTTTTAAAATCAATAAAAGCAAGGTACAGGTCTTGCTGATATGAATTGTATTTCTGACAGAGTACAGAGACGTTGAAAATCTGTTCAGTGGTACTCCTGCCTGATCAAAAACCAGCTTGTTCTTCAGAAATAATCTTCTCAGCCTGGGGTGTTAGTCTGTTCAGGATGATTTTCAGCATCACCTTACTAGGGTGGCTAATTAAGCTGATGGTCCTGTAATTTCCACATAACTGTAGGTTTCCTTTTTTAGGAAGCGTTATAATTAGTGATTGAGTCCAAGTTGTTGGCCATTCTCCACTCTGCCATATTTTGTTACAAATCATCATGAGTATGTCAACCATACTGCTGCCTCCATTTTCAGATGGGATGTTATCTATGCCAGGTGATTTGCCTGCCTTTAACAATTTAATGGCTGCTTCAACTTCCTCCCGTAGGATGGAAAAGCTTGTTTCTTCTGTTGGGCTGTTAACTTTCAGAACATCGGGATTTCCATTGGAGTTATAGTTGTAGAGCTCAGAGCAGTATTCCATCCATCTATTTATAATGTCTTTCTCTTCAATGAGGCAGTTGCCAGTTTTGTCTTGTATGGTGCTTATTCTGTGTTCTATAGTCTGTGTTAACCCTTTGATAGTTTTAAAAGCTTTCTTACTGTTGTTTGGGTTTAGGCTCTCTTCAATCTCTAAACAGCAGTTTTAGATCCAATTTTCTTTTGCTGCTTTCATACTGGTTTTTATTTTGTTGTTAATTGTCCTATATTGTGTTGCTCCTTCAGCTGATTTTTTTGTCTTCAGTTCTCTTCTTTGGTCACAAAGGTTCAAAATCTCATTTGTAATCCATTGTTTCATTTTGGGACGATATGTTCCTAGTATCTCTGTAGCTGTTTCTGTGACTACGTTTTCGAAGCTTTTAGTGAGTGTTTCTAGGTCTTGCTCAAGTGTGAGCAGGAGAGCAAATTTCCCTCCTACCATAGCTGGGAACTCATTGACAGTATTTGGGTCTTTAAGACGGTCCAGATTAAATTTAATGCAACTGTTCTTTGGTTTAGAAATCTTTTTCAGTCGTATCTTAAAACTCATTAGGACCAGGTTATGATCACTCCTGATGTCTGCTCCCGGGAAGCTACGTGTCTTGTGTATGTTCACGCCAGACCGGAAACGCTTTTTAATTAGGATGTAATCTATCTGGTTACGATGCTGTTCATCGGGGCTGTGCCAGGTCCAACATCTTGATGGTTTATGAGCTGCCAGTGTGTTTGCTAATACCAAGTTGTTGTAGCCGGCAAATTCCAATAATCGGAAGCCTCGGTCATTAGTCAGTTCATTACAGGAGGGCCCAATGAGATTCTGCCAGTTGTTTATGGTATCCATGCCTATTTTGGCATTCCAGTCACCTTGTACAATCACAGTATCTTTTTTTGGAATTGCATCTTTGATATTCTGAAGTTGACTGTAGAAACTTTCCGTGTAATCATCATCAGAGTCAGTAGTCGGTGCATACACTTGAATGACGGTAATGTTGAATGGTGAAGCTTTCGAGCAAAGGGACATGATCCTGCTAGATATTGGGCAGCAAGCTAGAACTGAGTTCTTGATGTCTTTATGTATTAGGAAACCTACTCCATTAAGGTGTTTATCTTCTTCTCCACTGTAATAGAACAAATGGCCTTTGTCTGTTCTGAGCTCCCCAAAATTTTTCCATCTTACTTCACAGAGTCCAAGGATATGCCAGGTGTAGTTTTTCATTTCATAGGTCAGTTCTTTAAGTTTACCTGTCTGATTTAGTGATCTTACGTTCCATATGCCTACGGTTAGGTATTTTCTTGCACAAAAGGCTTTTGGTTCACCAGTAGCTGACTTAACACAACCGTGCTGGTGGACAACAGAATGCGCGGTCCTTGTTAACCCAGGCGACGACCGATCCGGTATGGAGTTAGTTAGGTGATTTGTCATGAGGTGTGTCTTGGGCAGATTTCAAACCTGGTGGATCCCATCCCTCTCCAGGTGGCCAGATCCCCATGAGCCTGCCTCCTTACAGAGGCAGTTGCCAGTCTGCACCACTAGAAGGTGGGGTTGACTTGTATGGACACGGGTCATCAGCAGGCTACAACTTTTCGCATTTCACCCTCCCACGGTGGGAAGAGCTAGCTGATCCTGACACTGCTGGCTGCAGTGCGAAGCGTGCACCCCACCTTGCAGACCAAACCGTGGACTGGGGAGGGTTAAAGGCTGGGGATAGTTTGGGGCCGTGGGCAGGAGGGAGGGTTAAAATCTGATGGTGGGTTGGGTCCATGGGGAGGATTCAGACTGCTGTGGTTTGGGGCCATGGGGCTGGCAGGGGGGGTCATGCTGTGGGGCTGTGTGGGGGGGTCTGACTGCCATGGTTTGGGGGTGCAGGCGGCAGGGGGTCAGGGTGCGGGGCCACAGAGCTTTCAGGCTGCTGCAGTACAGGGCTGCAGGGCCGGTGGCGGGGGTCTGGCTGCAGCGAGTTGGGGCTGCGGGACTGGCTGGCGGGGTCAGACTACAGTGGGTGGGAGCTACAGGGAGTGGGCTATGCTCGCATTGCGGGGAGGAGTTCACTCATCGAGTGAACTAAAGGAGGTATATGTGTCCCTCGTTTAAGTGAGTACTTGTAAATAAAGTACTCATTTAACGAAGGATGAGTGTATTTTATTTCTTAGGCAATGAGCTTTCCTGGGTAAGACCCACTTCACTTAGCCCCACTGCAAAGCCTGTGTCTTTCTTCCCTCGCCGAGGCCTCCCATGGGCCTGTGTGCTGGGACTCACTAGGGTTCTTTCCCGGGCGGTCATGTCAGCTGCCAGAGAACTGTTCTGTCCCGCACAGGGAATTGTGGGAAGGCCCTGGGCAGCTATCTGTGCTCCAGGCATTTAGCCAGAGGCTGCACTAGCCAATCTATTGGTGCCAGCCTGAGATAAAACAAAGCCTTGGCTTTCCTTGGTTCTCCCAGCTGGGCAAACTGAAACCTAAACCCTTCCAGCCCCAGGTCAGACGTTTTTCTGCCTGGGTGCAGGAAGGGCACTAAATGACCGGTCAGACCCAGGTTAACTGGGGTGAAGACAAACCCCAGAGGATAGTAATTTACTTCTGGCAGTAACATTGCCACAAACATTCACTTTCAAGTGTCCGGTCCCAGTCCCTCTGCTGGCGGGTCGCTGCAGTGCCGTGGTTTGCGCACGGCACAGTGTGGCTGGCCTGAGGAGAGTTATTGTTCCAGGGAAAGCGTGTCGAGTGAATGGTGTTGCCTGTTAATATTGTTGTAATCATTAATTAGAGCTACATAGGGCCTGAAGGCTCCAAACAGTCCCCCTCCCTGCAGGCGCGCCTTCTGCTGGCTGGGTCTGGGAATTAGCTTTTGCCCCATCTGGAGCTATAGGTTTGGTGCCCCACCCTGGCCTGGGGGAAGCCTCGACCAGCCCGGGTGAAACTCAGGGAGTTCCCTACTTCATCTGAAAAAATGAAAAAGAAGCAAAAGAACGCTCTGCTGCTGCAAAACCACCCCCACCCCGGTGTCCTCTCTGCAGAGAGATGTGAGCAGCCAGGGTTATAGAGAAGAGACACAAAGGCTCTGGGACGGACAGGAAGAATGCAGAAACACTTGAGACAACCTGGGAGGAGCTAGCGAAGGTATGCTGGCCGGCCACCCACCCGCACAGGGGAAGATCGGACCACAGTTATAAGTTGGGCATTAAGAATAAAACGTGAGTGATCTGGGCAAGCCGGGGGAGGCATAGCCACCCACGTGGGACTCGTTACATCTGGCTACCTGGGGGTGTTAAACGACACAATAGGTCAGTACACATAAAGGAGAGAGCTGGTTGTACTTATAGGCTGCAACTGAAGAAAAAGCTTCTTTGGGAACCCAGCACAAGCTGCGAGACATTATCCCCCTGCACGGCCATGGTGCCAGGACGTCCAGCGGAACAGATCCTGACTGGCCATTGCAGGAGCTTCCTCCGTATGCTGGGCAGGGGGAGGAGTGCGACCTTCCCTTGGCCTGCGTGCTCTGGGTGTGCCCCTAATAAGTAAGTGTTTCGAGCACAGCTATGCAGAGTTCTGTCACCGGGCAAAGTTCCCGCAGAACCGGAGAACCCTGAGCCCCAAGGGAAAGGGACAAAGATGGGTGCTTACAGTGACCGGGCTTCTCCCTCAGCACTGGGTGGGTATGGGTGGGACCCCAGCACCCCATGTCCGTGGAAGAGAAAATGTGGCAGTACCTGAACTGACCAGCTTGTGCCTGGGACCCTTGGTAGGGTAAAGACAGGGTGCTCTAACCTGTTGGGGTAACTGCCCCTTTCCATCAATTTCTTGCACTGTGACCCCTCTGTCTCCCAGCAGCCAGGGGGTACTTCCTCTTCTTGACTTAGCCCTCCAGCCAGGTCACTCCGTGGTCCCCCCTGCAATTCCCATTCCAAGAGACAAAGTCCTACTGGACAAGATATCTGACCTTGTCTCACACAATTGCCTGATCCAAGGCTCTGGGTCCTGTGTCCCCTTCCCAGCAGCCCCCAGCCTGGGACCCATAACCTGTGGCATGATCTGCACAGCCCCCCTCCTCCTGGCTCTTTCCCTGGGCTTCTTCCCATCCAGCCTTCCTGAGCCTTTCTCCCCTGGGCTGAGTCTTCTTTGGGATCCCAGGGCTTAGTCTGTCCTTGGCTAGCCCCCTCCCCTCTCTGCTCCTGGAGAGAGACTGCCAGCTCCCTCCCTGCAGCCACCTTCTGCAATCAACTCCCTGGCTCTGTATTGAGCCTGTGCCTGCCCAGCCAGGATGCACGTGCCGTGAAGCCTGGCTGTCCCTCCTGGTGCAGCCAGATTCCATGACCTGTCTCACAGACCTGCATTAACACACCCCATCACACACCCCATCTGGGCAGGCATGTTAAATGACAGCCCATGCCCCAGCAAGCCTGTGGAAGGACAAGGACGAGTGGATGACATAGCGCGAAGGACAGGACGCCTGCTCCATGCTGGGTAGCTATCAGCAGGGAACAGGCTGTGCTCCTGGGGGAATCTTGATGGTCACTATGTTGGTGATCTTATGGGTATTTTTTCTGAGGAGCTTATATTGTGCTGGGAGCCCACCAGCGAGCCACTGATTGCTTGGAGGAGGGTCTGGAGAGCCTGTCAGCCAAGTGAAGGTGGGGTCCAGGGAGCCTGCCAAGTGCACAGAGGGTAAGAAAACCAGTTCAAGTTTTTCCAATTCCAATGGAGGTAAGAAGCAGCTTTCAGGCTCCCTGCGCGGATACTACGATGGACATGGCTATGGCAGAGACCTCCCAGGGAAGGGATCAAAAGACCCCACTGACTGGAAGGCCTAGTCCTAGGGATGGGGGGTTCTATAACCACCAATCCTAAGAGAAGAAGACGGGTAGGGGTAGTCAGGGACTCCCTCCTCAGAGAGACAGAGGCATCCATCTGCCATTCAGATCTGGAATCTCGGGGAAGTGTGCTGCTTACCAGGAACTAGAATCTGAGATGGGACAGAGAGTCTTCCAAAGATCATCAGACCTGAGGGTTATTACCCCTTCCTATTTCTCCCTGTAGGAACCGTCGACACAGCCAAGAATGACATTGAGCAGATCTCTGCAGATTATGTAACTCTGGAAAATGGTAAACATAGCGCCCATCTTTAAAAATAGAAAGAAGGACAATCCAGGGAGCTGTAGAATGGTGACCCTTACCTCAGTCCCTGGAAAAATCATGGAGGGGATCATCAAGGAACCCTTTCTGAACCATTTGGAAGCGGAGAAGTGATCAAGAGTAGTCAACATGGATTCACTAGGGCAAATCATGCCTGACCAATCTGACTAGCTTCTATGATGAGGTAACTGGCTGTGTGGACACTGGGAGGTCAATGGATGTGATATACCTTGACTTTAGCAAAGCTTTTGATACAGTCTCCTACAACCTTCTTGCCAATAAGTTAAGGAAGTATGGATTGGATACCTGGACTGTAAGGTGGATAGAAAGCTGGCTAAATGGTCGGCCCAAAGGGTAGCAATCAGTGACTCGGAGTCTGGTTGGTGGTTGTTTTCAAATGGAGTGCCCCCGGGATCAGTTCTGGGGCCAATATTGTTCAACTTCTTTGTTAATGACCTGGATGAGGAGTTGGATTGGACCCTCAGCAAATTTGCAGCTGACAGTAAGCTAGGGGAAGAGGTAGATATGTTGGAGGGTAGGGATAGGGTCCAGAGTTACCTTGGCAAATTGGAGGTTTGGACCAAAAGAAATCTGATGAAGTTCAACAAGGAGAAGTTCAGAGTCCTGCACTTGGGATGGAAGAATCCCAAGCATTGTTGCAGGCTGGGGACCGACTGGTTAGGCAGCAATGCAGCAGAAAAGGACCTGTGGATTACAGTGGATGAGAGGCTGGATATGAGTCAACAGTGTGCCCTTGTAGCCAAGAAGGCAAATAGCATGTTGGGGTGCAGTAGGAGGAGCATTTCTAGGAGATCTAGAGAAGTTATTCCCCTCTATTCAGTGCTGTTCAGGCCACATCTGGGCCCCCTAGTTCTGAGCCCCCAAGTACAGAAAGGATATGGAAGCATAGGAGCAACCCCAGCAGAGGGCAACAAAAATGATTAGGGGCTGGAGTACATGACCTATGAGGAGAGGCTGAGGGATTTGGGCTTATTTAGTTTATAGAAGAGAAGACTGAGGGGTGATTTAATAGCAGCCTTCAGCTTCCAGAAGGGGGGCTTTAAGGAAGATGGAGAGAGACTGTTCACAGTGGTGACGGATGGCAGAACAAGGAGCAATGGTCTGAAGTTATAGAGGGAGAGGTGGAGGTTGGATATTAGGAAAAACTATTTCACTAGGAGGTGGTGAAGCTCTGGAATGTGCTATCTCGAGAGGTGGTGGATTCGCCATCCCTAGAGGTTTATAAGACCCGGCTAGACAAATTCCTGGCTGGGAAGATTTAGTTGCGGGTTGATCCTGCTTTAGGCAGGGGGCTGCACTTGATGACCTAACTCCTGAGTTCCCTTCCAGCCCTAGGATTTTATGATTCTATCAGGGGGAGCTGGAGAGCCTGCCAGCTGCATGGTGGTGGGAGAGCCAGAGAGGCTGCCAGGCATGTGGTGGGGGGCCAGGGAGCCCACGAGCCGTGTGGTGCAGTGGGTCAGTCCTGGGAATTTTAAATGGACTTTAAACACAGGGAGCCGTGTGATAATGTTAAAGGGACAAATGTTCATGAAACTTCCCGTACTTCTTCTAGGTTGCAAAAAAGACATCAGCCTCCTAAGAATAGCAGAGAGTGATAAAGAAAATATGCTCCTACTCTACGGACACAGGGCTGGGAAATTTGCAAGAATACTCTGTGGTGCCACGATTGCAGATTACTTACTGGTGGCATGGTAAGGTGTTTTATCATGGGAGCTGGAATAAGACAGACCTCCCCAGAAATGTCATGAGAAAAATTAGAGTACCTGTCTGAGGTCTTTATGGAGATGTCGAGACAGGATCAGTGCTCCATCTCCAGAAACATTAGCAAGCTGTTCAAGGACAATGTGCTTCAGATGCATAGATCCACCAATCCCAGCCGCAACCTGCTGGCAGCAGTTGTAAAAAAAGTACTCACCAGAAATGCCCTCTTCAGCATTGCTTGCCTGCAGAGCATCCTGTGATGAGAGGACTGCCTCCTAAGTGAAAAAAGGTCCTGGAGATTTGCAGGGTCAGCTTCAGCAATCGCCTACTGACTGCTTTGTTCATCTTCCTCTTCTCATGGACCATTGTCTCTTCCGCCTCCTCACTGCTCTCACAGGACAGCTGAGCAGTCTATCCTGGGGAGTCCAAGCAGTTCTTTACAACCGCGGTCAGGTCACTGCCCAGAATGGTATCAAGCTGCTCATAGAAGTGGCGTGTTTGGGGAGATGACCCAGACCACCCTTTGGCTTCTTTTGCCTTCAGATACGTCAGCCTGAGCACCTTGATTTTCACCTGGCACTGCTGAGTGACCCTGGTGTAACCTTTCTCCAGCGTGCCCTGGGGATCCGTCCCATAAATGTCCACATTTCTTTTGCTGATTCGTAGTTGATAAAGGGCAGATTCATGCCCACACACAGTGATGAGATCCTGAATCTCCTGCTTGCTCCATTCTGGGGCTCTTTTGCAACCCTGGAAACTCATGGCTAGGTGTGCTAGCCACACAGGAGAGAAAGGAAATGAATTTAAAATTCCTGGGCTGCTTTCTGCTTAGCCAGAGAGCAGTGGAGATGAAAGTGATGGCCGGAAGGGACACATTGGGGGCATTGGGGGGTACTTCTGGAGGCCAATAAAATCAAATTAAATAATGCTGTTTCTGCACTAGCCCTAAGTTGACCTTGTCAGTTCGAATTTGGCATTACTCCTCATGAAATGGGTGGGGCAGAAAAGTCAACCTTAGGACCCTTTAAAATCAACCTACCGATATTGGTAGTGAAGACAGGTACATTATAAAATGGAACTAAGTCCCTTAAAATCAACTTTGTCCTCTAGTGTAGAGCAACCCTAAGGGAGTAAGTCTTCCTTCGGATCCTCTTTGGCTCAAGCAGGGGCTGGAGGAGGACAGAGTCTTTTGTGAATCCGAGGGATGGGTACTATGCCCCACTTTGCCAAGAACATAGGGCTGGTAAGTAATGAATTCTGCTCCTGGAACCCATATGCCCCTGGCCCCCGGGCGGGGTGTGACCTCTCCATTTGGGTAGGTGGGGTGCACCTGGATTTTCCCCACAATCCCTCAGCCTGCCTGCTGGCCACTTGTACCTCTTTGCCCCCTCCCTGAGGCCCCTCCTGTCTGCCCACTCGCATGCCCCTCTCCCATGTGGGAAGGGCAGGGATGGGAGAACCAGGGGGTGGGGCCGTGGTGGGGGAAGAGGATGAGCGGCAGAGGACTTGGGGGAGGAAGGCCACAGCGCGGGTGTCCTCTGCTGACACCGTGCTCCAAAGGACGGAGCCTCCCCTGGCCTCTTACATCCACCGCCCGCCACTGCCTCTTGGCCATGCTCAAGCATCGCCCCCCACCCCTCACGCCTGCCGCGACCGGGGTCGCTGCTCTATAGAAAAGCCTGCGGGGGCCTTGCTCCGCTTGGAAGAGCCAATTACCCGTCAGCGCCATTTCCTGTGTAATCCGAGCAGGGAGAAGCCGTTAAGCACCATTAGTACCTGCAGACGGGGGAGGGGGGAAGGACTAGAAGGATGAAGAGCAATAAAAAGCCCATTAGATAATCTCCCTGCCCCCCATGGACCTGTAAGTGCTTTATCTACCCCAGGTGCACTCACGGAAGAGCCACCGTGCCACCGCACCGCTCGGGGTGGGCCTGAGCCCCCAGGGCAGGCGAGCGGCAGGCCGGCTTCTTTGGGGCATGCAAGGAGCGCCCCGAAGGCCCCGCTCCGGAGGCTGCGTGCAGCACCACGGCGATGGCGTACGGAGAGAGCGCTTCAAGGGGCTGCTGGCGTCGGCAGAGCGGCTGAAGCTACCTTGGGGGGAAGAGACACGGCTTTTAATAGCCCCGTAAGTGCAGGCGTGATGAATATTTATCGCGCTCTTCCTCTCCGAGGGGGCGCGATGAAATATTCAGCCGGCGCTGGGCCAGGCGGGGTGGGGGTGTGGGAGGAGGCTGAGCAGCTGGCTGAAGAGAAGCCCAGGCTGTCATCTCTATTCCCACCTGCTCAGAGCTCGGGCTGCAGGAGTGCAAAGCCCATGGAGGCAAACTGTGAAGCCTATCAGCACGCCGTCTTCCCTCGGCTGAGCTCCCGTCTCAGCCTCGGCTAGGCAGGCTGCCTCCTTGGCCCTCGTGCACTGGGAGCGAGGAGACACGTTACAGCTTGGTCACATCGGTGACCTTTAGCTAGTCCGTGTGCCTCTGTTTCTCCCACTCACTGTTGGCTCCGGGCTCAGCCGTGTCGAGAGGCCCCATGGGCCTGGGGGCAAGGTGGAAGAGGGCCCAGCTTTCTGCCCCCGGAAGGGGCTGGGCCCAGGGCCAAGAGCGGGGATCTACTGGTCTCCCTGAAATCTTCCTCATCTACAAACAATGTGCACTGACAGCTAAAGCAATCACATGTGGGGTGGCCAGATAGGGACTGTGAAAAATCAAGACAGTTTGTTTTGGGTTTTGTAGGGTATATAGTTGCCTGTATAAGACAAAGTCCCTAATATCAGGGTGGTCCTGATAATGTCAGGTTATCTGGTCATCCTAAACCCAACCGATTTGTATTTTGAAATGCCAGTGCCTGCATGCAGACCTGTGCCAAAGGAACAAAACTGGCCTGACTTCATGGCTTTTGTTACTTGTGTCTGGACCAGGCCTAGCTTGTGAACTCTTCGATCAGGGCTGGGTACACACAGTGTTTAGCACAAGGGGCCATTATCATAGAATCAAAAAGGGATCTAGGGGTTATAGTGGACCACAAGCTAACTATGAGTCAACAGTGTGGTGCTGTGCAAAAAAAGCAAACATGATTCTAGGATGCATTAACTGGTGTGTTGTGAACAAGACACGAGAAGTCATTCTCCCGCTCTACTCTGCGCTGGTTAGGCCTCAGCTGGAGTATTGTGTGCAGTTCTGGGCACCGCAGTTCAGGAAGGATGTGGAGAAATTGGAGAGGGTCCAGAGGAGAGCAACAAGAATGATCAAAGGTCTAGAGAACATGACCTCTGAAGAAAGGCTGATAGAATTGGGCTTCTTTAGTTTGGAAAAGAGAAGATTGAGGGGGGACATGATAGCAGTTTTCAGGTATCTAAAAGGGAGTCATAAGGAGGAGGGAGAAAACTTGTTCTTCTTGGCGTCCGAGGATAGAACAAGAGGCAATGGGCTTAAACTGCAGCAAGGGAGGTTTAGGCTGGACATTAGGAAAAAGTTCCTAACTGTCAGGGTGGTCAAACACTGAATAAATTGCCAACGGAGGTTGTGGAATCTCCATCGCTGGAGATACTTAAGAACAGGTGAGACAAATATCTGTCAGGGATGGTCTAGACAGTGCTTTGTCCCGCCATGAGGGCAGGGGGCTGGACTTGATGACCTCTCAAGGCCCCTTCCAGTCCTAGTATTCTATGATTCTATAATTCTATAATCCTAGGGATAGATGGGACCTCAGGAGGTCATCTAGTCCAACCCCCTGCTTCAAGCAGGATGAACCCCAACTAAGACATCCCAGCCAGGATTATAAGAATAACTCCCTGTTTGTTTGTGCTAGTGGCCAATGAGGGCCCTAGCACTTCCACCGTGGTCATCTGTCAGGGGTTCACCTGAGATGTGTGTAACACAAGGTGGGAGATGCAGATTTGTAAACTCCGCTCAGTGAGGTTGGTGTGTGTGAGTGAGGCTGGATGCGCCAGTTATATCTGAATGGGGGGACATGTGTGTTCTCCTGGAGACCTTTCTGAATGGCAGAGCACATTCTTCTGCAGTGGTTACTCAGCAATGAGAGGACCATGGACCACTTGGTGGGTTGGGCTGAGGCCTTGAAATCAGGCAGTACATAAGAACATAAGAATGGCCATACTGGGTCAGACCAAAGGTCCATCCAGCCCAGCATCCCATCTGCCGACGGTGGCCAATGCCAGGTGCCCCAGAGAAGGAGAACAGAAGACAATGATCAAGTGATTTATCTCCTGCCATCCATCTCCTGCCCTTGTTCTGAAGGCTAGGGCACCATACTTTATCCCTGGCTAATAGCCATTTATGGACCTAACCTGCAAAAATTTATCAAGCTCTTTTTTAAACCCTAATAGAGTCCTGGCCTTCACAGCCTCCTCCGGCAAGGAGTTCCACAGGTTGACTGTGCGCTGTGTGAAGAAAAATTTCCTTTTATTAGTTTTGAACCTACTACCCATCAATTTCATTTGGGCTACGTCTACACGTGCAGCCAACATCGAAATAGCTTATTTCGATGTTGCGACATCGAAATAGTCTATTTCGATGAATAACGTCTACACGTCCTCCAGGGCTGGCAACGTCGATGTTCAACTTCGACGTTGCTCAGCCCAACATCGAAATACGCACAGCGAGGGAACGTCTACACGTCAAAGTAGCACACATCGAAATAGGGATGCCAGGCACAGCTGCAGACAGGGTCACAGGGCGGACTCAACAGCCAGCCGCTCCCTTAAAGGGCCCCTCCCAGACACAGTTGCACTAAACAACACAAGATACACAGAGCTGACAACTGGTTGCAGACCCTGTGCCTGCAGCATAGATCCCCAGCTGCCGCAGAAGCAGCCAGAAGCCCTGGGCTAAGGGCTGCTGCCCACGGTGACCATAGAGCCCCGCAGGGGCTGGAGAGAGAGCATCTCTCAATCCCCCAGCTGATGGCCGCCATGGAGGACCCAGCAATTTCGACGTTGTGGGACGCGGATCGTCTACACGGTCCCTACTTCGACGTTCAACGTCGAAGTAGGGCGCTATTCCTATCTCCTCATGAGGTTAGCGACTTCGACGTCTCGCCGCCTAACATCGAAGTTAACTTTGAAATAGCACCCGACGCGTGTAGACGCGACGGGCGCTATTTCGAAGTTGGTGCCGCTACTTCGAAGTAGCGTGCACGTGTAGACGCAGCTTTGGTGTCCCCTAGTTCTTGTATTATGGGAAAAGGTAAATAATTTTTCTATATTCACTTTCTCCACACCAGTCATGATTTTATATACCTCTATCATATCGCCCCTCAATCGCCTCTTTTCCAAACTGAAAAGTCCCAGTCTCTCTAGCCTCTCCCCATATGGGACCCGTTCCAAGCCCCTAATCATCTTAGTCGCCCTTTTCTGAACCTTTTCTAATGCCAATATATCTTTTTTGAGGTGAGGAGACCACATCTGCACGCAGTACTCAAGATGTGGGCGTACCATAGTTTTATATAGGGGAAGTATGATATCTTTTGTCTTATTATCAATCCCTTTTTTAATAATTCCTAACATCCTATTTGCCTTACTAACTGCCGCTGCACACTGCGTGGATGTCTTCAGAGAACTATCCACTATAACTCCAAGATCCCTTTCCTGATCTGTCGTAGCTAAATTTGACCCCATCATGTAGTACGTGTAATTTGGGTTATTTTTTCCAACATGCATTACCTTACACTTACCCACATTAAATTTCATTTGCCATTTTGCTGCCCAATCACTCAGTTTGCTGAGATCTTTTTGTAGTTCTTCACAATCCCTTTTGGTTTTGACTGTCCTGAACAACTTGGTGTCATCTGCAAACTTTGCCACCTCACTGCTTACCTCATTTTCTAGATCATTGATGAACAAGTTGAACAGGATCGGTCCCAGGACTGACCCCTGGGGAACACCACTAGTTACCCTCCTCCATTGTGAAAATTTACCATTTATTCCCACCCTTTGTTTTCTGTCTTTTAACCAATTCCCGATCCATGAAAGGATCTTTCCTCCTATCCCATGACCACCTAATTTACATAAAAGCCTTTGGTGTGGGACCGTGTCAAAGGCTTTCTGGAAATCTAGGTATATTATGTCCACTGGGTGCCCCTTGTCCACATGTTTATTAACCCCTTCAAAGAATTCTAATAGATTAGTTTGAGTCTTCTGGGGGATCCAGATGTTTGGGGGGTGGGACACTGAGATGGGCACAGCTGCTTGTAGGGATGGGCTGGAGGAAGGCTGGTCTTGGGCTGAAAACCCTGGGTTCAGTTCTTGGATCTGCTGTTAGGCTCTTTTAATGACCATGGGCCTCATCTGTATGGGAGGGGTTATTCTGCTTCCTTCTCCCACCCTCGTTCATTGAGATCACTCTCTGCCTGGGCCACACCTGGCACAAGCAGGGTCTGATCTGAATCAGGCCCTCCAGCTGCTAATGTAATGCACACCAGGAGCGTCTGGCTCCAGCCTGAGGGCAGGGCATTGTGCCCCTACACCCAGACCCACTCCCGAGCAGGGAGCCAGTCTTTGACTTTTACTCTTGGTTGGCAGGGTTCTGCAAATTTATGGAGGCAAAGAAACAAACAGCAGCTGCATACGCCCCGAAAAGCATGCAAGTGAGTGAGAACTCAACTGTGTTCAGCAATCCGGTGACGTTCAGCAAGGACAAGTGCAGAGCCCTGCACTTAAGTCGTAAAACTCCCCAACACTGCTACAGGCTGGGGGCTGACTGGCTAAGCAGCAGTTCTGCAAAAGAGGACCTGGGCATTACAGTGGGTGAAGAGCCGGATATGAGTCACCAATGTGCCCTTGTAGCCAAGAAGGCTAATGTCATATTGGGCTGCAATGGTAAGAGCATTGCAAGCAGATCTAGTGATTACTCCCCTTTATTCAACATCAGTGAGGCCACATCTGGAATACTGTGTCCAATTCTGGGCCTCCCAGTGGAGAAAGGATGTGGAGGCATTGCAGAATATCCAGTGGAGGGCAAACAAAATGATGCGGGGGCTGGAGCACAGGGCTTACAAGGAGCGGCTAGGGACAATGGGCTTATTTAGTCCACAGAAGAGAAGAGTGAGGGGTGATTTGATGGCAACTTCCTGGAGGGGGTTGCAAAGAGGAAGGAGAGAGGCTGTTCTCAGTGGTGACAGATGGCAGAAGAAGGAGCAATGGTCTGAAGTTACAGGGGGAGAGATGTAGGTTGGATATTAGGAAAAACTATTTCCCCAGGAGGGTGGTGAAGCACTGGAATGCGTTGCCAAGAGAGGTGGTGGCATCTCCATCCCGAGAGGTTAAGTCCTGGATTGACAAAGATGATTTAGTTGGGGTTGGTCCTGTTTTGAGCAAGGGGGCTGGATTCGATGACCTGGTTGACCAGTTCCCCAGTTCTGCTGCCCTATCCTTTGCCAGCTCACTCCTTTCCCTGCCCAGGCCTTTTCCAATATTTGTTTTCCATAACTGTACTCCCCCTTGTCTCTCCCCGCACATCTAGGGTCCCATGCTGCAACATGGTGGTTAAGACCAGCAGCAGACTTCGAGCCCAAGGGCCTTCCTCCTGTACCTCAGGCCAAGCCTCCCTTCTACAGGAGGTAGAACTGCAGGTCCCAAGTCGCTGAGAACTGGGAGGGAAACGCTGGCTCCCTTGGAGTCAATGGCAAAACTCCCAAGGACTTCACTCAGGCACTAGCATTTCCCCATTGGGCTGGAGAGCTTTCTTCCTCCTTTCCAGAGCCCTTTGCCTCTCACAGGAGTGTGAGGAGGGAACTGAAATCTGAGGCACCAGAGGCTGGGCAATTCAGAGTCTGGTGCCTCTGAAGCTGTAATAGGATGGGGGTTTCTCGACACAACTAGAGCAATCAATGCAGGGCACCTTTGCTTAAAATCCGGGTCATTTACAGCCCCAGGCTGGGATTTACTTCTCACTGGCTACGTCTACACGTGCAGCCAATATCGAAATAGCTTATTTCGATGTTGCGACATCGAAATAGTCTATTTCGATGAATAACGTCTACACGTCCTCCAGGGCCGGCAACGTCGATGTTCAACTTCGACGTTGCTCAGCCCAACATCGAAATAGGCGCAGCGAGGGAACGTCTACACGCCAAAGTAGCACACATCGAAATAGGGATGCCAGGCACAGCTGCAGACAGGGTCACAGGGCGGACTCAACAGCCAGCCGCTCCCTTAAAGGGCCCCTCCCAGACACAGTTGCACTAAACAACACAAGATACACAGAGCTGACAACTGGTTGCAGACCCTGTGCCTGCAGCACAGATCCCCAGCTGCCGCAGAAGCAGCCAGAAGCCCTGGGCTAAGGGCTGCTGCCCACGGTGACCATAGAGCCCCGCAGGGGCTGGAGAGAGAGCATCTCTCAACCCCCCAGCTGATGGCCGCCATGGCGGACCCAGCAATTTCGACGTTGCGGGACGCGGATCGTCTACACGGTCCCTACTTCGACGTTGAACGTCGAAGTAGGGCGCTATTCCTATCTCCTCATGAGGTTAGCGACTTCGACGTCTCGCCACCTAACGTCGAAGTTAACTTCGAAATAGCGCCCGATGCGTGTAGACGCGACGGGCGCTATTTCGAAGTTGGTGCCGCTACTTCGAAGTAGCATGCACGTGTAGACGCAGCTACTAAGGCAAATCCAACCAGCCACCACCGCACCTCTGCCAGGCCTACTGGCCAACCACAAGCTACACAAGCAAACCCACAGACTTCTCAGCAGCACTACCAGACCAGACCAACTAACCCCCAACTTAAGGTGAGGGGCTCTTAAGCCTGTTTCACCAAACACCACCCAGATTCTTCCAGACCCCAAAGGGCCCAGCCCCAGATCCCAGTCAATATATGCTTGGATCCTACCCAAACAACAATTCTTCAGCTCTGATACCTAAAGATTTATTAATAAAAGAGAAAGAACAGGGTTAGAGAGAAGAATTGTTAAAGCAATACATTACATGCATCAGTTCTAACTGCTGATGCAGGCCAGCGATGTCATTTGCTGATTTTTTAAAGTCTTTAAAAGTTCATTTTGGTTATTTAGATTCAAAGCAGTGTAGACCTGTCCTGCTGGAGTCCACATTCTGGCACACAGACCCTTGGAGGCCAAAAGACAAAGGATCCAAAATGGACTCTGCTAAGTCCACACCATTGTTCTCTTTTTCTGTTGTTCTTCTCTTCTCTGTTGCTGGACAAAGCCCCTTCTTCTTCCCATAGTCCCTTGAGGGTCCTCCCACACTGGACTCAGGTGGGCTGTTGTGGCAAACTGCCATTGGATGAATCCCAGGAGACAGCTCAGATTCTGAACTGGGCCTGTTCCTTTGTCTCAGCTGAGGTCACTTGACCCTTGGGTTCCATCCCATTGACAGGTCCCAAGCATCTGGAATGGGGATTTGGTGTCTGAGCACCTGGATTCCACCCTATTGTTCAGCCCAGTGTCTTGGATGGGGCTGAGTTCACACCTCCCATTGTGAAGCTTTAGCACTGAAACTTTTTCTAACACAGCTACAGAGCTAAAATCTATAACTTTGCCTACGTACATGATATGGACGTGTGAGTAGCATATAGAGATTCAGGGCATCATCAGTATCGGGGAGGGGGAGCCGTGTTAGTCTGTATCTTCAAAAACAACAAGAAGTCCTGTGGCATCTTATAGACTAACAGATATTTTGGAGCATGAGCTTTTATGGGCCAAGACTCATTTTGTCAGATGCATGAGTAGGGGGATTTCAGAGGCGGGTTTAAAGAGGGAGTCTCAGTCGAGGGGAGAGCCAGAGCTGACAAGGTCTGTTCAGTAACGGAGGATGTGGTCCATTATCAGTAGTTAATGTGGAGTTGTGAACATCAAGAGACGAGAAATCAAGTCCGTTCAGTCACGGGGGATGTGGCCCATTACCCAGGAGCTAATGTGGAGGTGTGAACCTCAAGAGGGGAGAAACTGCTTTTGTAATGGGCCAACCACTCCCAGTCTCTGTTCAATCCTTGGTTGATGGTGTCATCATCACCTTTCATTTGACACCTCACAGGACCCCCCAGCACAATATTTGGGGCCAATAGCCACACTGGGCATTAAAATGGTTTCCAGACCCAATATAAAAGTCTAGCCATGTGACAGAAGCACTGAAGAATGAGCCAGGTGAAGAATTCTGAATGGTGCCATTGGGTTTTCGTGATGGAAATCAATTCACTGGTTTATCCTGTGGCCAGGCCTTTATCAGTGCATGTGTGAAATCTGAGTTCACAGAGGTCTGATAGTTTGCTGAGAAGAGCTCCATGAAATATGAAATCCACTGGGCCCAGTTGCAGAAAAAAACATTTTAAATTCTTCTGCAAAAACTGGTAAATATTTTGCTGGGAAAAAACACGTTGAAACTTCAGCTACTTTCTGGAGATCGTCTCAGGCCACTTTTGGAGATGAAATCAGGTTACTGAAGTGCGAAATAGAGATGTTTACTCCCTTACAGTCAAATCTTAACAGAACCTGTATTCTGAAAGTTTACAAAAGCTTCTCTCTCTGGCTGCGTCTACACTAGAAAGTTCTTTAGAAAGAAGGGGGCTTTTTTTGAAAGCTCCTGCAGAGCGTCTACACACAAAAAGTGTCCTTTTGAAAGTAAATCGAACGAATGCGCTTCTCCTTTCGAAATCGCTCTTCGTTTCCCGTTTTGGGAAAAGTGCCCCCTTTCAAAAGCTTCTTTTGAAGGAAAACATATGTAGATAGTCTACAGGTCTTTTTTTTGAAAGAGCAGTCCTCAAGGGGCCTGATTTTTGATCCCTGGCCCGGTCATTCGAAAGAGCAGGACCTGTGGAAGCTCTCCTTCAAAAGAGCAGATCATTCTTTTGATCTGCTTTCTTGTGCGTGGATGCTCTCTTTTGAAAGAAGCTCTTTCGGAAAAGATCTTCCAGAAGGGCTTCTTTCGAAAGATCCCTGTAGTTTAGACGAAGCTTCTATGTGTAAATTACCCATCTGTGTGCTTCTTTGTAAGTGTCTTCATAGAAGCATAGGACTAGGGAGGGCCTGGAGTGATCTCCTACTCCAGTCTCCTGCACTCCGGGAGCTTAGAATGGAGACCAGGGGATGGATCGGTTGGTAAATACTGGTTCTGTTCATTCCCGTTAGTGCATCTGGCATTGGCCACTGTCAGACAGGACAATAGGCTAGATGGACCTTTGCTCTGTCCCAGTGTGGCTGTTCTCATGGTCTTATCTAGCCCATTCCCATATGGGGAGAGGCTAGAGAGACTGGGACTTTTCAGTTTGGAAAAGAGGCGATTGAGGGGCGATATGATAGAGGTATATAAAATCATGACTGGTGTGGAGAAAGTGAATATAGAAAAATTATTTACCTTTTCCCATAATACAAGAACTAGGGGACAGCAAATGAAATTGATGGGTAGTAGGTTCAAAACTAATAAAAGGAAATTTTTCTTCACACAGCGCACAGTCAACCTGTGGAACTCCTTGCCCGAGGAGGCTGTGAAGGCCAGGACTCTATTAGGGTTTGAAAAAGAGCTTGATAAATTTTTGCAGGTTAGGTCCATAAATGGCTATTAGCCAGGGATAAAGTATGGTGCCCTAGCCTTCAGAACAAGGGCAGGAGATGGATGGCAGGAGATAAATCACTTGATCATTGTCTTCTGTTCTTCTTCTCTGGGGCACCTAGCATTGGCCACCGTCGGCAGATGGGATGCTGGGCTGGATGGACCTTTGGTCTGACCCAGTATGGCCATTCTTATGTTCTTATGTTCTTATTCCTGGCAGGTGTGTGTCTAACCTGTTCTTAAATATCTCCAGTGGTAGAGATTCCACAGCCTCCCCAAGCAATTTATTCCAGTGTTTGACCACCTTGACAGGTAAGAAGTTTTCTTAATGTCCAACCTAAACCTCCCTTGCTGCAAATTAAGCCCATTGCTTCTTGTTCTATCCTCAGAGGTTAAAGACAGCAATTTTTTCCCCTCCTGCTTGTAATACCCTTTTATATGCTTTCTCTCTGTGGGTATATATGTCTGGTTTTATATATGTATATTTGTATGTATGCGTGTATGTGTGTGTGTATATATATATAATTTTTATGTTCATTACTAGAAATGTCAGCTTCTGCAACACCGCCCATTTTGTTTCCTAATATCCTTGACCTTTCATAAGCAAGACAGATGGCTTGACAGCTAGCACTGTTGAAAAGCCCAAGGAAATCCTAGCTGGATTAAAGTTTTAGTCCATTTCATTTCCATCCACTGCTTACAGCAAAGCTGTACGTGGATATCAGACTAAAGACAGCAATTTGGGAGGCAATTTTCTTGAATTGCAGGTACAGCAGGCTACAGGGGAAGGTAATGGCAGGATCAGGCAGTTAGCTATGGCATAAACATTTTAGCTACTGGAAAGATTTATTGGTTTTTCTTTCAGTCTCTTTGCTTTTTTTATCTTCTTTTCAGTCAGCACAAGATTTCACCTTGCCTGACAAAGGGTTACATTACC